>NC_059194.1:22351187-22686187 GCF_020615455.1 Coregonus clupeaformis | reverse complement strand
TGGGCTTTATGTATGTTATTGAAGGCAGTTGCTCCCGTGTAGACATTGTTTTAATGGATTTTTATCACATAGGCATTATGGAGGTCACCTGGTCTGGTGTTGCATTGTGAGTAGTTTTACTTTGTGACATCTTTTGTGTTTTGGCCTTAGAATGATCCCTTTAGGGCAGGGTTCTTCAATTCCGGTCCTGGAGGGCCGAGACACCTCTGTTTTTCATCCTCTCCTTCTCATCAGGGGCTAATTCAGACCTGGGACACCAGGTGAGTGCAATTAACTACCAGGTAGAAATAAAAAACAGAAGTGTTTCGGCCCTCCAGGACCAGAATTGAAGAACCCTGCTTTAGGGTATGTCAGGGGCGATGGGTGGGGGGATGAGACACAGTGTGTGTGTGTGTGTGTGTGTATGTATGTTCAGGGGGTTGGGGGTCAGAGACAGTGGTGTAGGTGTAAAATATGGATGGGGGACTGTTGGAAGCTCCTGCAGGTGGCCTGGTCTTCTGGTTCAATTATTCAGTGTATCCCGTCCCTCACACAAGGGGGGGCAGCCTACCGCTGCTTCTTCACGATTTTCAGGAACCAAAACCGAAACGTTTTTTAAGAGGAGGAGAGAGAGAGAGAGAGAGAGAGAGAGAGAGAGAGAGAGAGAGAGAGAGAGAGAGAGAGAGAGAGAGAGAGAGAGAGAGAGAGAGAGAGAGAGAGAGAGAGAGAGAGAGAGAGAGAGAGAGAGAGAGAGAGAGAGAGAGAGAGAGAGAGAGAGAGAGAGAGAGAGAGAGAGACAGAGACAGAGAGAGAGAGAGCAGAGAGAGAGAGAGAGAGAGAGAGAGAGAGAGAGAGCAGAGAGAGAGAGAGAGAGAGAGAGAGAGAGAGAGAGAGAGAGAGAGAGAGAGAGCGAGAGAGAGAGAGAGAGAGAGAGCGAGAGAGGACTTGTTTGGTCTGAGGACTGACGGTGGCAGGACTAGCACTGGGGACAGGAGAAATTAGGTCATTTGACACTGTGAGGTGTGTGCGTGTGTGTGTGTGTGTGTGAGAGGTACCTGCAGTGTGTTTACAGTACTGTAATCATATCCAATGACTGCCACCCCTCTGGCTCTGCTAAGTGATGCAAAAACTCTCAACGTAAAGTCATTTGTTGTCTCTTCCCCTTAATTCATCACTATATACAGTAGATAGCCACTCTACCCTACTCCTAGTAGCTCTTCTACTACTTGGTGTGTGTGTGTGTGTGTGTGTGTGTGTTTGTGTGTGTGTGTGTGTGTGTGTGTGTGTGTGTGTGTGTGTGTGTGTGTGTGTGTGTGTGTGTGTGTGTGTTTGTGTGTGTGTGTGTTTGTGTGCTCATGTATTTATGTGTTTGTGTCTGGGTTAGCCCAGACGACCTTGACGACTGCTCCACAGGGTAAGAGGGAAATATCAGTGCCAGTGTTTGTGGTACACCCCTCTCGCCTTTCAGCAGGGTATCTATTCCAGCCTAACACACACACACACACACACACACACACACACACACACACTGCAGCTCCCCCAATATAAAAAACCACACAACCACAGCCACGATCGCACTTTACCCCGGGATAATATGATACCACTAGTTGCCTCTGGTGAACAATGCTCCCACAAAAACATGTTATTGTTCCTACCTCTATTTGGCGTGAACACATTTTGCTTTGCTTCTCTGAGGAGATGTAATATTCATATCCACCCCGTATGACTCTCGAACTTGTTATTGAATCTTTGCATTTTCCTCAAGGAGGCGGAATCTCCTCCAGCAAATTATTCAAATACAGATGTTGCCATTAAACAATCATCCTCCATTTACCATTCAGTGGAGTGTTTTTTTCAGTCCCTTAAAACCTGAAGGCTCTGTGAGTATAACACACTTCACTCTCCCTCTGTTGCATGGGGGCTCTGAAGCTGCCAAGTCACCCTGTAGGATGGCAGTGGGGAACAGAAGGGTTGTTTCGCTACCTGTCCTAGCATTCACAGCTTGTGGTAATATCTGTCTGGGTGATTCCATGGAGCCAGGGCCTCCAGCGGGCGCCCAGGGCGGGGCACGGCTGATGTGATGCGGGGGGATGTGCACTGGCCTGGGATTGCCCATAAACCTATTCACATCAGTGAACCATTTTTTAATGGTGAATGAGTTCCCCTAACTCTATTCTTGTTGACTTTCCATTGTAGATCTGAATGTTCTGGATAGGTATAATTCACTTCCTGAACAGACTGAACTGAAATGGAATTGACCCCCTGACCTGATTGGAACCCACCCGTCAACTCATTGGCACTCTTCACAAAAAAATCCAGCAGCACTTCACAGGCACCGGCTCCAGATCCACCTTGCCACCCAGAGTAGCGCTCCATGTGGGTTTAGAGGTTGCCCCCCCCCGAAGGCCTGACAACCTCTAAACCCACCTGACTTCCCTCCAGAGCCTGCCTGTCACTTATGCTGCTGTTATCCCCTCGCTAGCCGTTGGTGAGAGAAAAGCTATCGATCCCCGTTTGTTGACATATCGCTGCCTCCCGTGGCTTTCAAAAAGCCAACACGGGGTGGGATGTAATCTGTAAACACCACCGGGGACCCCTCGCCGAGCCCCCCACTCCCGCCCCGCCATGGACTCAACAGCCCAGGCTTAGCCTGAATGCCTTCGCACCCCGAACACCCACCTGCTCCCCCCGTCCCCACTTCCCAGTCTGGGCCATTGGCTCTGTTCTGCCCAGTGATCTGTGTGCCATGGAAGATAGCTCTCCACTTTCTTCAACTCAGCTGATTGTGAAACCATGGGGAAGCAGCCTACTCCTATCATGATTCACCTCTGATACCGGCCAACTCCCTCATCCACAATGGTCTCTCTCTCTCTCTCTCCTTCCATCTCTTTCTCTCCCCCACTCTCGCTAATCAGCCGAATGTTTACCCAATTAAGAATGTACAGATAACCCTCCATTCTGTCCAACCCCCAACGACACCGACACACACACACACACACACACACACACACACACACACACACACACACACACACACACACACAAACACACACACACACACACACACACTCGGGTGGTTTAATCAGGAGGAGGAGTGAGGTGTGGCTAATGAAGTCGGTCCATCCATGAGCCCAGTCCTGCCAAACAGATGTGACGAGGTGAGGAGGTAATTTGATGCAGGATAAGAACTGCTAGCTTATATGAATGCACTTATAGAGCCTATTATCACCCTATAGTGCATTATAAGCTTTGCTATACGCATTCATAACAGCTAACGGCCCACAGGTTGTATTTAACACCCCTGATAAACATTATAGCCCTAGAAACAGTGCCTGACTTGAAAATAAGAGTTGTCAGTTGTTGGATCACATTCCTGTCTGCTGGCGTTGTCACCCTTGAGCAAGACACTTAACCTTCATAGCTGGAGCATACGTTCATCTTTATGAATATCTAACATGGTGAACAACCCCTCAGATTATGAAGGTTGGTGTGCAATGGAGGGTAGTTCATTTAATCGGCAAGCAGGTTTTATTTTTCATCCTTTGGATTTTTCGTTGTGTGAGGATGCAATCTGGACACGGCATGCCCGAACCAGCCACAACAGTGCAAGAGAGGAAGGGAAGGAGGGAGCGAAACAGTGGATGGAGGAAAAAAAGGGTGGAGGTGGGGATGTGGAGGGAGGGGGAGGTGGTGGAGTCGGTGGTGTGAGGTAGTGAGGGAGTGAGAATGAGACAGGATGGGGGGAGGAGGACAGAGGGAGAGAGGGAGGGAGAAAGAGGAGCAGATTAAGAGGGTATTGATTTCTATATAAAGATTCAGAGATTTGATATGATGAGGGTCGCAGGAGAGGGGCCGGCCACGGGAGAGAGAGAAAGAGAGAGAGAGATGGAGAGAGGGAGAGAGAGAGAGAGAGAGAGAGGGAGAGAGGGAGAGAGAGAGAGAGAGAGAGAGAGAGAGATGGAGAGAGGGAGAGAGAGAGAGAGATGGAGAGAGGGAGAGAGAGAGAGAGAGCACACACAGGGGGAAGTCGAAGAGATCCATTGCATCACCGTAAACAGTCTTAGTCCCCAGAGCTCATCAGTAACACCGCCTCACAGGATCAACACACAGATGCCACCCATAGAATTAAAATTGATGATCAACTTACAAACTATGAGATAGAACACATAGAAAGTGTTATCATGTTTATAAACCTAGTAGTTACCTCTCATAGGGCTTAACCTGTGAACCCATACGTAGAATAACATCACAAATCAAATCCAATAGCAATATTACATAGAAACATTTCACCAAGAGATGATATGCTCATGTGAAAGAGTAGTTGCAACATCTCCCAAAGACAGTTTAACCTGGGAGAAAACAGTCAGGGATGCAGTTGATCAATTATCTTTATTCCTCGGATGGAATTCTATAGAGTATTCCCACTATACTGTAGTGTAGGTTGTCTATCAAGTTGAGTCTTTTAGCAGTGGGGGGTAAAGACAGTTTAAATCCTCTAGGTTCTAAGGTTTGTCTCTTTGTGTGTGTGAATCAAGACTTTGTTATGCACTGTCTACATATCTCGCAGGGGATGCAGGATCATCTATATTTCATGCTCCTCTGATGCCGGGCAGGATGAGACCCTATTGCGCTCACCACCCTCTCCTCACACACACACACAGTCACGCACCCATATGCACGCACACACCCACACGGGAGCATACACACGCAAGCATGTGTGCACACATGTTAACACACAAAACACAGACATAACAAACAAAATGGAGGCTCAGAGCTATAGTAAAATGTGTGTTTACATGCACTCAGTCATATACATATAGACATACGCTTATAAAACATATAAAACCCATATAAAACCCTTATTAAAACCCTTCTAAAACATTTCTAAAACCCTTATGAAACATTTCTAAAACCCTTATAAAACACTCATAAAACCCTTATAAAACCCTTTTGAAACCCTTATAAAACCCTTATAAAACCCTTATAAAACCCTTATAAAACCCTTTTGAAACCCTTATAAAACCCTTATAAAACATATAAAACAACGATACATGTACATACAGTAGACCTTACGCCACCCTGTCTACACTCGTATCCTTCTCCACAAAGGGATTCACACACACACACACAGACACACACACACACAAACACACACACACGCACACACACACACACACACACACACATACACACACCCACAACACAAATCAATACCAATTTATAATTCAGGATCGCTGGAGTTTGGGTTTTAGGGCAGGCTGGCTTCCAGCCTTCATAAATATTCCAGTGTTATTGACTTGATCCGAATGATTTGGAGATTTCTTTCCTTCTTCTCCCGTTCCCCCCTTTTCTTGTTTCAGGGTGCTGCGCAATAAAGTCTACTTTTATTTATTCCCTTTCAGTTAGAGATGAGAGGCCTAAGTGGATACGAATTTGATCACTAGAATGAAATAAAGTGGATAATAGCAGACAGAGGACGAAGCCTCGACAAACCTAGGGAGAGCTGTGCTACATGCGCCGGGATTGGGTTAAGCGGAGTCATTTGTCTGCGCCGCGTCTCGTCCGTCTGCTTCACCAATCTGGGCTCCAACACGGCTTTGTGCCCCTTATTGCAAACATGTTGTCTTGTAAGACATTGATTATTGGGATCTGAGACACACACACACACAGACACACACACACACACACACACACACACACACACACACACACACACACATACACACACACACACACACACAGGTTGGTGTGTGGAGGGCAGAATGGTGGGGTTAGGGCAGGGGCTCAGGGGAGGAAGGATTTGGGAGCAGAGTGTGTTCCCTGCAGTCGATACACAGAGCTCCTCAGCTCAGCAGCCCCTCTATTCATCCCCTAATCAGGGCCTGGGACCACTGGTACACTGGGAAGGAGCTGGGTTACGCCAATGAGGAAACACGCACGCACACGTGCAAGCAAACACACACACACACACGCTCCAAATGTTTGTAGAACTAATTTAGGGTGAACAATAACCGATTGTATAATTGTTATTGTTCTTACACACTCTTATAAAGTATTACAAAGGCATTATAGCATGTCGTTTTAAAACGTTGTTTATTTCACGGTGATCAAGATTTTCATTGGGCAACCAGGATGCAAATGAATTATATTAGCTACCAATATGTGGCCAAGCTTAGTTTTATCTTAGAGAATTCCTGTTTGTCCAAAAAAGAAATGTTGCTACCCAACCCCATCACCCAGCACATGCAGCTCTTCTCAGAACCCATAGACAGGTCAGCTCTCCTCTCCCAGGCTGTGAGATGAATGTATTGATTTTTTAGACCACAATTTTCTTATTATTCTCTCACCTGAGAGAAGTGATCCATACATCCCTTGACCCGTCTTAATGGCACAGCTGGCCACAGCACTGGGGATAACTCGGCTCACCCAGAGTGTGAAATACTGTAAACAACTGAACTAGTCTGTCTGTCTGTCTCATGTGTACGTGTCCACACTTGTGTATAGAAAAATATGTATAACGTTCTAGAGTAGAGTTTTAGAGTGGTTTCTGAGCCCATACACAAGTTTGACTTTCCTCGGTAGCTTAATAAAAAGGTCTGCTCGTACCCCAGCAGCTGAAGGTTCTTGCTGTGCTGCAGTTATGCCAGTTATGCCCTTTTCATGACTGAAATATTGGGTGGGGTGGCGAGGAGGGGGTAGAGGGGGGCACGATTGGCACAGCCAGCAGGGAGGAGGGAGACGGGCAAGCTCTGCCCGGTCGTCTTTAGCCGCAGTAAAACCCTCTTAGTGGGTAGTGCCATCTGGCCGGGCCCCTGGTGGAGGCGTAACGGACCCAAAAACCTGGGGTCGGGATGCTTTACTGCAGATGGCACCAGCCGCGCCAGTGGAAAACGCCAAGGTCGATGCGTGTGGCGCGGGAGTGGCGCCTCTAAATAGCACAGAGAAAATATGTGGATGTGCTGGATGGATTTAAACATCAGGCCAGGGCTATGTTTACCTGTGATGCTAGTCTAGCTACATTACTTAGCTCTACTCCACTGTATATCAGTGCTCTCACTGCTCATATGTGTGTGTGTGAGGATGTTATGCCCAGAGGTTTGGCGTCATAGCCACAGTTCTCCGTTACTACTGGGGTGGCAGCTGGCAAAATGAATAGCCATTTTAACACCAGTGAAGAGAGAGAGAGAGAGAGAGAGAGAGAGAGAGAGAGAGAGAGAGAGAGAGAGAGAGAGAGAGAGAGAGAGAGAGAGAGAGAGAGAGAGAGAGAGAGAGAGAGAGAGAGAGAGAGAGAGAGAGAGAGAGAGAGAGACAGAGACAGAGAGATAGAGAGAGAAAGAAAGAGACAGAGAGAGAGGGAGTGAGAGAGACAGAGGGGGGAGAGAGAGAGAGTAGAGGGAGAGAGAGAGAGAGAGAGAGAGAGAGAGAGAGAGAGAGAGAGAGAGAGAGAGAGAGAGAAAGAAAGAGACAGAGAGAGAGAGGGAGCGCGAGAGAGAGAGGGGGAGAGAGAGAGAGAGAGAGAGAGAGAGAGAGAGAGAGAGAGAGAGAGAGAGAGAGAGCGATGGAGGGTGGTACATTGGGAGTCTCTTTTCTTCCAATATGATGTGATGTTACCCCCTCTCCCACGCCTCCTCCTCCCCCTCCTCCCCCCTCCTCCCCCCTCCTCCCCTCCTCTCCCTCCTCCCTCCCTCCCTCCCTCCCTCCCTCCCTCCATTCTTTTCTCCACAAACAGGCGAGGGCTCCCCCGGCTCTCCACACCGCCTCCAGCTAAAGATGAGACTGAAAATTAATTTGGGGGGTTTCATTAGATTGGCTTTTTGGCCCATTTCCCTGAGTTGGTCCCTGAGTAGAGCGCCCTGGCATCACTCTCGCCCGCGCCAGCCCCCACCTACCCTCTGCTCATGCCCGTCGCAACGTGGGCCGATGGGAAAAGCCAGGAGAGAGGGTGAAATCACAACAAAAAACAGAGCTAGAGAGAGAAAGAGCCAACTGTGATCTAGTGAACATTATAAAGAGTCCAATCCCATGCCCTTAGGAATTATCAGTGTTGCCATTTCAAAGTGTAGTCATAAGTACTGTAATACTATGTTTTGTGTAAAGCATCTCTTACCTTGGCCTCTGGTGTATGTTGTATCTTTTTATGCTCCCGTTACACATCATATCTCAATTCAGATTTTCAGTTGCAAACAATCGCAGCGTGTGTGAGAGAGTCAAGGAAGTTGGCAGTCATTTTAGCCAAATGTGTAACTTTTATTTCCATTCCAGTGTCTAAAATCAAACTCTATGAATAGGTTATTGTTTAGATTATTGGATTGTGCATCTACACTGTAACAGTTCTACTGACCGTTTACTGGGTCTCTGTCTTGCAGTTCTTTATGTGGTACAAACAGCAAGCTAAACCAACTTCAACACCCCTCTCCCTCTCCCAATTTTCTCCTCTCGACACACTCATATACCAACACTTTAGTCATGCTTTTGTTGTTTCTTCCCAAAGTGTTTTTTTTAAATGTATCTCGCTTTTCCCTCAGACAGACTCAGGTAAATTGAGTTTTCAAGGTGAATGTCCCATTACTGGAGAAGGTTGACAAATTAATTTGGTGGGTGCCTTGTTGCAGTGTGGCTAGTGATAGAGACCAGGCTGTCAATTTGAGAAATGAGGTCTGGCTCATGAAGCCAGATGGGAGAGAAATTGAACAGCACATTAGCTAATTACTTATGCAAATCACCCCGGTCCTGCACCTTAACTTATGCATGCTGGATGATACTTTGGGAGGCTGGAGAGTTTTAGATAATGTTTATCCTACAGCTCATCACCCATCTCTATTGAGGCTCTTCACCTGCTGAGTTGGCTCTATGAGGGATTACAACACACCGGGGAACATTCAAGTGTGTGTGTGTGTGTGAACACATGGAAGCACACATACACACACCTGCACCTGGACACATACTCACAAACATATGTGTTCTCCGTGCACACAAACACACTCGCATGCATACACATCTTTACCAACAATAGTCTTTGTCAACACCATTTGTTCATTGGTATTCTTTTTCTGGTCATTCGGTTTCACTCGCCACAGTTTACTCCAGCACTTCATAAAGCTTGGTCTGTTTGTTGTTAACTAACAACATGAACCAAGACTCTGTAGCCAGGTGTTCATTTACCGCCTATTGGCAAACATTGAATGGACACCTATGAGCCTGCTTCACTGCATTCACTGCCTAGCCATATATCTATCTTAGCTTTGCCAAATGTCCTTCTACCACTGTGCTGATTGGGATGGGCAAAATGTAAATGTAAAGTACAAAACAACCACGTAACCTAATGCCAATGCAATACATATTTCAAGTAGATACAACAAAATCATTGAAATACTTCCCCATCCCCGCTATGGCATGAATGAGTTCTTTCCCATACTCCTGCATAAAGTAGTGGAGGCACAGTATAGAAAGCAGTAGACAGGGTACCATAGGGGATGAGGGTCTCTATCTCCCCTGCATGCATGGCGATACTCCCCGCATCGGCACAGGGTTTACGGTGAGCTTAGCTAGCTCGACGCGGACCCACTCCTAATCCCACCGCGCTAATCTCACCTGTCAAAACATCCCAGCACACGAATCGAAGATCCAAAGATCCAGACCCAGTCCCCTTAATTAGCTAATCTAGCCCCGGATTGATGCTGGGAAAATAGGGAGGGGGCGGGGGGAAATCTTCAGTACAAATCAACGCTGTGTTCAACCTAGAACCCTTATCCTCAGGAGGAGAGACGTCCGGTAATACAGAGCCAGGGGCAGTGGACATCTAGTTTGGAGAGGACATGGTTGTGTGTACTGTATGTGTGTGTGTGTGTGTTGGTGTGTATGTGTGAGAATGTGTGTGTAGGCATTGATCCATCGATTCGTGTTGGCCTGACAGGCCCCAAGCGAAAGCTTAAGTATTATTAATGCTTTGGCTGTTAGCCGTCAGTCATTAATTAATGCACTCTCACCGTTAGCTTCTCCTAACCTGTCACTCCTGCCTCACACACACACACACACACTGGCACGTCAATAAGACACCAGAAAACTCCCCACTCGGGAATGTCCACTTAATGTGGAGGAAACTGTGCTGACGGCTACATTTGATAGGAAGCCTGATGAAGTGTGGACAAGCCTTGTCCTATCATGATCTAATTGTAATCTATGTTGCAGTACATCTAGTAAACTTTAGAACATTATAAAATACGACAAAGTATTCTCCTCTCACCTGTACTGGGAGCTTCTTAATTCCAACAGAACAAAACGTTAGTAGTAGATAACAATAATTAGCATTGAATATAGAAACTTAGATGAGTTTAGCTACTTATGTGCTCCTATTTTAATTAGGATCTGTTTTATTTAGCTGAAACTAGTTTTATTTCCATAAGAGTGCTTGTGCTCCTTTTCTACCTGAGGAAACATAGCCAGTCCAGATGTTTTAGCAGAGACCTCTCATTGACATTAGTTCAACATGCAGATTAGACATGAACTTGGATTGACCTCTGTTGTGTTTCCACCCACCTCTCACAGAGAGACCGTGACCCTAGCTTCTATTCTAGACACAGCTGCATTCACACACGGCAGATAAAGATACACTTATATGGAAGACCCTGATGTTAGAGTTTGGTTGAATCCATCCGTTCTAATTCCTATCCAGGAAGCAAATAGAGCCTAAAGTCAGGAAGTGAGAAAAAAATATTATCCAAGAGTTGTGGTTGATGGTAAATTCACAAGCGGAAACAGAATTGACCCCAACGACACTCATACTGTCACGGATGATACATTGTTCAACATGGATGTACAGTACAACTACAGTGGGGAAAAAAAGTATTTAGTCAGCCACCAATTGTGCAAGTTCTCCCACTTAAAAATATGAGAGAGGCCTGTAATTTTCATCATAGGTACACGTCAACTATGACAGACAAATTGAGATTTTTTTTCCAGAAAATCACATTGTAGGATTTTTAATGAATTTATTAGCAAATTATGGTGGAAAATAAGTATTTGGTCACCTACAAACAAGCAAGATTTCTGGCTCTCACAGACCTGTAACTTCTTCTTTAAGAGGCTCCTCTGTCCTCCACTCGTTACCTGTATTAATGGCACCTGTTTGAACTTGTTATCAGTATAAAAGACACCTGTCCACAACCTCAAACAGTCACACTCCAAACTCCACTATGGCCAAGACCAAGAGCTGTCAAAGGACACCAGAAACAAAATTGTAGACCTGCACCAGGCTGGGGAAGACTGAATCTGCAATAGGTAAGCAGCTTGGTTTGAAGAAATCAACTGTGGGAGCAATTATTAGGAAATGGAAGACATACAAGACCACTGATAATCTCCCTCGATCTGGGGCTCCACGCAAGATCTCACCCTGTGGGGTCAAAATGATCACAAGAATGGTGAGCAAAAATCCCAGAACCACACGGGGGGACCTAGTGAATGACCTGCAGAGAGCTGGGACCAAAGTAACAAAGCCTACCATCAGTAGGCTTTGTTACACTACGCCGCCAGGGACTCAAATCCTGCAGTGCCAGACGTGTCCCCCTGCTTAAGCCAGTACATGTCCAGGCCCGTCTGAAGTTTACTAGAGTGCATTTGGATGATCCAGAAGAGGATTGGGAGAATGTCATATGGTCAGATGAAACCAAAATATAACTTTTTGGTAAAAACTCAACTCGTCGTGTTTGGAGGACAAAGAATGCTGAGTTGCATCCAAAGAACACCATACCTACTGTGAAGCATGGGGGGTGGAAACATCATGCTTTGGGGCTGTTTTTCTGCAAAGGGACCAGGACGACTGATCCGTGTAAAGGAAAGAATGAATGGGGCCATGTATCGTGAGATTTTGAGTGAAAACCTCCTTCCATCAGCAAGGGCATTGAAGATGAAACGTGGCTGGGTCTTTCAGCATGACAATGATCCCAAACACACCGCCCGGGCAACGAAGGAGTGGCTTCGTAAGAAGCATTTCAAGGTCCTGGAGTGGCCTAGCCAGTCTCCAGATCTCAACCCCATAGAAAATCTTTGGAGGGAGTTGAAGGTCCGTGTTGCCCAGCGACAGCCCCAAAACATCATTGCTCTAGAGGAGATCTGCATGGAGGAATGGGCCAAAATACCAGCAACAGTGTGTGAAAACCTTGTGAAGACTTACAGAAAACGTTTGACCTGTGTCATTGCCAACAAAGGGTATATAACAAAGTATTGAGAAACTTTTGTTATTGACCAAATACTTATTTTCCACCATAATTTGCAAATAAATTCATTAAAAATCCTACAATGTGATTTACTGGATTTTTTTTTCTCATTTTGTCTGTCATAGTTGACGTGTCCCTATGATGAAAATTACAGGCCTCTCTCATCTTTTTAAGTGGGAGAACTTGCACAATTGGTGGCTGACTAAATACTTTTTTTCCCCCACTGTATCTTTATGATCCGTAGTTTGGCTTCCGGCCCTTTGGAGGGACATGTTGTCTATGTAGAGAGTCGAACCCTGGAATGTTTTTCTCTGTAGAGTAAGGGAGCATGAGGAGGAAGTGGCTAAAGTTTCTCTTGGGAAACACCGCCGGCTCCAGCTGACATCAGACGCTGTCCTATGCTTCCCCGCACAAACGTAAACACATTTCTGACCCCTGACCTCAGACTCTCAGAATGATCAGCCCACAGAGGACTCTGAGGATAACCAGAGCAACAAAAAGGCTCAATTTCAGCTCCAGATAGAGCCATGTTAAGAGCAGGGGTCAATTAAGTCTAAATTATACCATGGTGTTGGAGAGGCGACCCATTTGGTGTTGGAGAGGCGACCCAAAACCAAACCTGTATGTTGAGAGTTTGACAAACAAAAAACAGTACTAAGAGCATTCATTCTGTGCTGTGTTCTGGTATACAGTATTACTAGTAAACAGACAGGCTTTAAATTAGGCACCCAAATCAGTGTTTTTATTGACACATTTTATTGACTGGAATAATGCATGAAATGATTGCGTGAGTGTGCTGATCTTACATAGGGAAATAACCCCTATAAATGATGGGGTCTCACCAAGGTGCTTGTATGGAGGGAGTCGATCACTGTAAATACCAGATAAAGCAGGGCTAATGAGAGAAAGCATTTACGGGCATTTATGTGTGTGTGTGTCTGTTTGTGTGTGTTTGTGTGTGTGTTTGTGTGTGTGTGTGTGTGTGTGTGTGTGTGTGTGTTTGTATGTCTTTACTTCACTGGCTCTTAGCCATACTCCAATCCCATACCCCTTCACTGCTAAATTGACATTAAACAGAGATCTCAAACAATCACTTCAGTACAAACAGGCATTGTCATTCGTAGCCAAAACAACAGTCACATTCAATTGGCATAGTAAAGATTAAGTCAAACATTGGATCCACTTTTATATGAGCCAGACATGGAGTAAGTGGGTTTAGTTTAGCTTTGGCTGGACATCAATGGCTGGTTCGGGGCTGGAAACGTCTCTCCAGATCCCCGTCTGTCCAGCTAACGTTGATCCGGGGAGATACGTCCTTGGAGTCGCCCCCTTGGCCAGGGGTACAGCTCACTGTGGGACAGTTTTCATTGGGCAGTGGACCCACCACACCAATAGCATGCCAGGTTGCACTTTCCCATGGCTAGCTGTGAGTGGGCGGCCAACGGGCACAGTGGCACCCTGTGGCCAAACTGGCAACTTCCCCTCTCTCTCCTCTCTCTTTCTGACGGAGGTGCAAGAGATAGCATGGTCACGTCCATTACCTGATCCTGCTATTTTCAGGGGGAAAGCAGAGAATGGTTGAAAACATATCCTTCCTTTAGAGTTGATTATTTATGAGTTTGTGTTTGCCTGTTATGAAGAGGAGGTGAAGAACATGATGTTCCTAATGCTATATAGAGAAATCCCCCTTTCCTTCATATTAAATGAACTACGTACGTTGAATAGTGAATAGAGAAGATAGTGAAGCTTTGTATCTGCCCTTTTGTTATAGCCGTGGCGTGTGTTGGAATATGTATGGGTCGACTGAAATGTCTGTGTGTGTGTGTCTGTCTGTCGTGTGTGCGTGAGTGTGTGTGTGTGTGTGTGTGTGTGTGAGCAGTTGGGCTAATAAACGCTGTTCTGTGTAACTGAGAATGAGTGAAGGGAGCTGTGATCTCAGCTCTTTAAGTGAACCCTCCAGACTGAGAGCTAACCTGTCATCAGCCAAGCTAGCACTCCCGGCACCGCCGCTTCCTGCTTTAATTAATCTTTACCTTTCCTACAGGATCCGCGTTCTCCCCTTCTCAATGATCCCACGTTGTGTTAACACCTCTGAAAACACCACCAAAGCTTAAGGAAAGTGTCAGGTTGTGGTACACTCTTTAATGAGGAGGGGGAAACATTTAAGCCGTGGAAACTAAGGTAGCGAATCCGACAGATGTTTGATCAAGATTTGATGGGAGTATACCTGTCTGCTGAACTGCGTTGAGATTTGACAATGAAGGTCCCTGCTTCCTGTATGTTTTGAGAGTGTAGAAGTTGAAAGTTTTTTTTTTCCTCTTTTTTTTTTCTAGAACTGTAGGGATAAGATTTGTAATTCTCTCTAATGCAGTGGTACACGTTTCCCTTTATGCCCAGGTAATATTGTGCCAAGTTCAAACAGCATAGAGTAATGTTGTGTAAATTATGTTCAATTTTCCTAAAGCAGTGTATAGTTCTTTTCACACTGGTGTAATGCTCTTGACTGGGGAAACATCCTTTCATCTCCTTTAGCAGAGCCTCTCCTCTGTTGATGGATTAGCCTGGGAAATAGCCAAATGGAAGACTGAGCTGATATGCCATTTATGCTATTGTATTGTTTAAAAGCAACCCTGAAAAAACTGCTTACAAATCTAATGACATTTAAAGTACACATAGGCTACATTTGCTTTGTAGTTTCTTTCCCCAACACCCCACAGCCAGATCAAGTCAGAAGAAGTGTTTTTAAGTGAAGCTGTTGTTTGGTATTGCACACAGTGTAACCTGAATCCAACAAGCCGGTTCATTCAAGTTAATACAACTGACAGTCCTAATTCCATTGTAGGCTGTCTACATTGTTCAGGTCGAGCTGAGTTGGTTGCATGCTGTGAAACACGCCTGCCCTCTATTTGTGAAATCCGCTGACGATGCAGTGTCATCTCTGACTGCTGGCAGCGAAAAGAGCCACGAAACAAACCGAAACAGGAAGCCGAGAAAATGAACAGCAGTGACTTCCTGCTCTGGCTCTGGCAACCCACATGTTTGTTTACTGGTGGCGCCATTGCTTCCGTTAATCAAAGGCAGGGCCAGGAAAGTGGGAAAAAACAAAGATTGACACCGACCATACAGCACTTGACAAACGGCCTCGTCGGGTTTGTTCAGCGAAATTAAACACTCTGGACTTTTTTCACCTGCTCAGGCAAGCAGCCCGTGAGTTAAAAATAAAGACAATGCGCATACATTACCATACATAATACATAGCGACCCCCATTTAATATGCAAATTCCCTGAAATATTACTGAACACCTTCTGTTCGGAGCGAATACATTTGAATTTGCAATTAGAATTATCCTGTATAATTAATGAAAAGCGTCAATTTTTGGCTGCTTACTAATTTGATTAAACATATTGATGGGGCATTTAGGGACCCAGACGAATTGGAAGCGAAGCTGGACCAGAACTAAGAAAATAACCAGAACATGGTCCAGTTCCCATATGACCGTCCTGCTTGTACTTAAGTTGCAGTCGGCTTGTGCTGGTGGCAGCGGTTGGATACACAGACCTTAATTAGCCAGGAGGAATGTGACCTGGCTGTGTGTCTGAGATGGCACAGAACAAATTGCCTGAATCACACATTGGCTTCGTCTACAAATCAGGGAGTGTGTGTGTGTACTTGTGTCTGCCATGTCTGGTCCTAGCTCTCTATCTCAGCAGAGCTAAGAGACAAGAGTGTAGGCATCTTAAAACACAAAGAGGTGTAGAGAAACTGAAACAGGTGGAACTTAGTTCTACTGCTTTTACAAAGTGCTATACAACTCTCAAAATATAAGGACTGTTGCAGTTCCCTACCCAATGAATCTTGAAAATAAATGTGTGTCATTAACATGTTTCACATCTTTTACACATTACAGCAATGGTTGATTTACTGATAAATCATACATTTATATCAATAGCCTGTTCAGATATGAGTAGTTTCTATCCCACTAAGATATTTCCAAATACTGTAAATCCTAAGGGTTACCACTTGTCATAATTGTATAAAGGCTATTCTTTGTGTGCACCTCTTATCTGCACACCAATACAATCTAATACCCAAACTAGTCTACTCAAACATAATGTGTTCACAGTCCAATCAAATCTACTCCCACAAAAAGGTTTTCATTGATTACCAATAGTGAATAATGCTAGGCGTACGTTTTTACAGTGCATCAAATACTTTCTTTAAATGATGTTATCTTAATGGAAATAGTATCTAGGCATTTAAATGTAATAGTGAACCTTTGTTTTATTGAGGTATTGAGTGAGATTGTGACTGTTTCAGGGTGGTATTTTGGCCATAGTTATTACACTGGGCACCATATTGTCATACGTATCTTTTCTGCCGTGCCATGTGGATGGAATGGACACTGAGGCTCGCCAGAGTAGAATTACGTGCCATGGCAGCGTAATGGCAGAACCGCGGGCAGCCAATGGGAGTCCTCAGAGAACAGAACTAAACCCTAGTCATGGCAAGGGACACGCCAGCTGATTAGGAACCATCCTAACCACCCCAAAACGTCAAACCACTTCACAAAAATCACCAATCAGGCAAATCGGATGAAAACATAAGCTTGTTCCCAGGGACTTTGTCTCCTATTTGTTGTCGGTGACACTTTTGACCCCAACTCTCATTTTTGTGTTTTTAATGTTACGTCTGACTTAGTCCCTGTAGTGTATGTAATCCATATAACATACACACACACACACACACACATCTCTTGACACTCATTTGAATGGTTGGAGTGGAGGGTTAATGTGAAATCCATAGATGGAGCACAACCAGCAGCTGATGTTGAGATAATGCTTTTGTCACAGAGGTATTTGGCCGTGGCCGTGTGTGATTGAGAGTGTCTTGCTGTTTTTGCACGAGTGACCCGTGTGTTAGCTCGGATTTGTGCGAGCCTTGTGCATTGTGTGTGTGTGTTTATGTGTGTGTGTGTGCGCGCCTGCAAGCATGTATGTGTGTGTCTGGGCTGAATCCAGTCTGTGCACCTGCACCACTCTCAGCGCTTCGTTTCGCTCTCCACTCTCCTGTGGCAGACAGCCATGCTGGAATATCTACTGCTTTCCCAACGGCTCCGTATCAATTACTCCTCACTTCTCACCCACTTATGAATATTTATGATATTTGTAATAAAGTACCTCTCCTAACTTGCTCTTTGTTTCTTGCGCCCCATTGATTGAGGCCTGTTTGCTTTACCTAGACCAGTAGGAGTAGGTTATTAAACCCTTTCAAGACCTAGGATCGGTTGGTTTTGTGTGTGTGTGTGCATGTTTGTGTGTCTTTGTGTTTGTTTTGTGTGTGCATGCATGTATGCATACTTTTTTGGAGACAAAATCCACTGCAAATAGCAAACAATTGTTCATTAAAAATTATATTTTCACTTCTTCTTCATTCATATATTTGAGTATATTTTCTAAATATGAATGACACTTTCATACACAGAAAATGTATTTGAGATCAGGGCCGGATTACCGAATGGGCACGCAGAGCACGTGCCCCGGGGCCCCCGACCTCCTTTCAGGAAATTAGCTATTAAAAGTGTAGAATTGCAGGAAAATAGCTTTAAAACTGCAACATTTTCTCTTAGCCTCATGACAAAATGTGTAGAATAGTATTATAAAATCCCAAATGTTTCTCTCTGCACCATTGCAAAATGTGTTCAAATGCAGTAAATTAGTTGACCCCCCCACCCCCACCCCCCAAATGTGGTAGTCCGACCTTATGTGAGACGCATATTTCAGGAAGCAGTTACAGTAAGATACTGTAGGTCTGTATCACTCTGGATGCACATTGGCGTCTGGATGCTATTAGCCGTGAATGATTTCATGAGTAATCCACTTATACTGACTGGGAATATGAAAAGATGAATGTTGATATCAATCCTGCACTCTGGACAATAAAGGATGTAACGTTCCTCGCTGATGAAAGCAGCATATTGTTTTTTAAATGAAAAATAAACATTAAACTCGGCATCAATTCTAATTCAATAGGTTATTTGATGTTTCATTACTAGTGTGCTGAGGCCTCATTGGTGGTATGGTTAGAGTGTAGAGAGGATATGTTTTCCTTCATACTCTGACTCATCTGCAGTCCATTGCAGTAGACACTATATTCTCCCACACTGGGAGTGGAACTCTCCAGTGTAGGTCAGCGGCAGTTAGGATGGATTCCTTTGATGTGACAGCAGACATGGTCCATGTTGGCGAGTATTTTCTCATAGGCTTATATGAAAGAGAAAAAAAGGTTTAAAATATACTGAACAAAAATATAAACACAACATGCAACAATTTCATTGATGAGGAAATCAGTCTATTGAAATAAATTCATTAGGCCCTAATCTATGGATTTCACATGACTGGGAACACAGACATGCATCTGTTGGTCACAGATACCTTAAAAAAAATGGGCCTCAGGATCTCGTCACGGTATCAAATTGCCATCGATAAAATGCAATTGTGTAGCTTATGCCTGCCCATACCATAACCCCACCGCCACCATGGGGCACTCTGTTCACAACGTTGACATCAGCAAACCGCTCTCCCACACAATGCGGTTGTGAGGCCGGTTGGACGTACTGCCAAATTCTCTAAAATGACATTGGAGGCAGCTTATGGTAGAGAAATGAACATTAAATTCTCTGTAAACAGCTCTGGTGGATATTCCTGCAGTCAGCATGCCAATTGCATGCTCCCTCAAAACTTGAGACATTTGTGGCATTGTGTGACAAAACTGCACTTTTTATTGTCCCCAGCACAAGGTTCATACTGTTTAATCAGCTTCTTGATATGCCACACCTGTCAGGTGGATGGATTATCTTGGCAAAAGACAAGTGCTCACTAACAGGGATGTAAACAAATTTGTGCAAAACATTTGAGAGAAATAAGCTTTTTGTGCATATGGAAAATTTCAGGGATCTTTTATTTCAGCTCATGAAACATGGGATCAACACTTTACATGTTGCGTTTATATTTTTGTTCAGTATAGAAATGCCTTCAACTAACTGTCATTTTTTCACTAATATCTTTTACTTGGATTATTTATTATCTTAGAAAAAAAGGTTCAAACTTTGTACTCGCAGGTCCTGCATAACATTAATGCTAAGGAAAGTTCATTTGAATCTGGACCATAGTTTCCAGATCCACTTCACACAGAGACAGATTAAAAAACTCACATACTTTGCTCTTAAAACCCAAGCCAAAAGGTATCGAAACAATAATCACAACCGTAACAACCATTTCTCTCTACTTATCCAAGCAGCCGGAAACATAATATATTCATAAAGCTAAATGTTTTTCAAGACTGCAACTGGCCCCGACTAGTGTCCACGGCCAGGCCAAGGTCCAGGCAGATGGTGTGATGGAGTTCACCTTGTCCATGACCGCCTCACTCCCAAAGCAGCTGAGAGAAGTCTTGGGCCAAACAGATGGAGAATATCACTGGGCTTTCTCTCTCTGTGAGTTAAAAACCTACGTCTGGAAATGAGAGCCCCAGTTAGAAAAGGAGCACAACACAACAACAAACTTCTTCTCTATGCAAGCCCTGGCGTTATTTGTTCCAATTAGGTGTAGTTTGGTGCTGTGTTGACTCCCGGATGAAGTTTACTCCCCCTTTTACTTGGGCTCCAGTCGTGTTTGATTAAACCTACCGTTTGAGGCATTCTAATGTGGTTGGGTTCTCCACCGACTTCAAAGGCGGGCCTAAATTACACTGACTTTGTAACGATTGCATCATTATGCTTCTTCTATCAACATATCACTGCCTATATATCGGTTTGTTCCTCCCTCCTTCCTTCCTTCCTCCCTCCTTCTTTGTCTTATCTCCTCTTCAGCACACAAACAAACAGAACAACTAGGAGGCTGCCATGTTTTTCCTAGTCAGGTGACAGGGAAGGAAGTCTCTGTTGTCTATAGAGGTGTTCTCAGTGTTCTGACTCCATTCACAAACAATTTAAGGTGCCAGCGCTTAAAAAGGTTAAAGTTGCATGAGCGATATTCAAATTAAACGCTTTAGAGGCAACCCCCAGGCCATTTATTGAAATGGGCGAGTTATTTTTTAATTTTGGTTCAATATAGCAAGACGCTCACCCGTCTCTGCCCAGATACTTAATTAAATACTTCACGCAGTATATTAGTTTTCTGACGCCAGGCCCCATTTGGAATAGTAATAGCCATAAAGAGAAACATTTGTCTGACAGACAAAGTGAGGGATAAATCATTCTTTCCCTGAAGAACGGTTTTGAAATCATAAAAATACCTTTCTGTTGGTGTGAGAGAACTTATATTACTTAGTAGGGTCCATTTCTCTGACCATTATAATTTGCATTCTTTTTCTGATAGACAACATACACTACTAGGTTTCTGTGGTTAATATTAATCTATTGTTATTATTATTAAAGCATATCTGGCAACTCACTAGAACCTGAACTGTGACTGAACAAAACCACAAATTATTTTCCTAGTTTTTGTTCTGTCATTCTGTGGTCATATTACTCTCCTATACAGGAAGTTGATATACAATACATCTCGGTTGAAGCCTGCTTAATGATGGGACTTCGATTCAGTCCTTTTTTCCAGTTACACTGGTAATCTGCAGTACAGTATGTAAAAATGTGGTATTGATTTTTTACAGTACAGCATATCTCCTCTCCCTCTCCTCCAAGTAAGATGTCTCCCTGCGGACCGTTTCCATGGCTCTGGCTGTGCTTGGTGTCTGCCTTCCATCCCCATATTTCTCACACTGTCTCCCAGTCTGCAGGGTCTAAACTGGTGGCATCTGCTAGTTCGTCTCTCCCTCTGTTTACCAATATGCTCCCAATCTGTCCATAAGACCCTCATTGACTGAAATATATGGCTTCATCTCAAGTATACAGTGAATCTCCCTCACCTTAGGCCTTAGCATGCTACAGCAGTGGGTTAGGCCTGATTGATTCTGCCATGCACTGAGTGTGCAGTATGTACTGGTACTGTGAGGTTGCTCCTTTTAAATCAGGATAGAATTGGCATGGTTTTGTGAAAAAACTGTCATCAGGTGTATAGTGTTTAGGTCTTTGTTACTCCAGTGTCTGTAATTGTTTGTGTGTGTGTGTGTGTGTGTATTTGTGTGTGTGTGTGTGTGTGTGTGTGTATTAGCACTCTACAAGCATACTTCTCTGCTCCCTCTGTCTGCCTCGACAGCCAGCCTGCTCTGGCGTTAGGCCCGAGGCCCACTCTGCATTAAAAAGCCTGCAGGTCCCGGTGTGAAAAATGGGGCCATTTGTGCTTGTTTGTAAGTCCTGTCAAGAAGCAGCACCTCTGGCCCGTCCGGTTAACAAATTGGATGTTTAATCTGGTGACATTCCTATCTGGGCCAAGGGCTAATGTATGTGTCTAAGAATAACCTGGGCGGCAGGAGTGATAGATGGCGACCTATTATGGGCGGTATTTAAATCTGAGAGGACAATTCCTCTGTCGCCGCCCCCCAGACTGACAGCTTGATTTCAGCGCTGGGGCCTGGATGGAGCTGTCAATCAATGTGACAGGGAGGGATTTTCTTTTTTCTTCCTCTGCCGGACAGGTTGTTGGACAGCCCGTCCCCTCTCTCGTCTAGACGGTGATTGTAGAGATGTGAGGGAGGATGGAGGCGAGGCTAGCTGGTAGCCGCAGGTCTGTGACTTTGACCAGCTGACATACGGGGATGTGCTTGAGTTCTACTCTCTGATGCCCGGCACAGAAACAACCCCTAGCTCCTTCCCACTAGACACGTATAGATCTGGGAGGATAAGTAGAAACAGTATAGTGAAAGTTCCCTCTAGCCTATCATATGGAAACAGCCTATAGGCTCAATCTATAGAATAATAATATTTCCAGACAGAAAGATGTTTCCCGACAGATGCCTCATCATGATGTTAACTCATGTCAAAAATACAAAATTTTGCATCAGACTTACTCAAAGAGATTCAATTGATATAAATGGACTCAATTGATGTTTTAACTCTCCAGTTTCAAGCTGTCAGTCGACCTAGTCAAGTTAATGATTCAATGAATTATTCAACACCACCTCTATGAAAGAGCTGCTTCTGCATTCAGCTCCACACATCGCTGTTCAAGGCTTTACCTCTCATTGTGGGGATTCTCCCCCTGCTGTGGAACTTATCATTGGGTCTGTGTGTGTTTGTCTGTGTGTGTGTGTGTGTGTGTGTGTGTGTGTGTGTGTGTGTGTGTGTGTGTGTGTGTGTGTAGCATATGCATGCATGCTTGTGTGTGCAACCTCCTCCTGCTGTTTCACTCATCACATTGTGTGTGTGTGTGTGTTTGTGTGTGTGTGTGTGTGTGTGAGCGTGTGTGTGTGTGTGTCCACCTGCTGTTTCACTCCTGCTGAATCCCTCAGTTTGAGCTCTCATCCTCTGCTTTTGATGCACAGTTTGTTGTGGTTCTATATCTGACGCTCTGAATACACACCTCGACTACATCTGTTCATCGTTCCCCGCTTTAGGGTTTCACTCTACCTCCAAAACACCTCAGAGATAACGGCAACATGTCTCTTCTACCTTTTCAAACTTTCCAAACAGTACTGAGGTTGAAAGGTGTTTAATACAATTACACTCATATGTGTTATCCAAAAATCGCCACAATTGGAGAAAAAAAGCACAAAATAATTGTTTGATATCAAGGATTTTATTTCTGAACAAACCGTGATCTTTCTGGTGTGTGATATGATTATGTGTTTTGGAACCAAAGGACTGATTTTTGCAGCTTGCTACAATTTCTAATCCATGCCTGGGCCACTGGTCACTGCATGTCACATATTTTATTCTCTCTCGTTAGAGCTTTATGTCATAGAGTGATTTCAATTGGAGAGACAATATGTTCTTTGCCATGGCAATGGGGCCAAAACACAGCTGAGGAGGGACCAGAGGTAACCTGAGTGCAGTGGAGAAGAGTGTGTACGTGTGTGTGCTTGAATGCGAGTGAGTGTGTGTGTCCGTGTGCGTTCATGGAAGTAGTTGTGTATGTACAAACGTGGGTGTGTGTGTGTGAACGTGTGTGCTGTGTGTGAACGTGAAGGCGGGTTAAGTACAAACGAACAGGAGGTTGGGGAGGAACACTGGTTCACTTGGCCAAACAAACAAACTCCCATTCTCTCTGTGCTCCAAAGCACTTCCTCACATCCACCCTCAGAATAGAGCCAGCCACGCTGTCTGCATGGAATAATGATGGATTGTTCTGTTCATATCTGTGCTCCAGGAATTCTGCATGTGTTTTTCAATGATAGATCTCACATAAAAATTGGAAACAGAGACAGATTTTGCTGAACATACTGCGAAATGTTTCACAATTTTCACAAGCTGGTAACACTTTACCTTAACACTTTACTATAACAAGGCTCTCATTCACAAGACTGCTTTCTAAAGGATAATGTTGACATCATAAATTAAATATTGATTTAGTATAGTCAGATATTATCTATGATCTAATTATATATAATCTCTAATACAGTAGCAGAGTTATTTTATCCTTTAATGGAAATGGCCAGCCGCCAATTTACCAGGTTCAGACAAAGTCATCATCCCAAACATTTTCAGCAGTAATGGATTTTATGTCACAGTATTTTTAATGTTGAATAATCTGCCTCTGATCAAAGATGAAAGGTGAGGTAAAAGCCTGGTGCTGGTTTTTATTGCGATCAATTCAAATGGATTTGATTCGGCTATTTAATGCCATCTGTCTGTTTTGATGAATCCTCCTCTCGTACTATGTTCATTTCCAGGCAGAGAGACAGCCTTCCTTAATATGTTGGAAGTGAAACAGACCCTTATAGAACGCATCATGTGGCCCCTCAATATTTTAGAAGTAGAAAATGAATTGTGCAAGACACTCTTAGCAGAATAAACTGCTTTTGTGTCTCTGGCAAGGTTTGGGGAATAAGGTACCAGAGCCACAATGTGTTGTTAAGACACTTAAGACAATAGACAGTGAAGAATGTGTGTGTGTGTGTGTGTGTGTGTTTGTGTAAGCATGTGTGTGTGTTTCAGAGAGAGAGAGAGAGAGATCTGTTCCAGGGACTGTTTTAGTGCCTCATCAAATATTTAGTTTGATTGTACATGGTCCTGTAATTGCCATCTTGGCTACTGAATTATTGATGGCATGTAGCAGAGCTGAGGAGAACCCTGGTCTTGGAGAGTTGGCAGAAGGGGGGGGGGTCACACACACACACACACACACACACACACACACACACACACACACACACTGAGCCATATTGTTAACTCCACTCGTTTCATAGCCTAATTAGCTGTACAGGAGCGTCCTCAGAATGTGTCAGTAATTATTGGAAGAGGGCATTTGTTTTCAACACAGTAGAGTAAATATTAGGTACTGTAATAAGACTGTGTAGAATATGGTTCCTTCTGATGTTGGGGAAGAATGTTCCTTGAATTTAGCAGCACAACAGTAATGAATGTACAGTAGATCAAATCAAATTACAACTGATTGTGAAACAATTAGCGACAATGCTAATGGTGTTTCAGTGTCTTAATGCACTGGGCAGACTGTGAATCTCTGGGTCCAACCCAAGTGTCTGATTAGAGCTTCTCTCAGTTATACTGTAAAGCAATTCAGTAGCGTGTCATCTCTCAGCTGACTCCAACCTTAGTTTTAAAATTGGAGAAGTCGACCTCAAAGAATCTGAGGCGCTATCTCATTGCCTCCTGGTGCTGCTCATCTTAGAGTAAACGCCAACGCATGGCTCTGACTTTTCATAAAAAGCAGCAAATACTCAAAGCAAATTGTGGGTCAGAATTGGTAACGCGGCAGCTTTTAAAAATACCCCTGCTGAAATATTGATTTTTTCTTCTTCTTCTTGCCTAACGTAATAAGTGAAAGATGGGGAAGGTGTGTGTGTGTGTGTGTGTGTGTCTGTGTCTGTGTCTGTGTATGTGTGTATGTGTGTGTGCATTGTATGGAGTCAGGAGGGCCTTGTTATTTGAGCCAGACATAATTGCTTCAGTATAGTGCTATGGGTGTGGCCCCGGAGTGACATCATTTAGAGTGGACCTCAGCTCACATCCCTGTAATGAAAATGATGCTGAAGTCAGACACTTATTCCCTGCTCAGGCTCATTCAACTTTAGTGTACATAATATGCAATATCTCAAGCTTTATTCCTTTGACACAATACAGTGTTTCAATGCTTTAGAAGCACTCATTTTGTAATATTTTAAGTCAGAGGGCCCGCATAGTGATTTCCTTTAGGGGCTCTTAGGATCCTTGGCCTTTATGTTCTTTGTTTAATTAATTTCCCCCCTTCGTGGCCTGCTGCCACTTTGTTCAGCTTCTGTTGCCAAGGTTATTCATAAGGCTGTTGTATTTGGACTAACTACATGCTGTGTTCCAATAGTTACATCTCCTCTCCCTTACTTCAACAAGGTATTCTGGGCAGAAGGTCTTATGGGTAGAAGGTCTTATGGGTAGAAGGTCTTATGGGCAGAAGGTCTTATGGGTAGAAGGTCTTATGGGCAGGAGGTCTTACAGGCAGAAGGTCTTATGGGCAGAAGGTCTTATGGGCAGAAAGTCTTATGGGCAGGAGGTCTTATGGGCAGAAGGTCTTATGGGCAGAAGGTCTTATGGGCAGAAGGTCTTACAGGCAGAAGGTCTTATGGGCAGGAGGTCTTACGGGCAGAAGGTCTTACAGGCAGAAGGTCTTATGGGCAGAAGGTCTTATGGGCAGAAAGTCTTATGGGCAGGAGGTCTTACGGGCAGAAGGTCTTATGGGCAGAAGGTCTTACGGGCAGAAGGTCTTACAGGCAGAAGATCTTATGGGCAGATGGTCTTGAAAAATAAAACTGAGATGGAGTAGTAAACCCATCCAGTCCTTTCACCTATCAGCGGTCACAAAGGAAAGGAGACAAGGACACAAGGAGACAAGGAAGGGATGCCTTGAGAAGAATGGGGACTCAGCCTAAACTGAGAAAAGATAGAGGAAAGGAAACACTAGGTTAGCCTAGCAGGACTATAGCAGCAGTAATTCCTGCCACTAGCCACAGCTCCACATTAGAGGCTGGCAGGCCCACACACCCCCTGTAATTGATTGCAGGGCAGCGTAATGAGGTGACGGCTTACAACGCATTCACCTACTTTTTAAGAGCAGAGGAGGGACAGGGAAATACAGCCTGGAACTAATAACGAAGCCCTGGCTGTAGATGGACATTAATTATTGATGGTGTTTTAATAAGTTTTTGATACAGAGGGAGGGAGGGGTTGAACAGAGAAGGAGAAATTAGTCCTTGGCTTTCCTCCCTTCTGTTCTTCTCTAGATTTAGCCTAAATGATGATTATATGTGTATATTTATCTGAGAAAGGAGGTTTGAAATAACATCCAATCAGGTGTGTAAGTGCATTGGATTGTCACAGATACCCTAGAGACTGAAGCTGGAGAGATCACAGTAGAAGATAGTATTGAATATTTGAAATGAAATATATGGTGAAACGTGGTCAAAATGTTGATGGGCTCCAGTGCTGAGAGGTGCAGCTTCCAAAAGCCTGAGAGTAATTTTCTTCCACTGACTTTAGTCTCTCCTGATGAGATAAGGATGTCTCAGCATCATATGTCTCATATAAACTGTCAATTCAAATTCTCTGCCAATTTGGAAGCTAACACAAAAGAATCCCTGCAAGTCTCAAGTATGACACTGGTTTCAAAAGGTTTTTCAATGCTCATACTCTTAAAATAGGCCAATGGAACAGGTGTACAGTCGTGGTCAAAAGTTTTGAGAATGACACAAGTATTGGTCTTCACAAAGTTTGCTGCTTCAGTGTTTTTAGATATTTTTGTCAGATGTTACTATGGTATACTGAAGTATAATTACAAGCAAGGCTTTTAAAGCAAAGGCTTTTATTGACAATTACATTAAGTTTATGCAAAGAGTCAATATTTGCAGTGTTGACCCTTCTTTTTCAAGACCCCTGCAATCCGCCCTGGCATGCTGTCAATTAACTTCTGGGCCACATCCTGACTGCTGGCAGCCCATTCTTGCAAAGTCAATGCTTGGAGTTTGTCAGAATTTGTGGGTTTTTGTTTGTCCACCCGCCTCTTGAGGATTAACCACAAGTTCTCAATGAGATTAAGGTCTGGGGAGTTTCCTGGCCATGGAGCCAAAATGTCGACGTTTTGTTCCCCGAGTCACTTAGTTATCACTTTTGCCTTATGGCAAGGTGCTCCATCATGCTGGAAAAGGCATTGTTAGTCACCAAACTGTTCATGGATGGTTGGGAGAAGTTGCTCTCGGAGGATGTGTTGGTACCATTCTTTATTCATGGCTGTGTTCTTAGGCAAAATTGTGAGTGAGCCCACTCCCTTGGCTGAGAAGCAACCCCACACATGAATGGTCTCAGGATGCTTTACTGTTGGCATGACACAGGACTGATGGTAGCGCTCACCTTGTCTTCTCCGGACAAGGTGTTTTCCGGATGCCCCAAACAATCGGAAAGGGGATTCATCAGAGAAAATGACTTTACCCCAGTCCTCAGCAGTCCAATCCCTGTACCTTTTGCAGAATATCAGTCTGTCCCTGATGTTTTTCCTGGAGAGAAGTGGCTTCCTCGCTGCCCTTCTTGACACCAGGCCATCCTCAAAAAGTATTTGCCTCACTGTGTGTGCAGACGCACTCACACCTGCCTGCTGCCATTCCTGAGCAAGCTCTGCACTGGTGGTGCTCTGATCCCGCAGCTGTATCAACTTTAGGAGACGGTCCTGGCACTTGCTGGACTTTTTTGGCCCTGAAGCCTTCTTCACAACAATTCAACCTCTCTCCTTGAAGTTCTTGATGATCCGATAAATGGTTGGTTTAGGTGCAATCTTACTAGCAGCAATATCCTTGCCTGTTAATCCCTTTTTGTGCAAAGTAATGATGACGGCACGTGTTTCCTTGCAGGTAACCATGGTTAACAGAGGAAGAACAATGATTTCAAGCACCACCCTCCTTTTAAAGCTTCCAGTCTGTTATTCTAACTCAATCAGCATGACAGAGTGATCTCCAGCCTTGTCCTCGTCAACACTCTCACCTGTGTTAACGAGAGAATCACTGACATGATGTCAGCTGGTCCTTTTGTGGCAGGGCTGAAATGCAGTGGAAATGTTTTTGGGGGATTAAGTTCATTTTCATGGCAAAGAGGGACTTTGCAATTAATTGCAATTGATCTGATCACTCTTCATAACATTCTGGAGTATATGCAAATTGCCATCATAAAAACTGAGGCAGCAAACGTTGTGAAAATTAATATTTGTGTCATTCTCAAAACTTTTGACCACGACTCATTATATTTCTAAAATAAACAAGGGATTGAAATTGCTTCAATTGTACAGAATTGTACTTCTTATATACAATCTAAGTGAAGTAAAATGGTTGAGTTTTCTGATAGGTTTGGGTAACCCTTTCCAGTGACAAAATCATTGTGCAGCTGTGAAGTAACACAGTTTACAGGAAGAGCTCGACCTAAAAACGGACCACTTTCTCTTGTTCCCATTTCTCAAAGTTGAGATCAACATTCAACTTCCATCTTGTCTGCTTCTACAAGCAGCTACTTCCCCCTCTGCTTCTACAAGCAGCTACTTCCCCCTCTGCTTCCGAGCTGCTATCGCAGAACCATTCCAAAGGGAACCAGGCTTTGATCTAGTGCCGCTTTTCCATGAAGAGACCTGGAATTTTACATTCCTTGTCAACTCCTGCCCAGTGGCAGATGGAGGATCCGGGGCTGCCGAGACAACATCACATGCTCCCCCCTCCACGGACCTCACCCTCATCACTCTATTCCTCTTTTTGTGTTCTCCTGTTTTTTTTCTTCCGTTTTCTTGTCGTTTCGAAAGCTGTGGCGAATCTTAACTCTGAACTGGCTCTACCCAGGGCTTCTAAGAGGGTATGTCCCAGATTCTCACTTTTTTTGCGAGTTGGTGTGCCTGCTTGGCTGAGCTCTGCTCAGGTCTAATTCTATTGAAAAACACAGTGTAGTTGTATTATCAGCGCGGCTGGTTGGCTTGCCAGGCCCTTGTCTCCAGCTGCGTTTTAATTCAATCCCTATTGATCTATATCTCTCCTCCCAAGGACTCTAATATCATATGAATTGGGCTTTGGGATGGGTTCCCCATGTTGTTCTATTCCATTGCCATAAAGGACATTAGTAGCCTACAGTGCACCCAATATAAAGTTTCAGTCAATACCGGCTAAATAGAATGGCCATAATTCTTTATGTAACAGGGCTCTTTTGAATTCACAACCCCCTCTCTCTTTCTTTGCTTAACACTGTACCGCCACTCGAGGCGGTTTAGATATTTTGATTGAGCAATGAGGAAATTGCTTCGCTTACCACTGTGTGTGTTTTAAAGATATTGTTACTGTCTTATTAGGGAGAAATCGATGCTCTCTTCAGATAGCAACCATTTATTTCTCTCTGACAGGGCTGCTCTCCACTACAGGAGACTCCCAGCATCCTTTGCAACTGAAAAAATGGGCAGCTGCATCGGATGAGGTTATCCCTTGGTTAATGTGACATGGCTGTCTGCGACCTTGCCGGTTGTTAACTGCCCAGATTATTATTGTGATAATGTGGCAATTAATAAGAAAGCACTCCATCAAAATAAGGGGCTTATGGTCCAGGAGATGGATGTGCGGAGATTACATGGCAGTGGGAAATACATTAAGATGGCAATCCATTCTTACTGTATGGCTGAGTGTCTTAGCTCCAACTACTGGGTTATTACGGCCCATCCTCATTGATATCCATTCCCAATCAATACCCCTCTGTTGCCGTAACAACGGTCAATCAACACATGGGAGAAAGGATTGGAAATAAAAAAGGACAAATCAAAAGCCAACCCTTTTTTTACAGGATTTTATTCAAGCATTTTAAAAATATTTACTGAGTGAGATGTCCTTTGTTTGATTTGGACCAACCACAACGTATTAAAACATGGTTGCATTTAATTGTATTAGCAATGTTTTTCCCCAGCATCATATTGGGAAATGTGTCATCATTCAGATGTGATCAACTGTTTTCAGTGCTTGAATAAAACCTTTTGATGAGAGTTCTAATGTAATATATATGTATTTTTCTCTTGTGTTTACAGATTCTTCCTTAAGTTCTTCCTCAAGTGCAATCAGAATTGTTTGAAAAATGCAGGGAACCCACGAGACATGAGACGGTTTCAGGTAAGACCATATTTATGGTTGAACCTCCCACTGTGGTTCCACACAACATAAGTTATCTCATTCTGCTCACAACCCAGGTACATGAATTGAAAACAACAGTATATCGTAAAGGTTCTCTGTTTATCCCACAGGTGGTGGTCTCCACTACGGTGAACGTGGATGGCCATGTCCTCGCTGTCTCTGACAACATGTTTGTCCACAACAACTCCAAACATGGCAGGAGGGCCCGACGCCTGGACCCCTCTGAAGGTACAACTACCTCACACTTACAGACAACATGATACTTTCTCTAAAACCTAAATATGTCTTGGTGTCTTTGGCCACCTGTGTACCGATGTCTAAAAACTTTGGCTAAGGTGAAAATAATGGTGCCCCATTTTATTTTGCCCCACTGAACAACCAACTTTTAATTACATCATCCTCTTTATTGGACTAAATGAAACCATATCCGTAAGTCTGGAAAAGGATAATGACATCCTCATTGAAGTGGGGACCCTAAAAAAAACACCCCTGCATCACATTGTAAAATCTACCTCACCACGTCGTTTGCGGTTATGACGTAACATGGTGCCATATTGTAAGAAAGAATAGTACTATTGTTCTTACCAACAATATTAAAACATTGTCCCCTTGTAACCTACCAGCCTAACGACCACACGGCCTAGCAGCTACAGTGAAACAGTTTAAACTAACTTCTCTAAGTTCCTGAGTTGAAAAACGACATTGGGATACACTGGATAAACAGTACTTAGGCATTCATATAAACACTGTGAGAGAGTCCCATGGTTGATCACCACTGACAGCACCAGAGCACTGCTAGGAGAGCTGTATGGTACAGTGCCATTGTGTGACAGGAGTCAGAGCTCCATTGTCTCCCTATGCAGACGCGAGGAGGCTCACTGAAGTCAAGGCCCCACTGAGGGAATCTTACCGTCTTTCATCTCAGATTGGGATGTTTTCAGAGGCGATAAAGCCAACATCTGCTCCTGTCTTTGTTCCACCGTCCCTGTCCCCCCTTCTAGATAAATGTACAAAGTTTCCACAGTCTGTTTTACGCCATTGTGTTTTATTCATTTGTGAGAGTCCCCCGATTGACTGTGTATTTACTGCTGTGACAGAGGGAAATTAATAACGATGACAGATGACTACCAGGGAAAAACCTCTACTCCAACAACACCCTCAACAACTGTTAAACAGCGTGAGAGAGACTGTTATACAGTATCCCATTGGAGGAAGCCCACTGTGTTTACTTTAATCTACTGGTTTCAATTGCCATTTAACCCTTTAAAGGTCTGTTTCCCATGCGCCTCTGCCTGGGCAGAGAGAAGCCTCATGACACTTACAAAGAAAACACACTTTTGGGATCATCTTTACATTTGCAAAGGCTAAATAGTTCCACCACTCCAGGGCACAGTTAGCATGACTACCTTTTACACCATGGACCAGTATGCCTAAATAGGATTACACTAATTCTAATATCAATTGAATTGGCATTCGTCCCTGAATTGAATCCAGACAGACTGTGGCAAAGGTATCCCACCTCCACCGCAAGCCACAGAATTTATTTGATCACGGGCCTCTTTCCCCTCTTACAGTGCAGTGGCTGTTTGGCCAGATATCCTGGAGACAGGACCAATTAGTCAGCCTGTCTGTCTCCGTCTTGTTCTGCCTACATACAGTCTGGTCAGGCAGGACACACTGTAATGTTTCTATTGAGCTTATTGATCCTCTGAAATTGAAAGAAATCACAACTGTGCATTTTTGATGAGTGAACTAATTGACATCATAGACGGCAGGACCGTATGCAATTAGAAATCTGTGTGGAGAATTCACATTAAACAATTGTCGGTAGTTTGTTAGTGCTACCCTTACAATATGTCATATTGCAACCAGACAGTGACATTAACTTCCTCTTAGTCTATAGTTATGTACTGTACTCATAAACCAAAGATGGTAAAGCAATACGTTTAAGTGATATTGAAACGAAAACCCAGATTGTACTTAAAACAAGTTGGAGGATGAAGTCCCTTTAAGTAGAAGTCATACCCGTCCTGCTGTCTGTGTTTCCGAAGCAGCTACGCCCTGCATCAAAGCCATCAGCCCGAGTGAGGGGTGGACGACGGGGGGAGCCACTGTCATCATCATCGGAGACAACTTCTTTGATGGACTGCAGGTGGTCTTCGGCACTATGCTGGTCTGGAGTGAGGTGGGTCCAGATACACACACACCACACACACACACACGACCATGAAAATGGAATGTTTACCTGAAAATATGTAGATTTCTGGATTTTATCTGTGGAGACTAGGTGAAGAAACTCAGAGTATGGCATGGTGCATAAGGCAGCTCATAAAATATTGAAATATGTCCAGGGTGGAACACCTGCTTCAGAGATGACAGGGGCTGTCTCAGTGCTACACCTGGGTCGCTCTGTTAGAGGCAGGCAGACACCTCCACTCCACAGAGTCTCTATTTCTAACACATACGGTACACACATGGAACTAATGATCAAACTCACTGCCTTAATCAGTGTGTATTTGGTTGGGTTTACCATGCTCCATTGTTTGTCCATATGTACTGACTGAACTGGAAGTTGCTCCAGATAAATATCAAATGTGAATTTGCTAGACAGACTTGTGGATGATGCTGTAAATATACCTTGAAGATCGAACTAAGACTAAGTCAATTTATTGTAAAGAAATGACAAGTAACGTAAATAGACCATACCTCCCACAGTGCACTGCTCTTAGCGTTAAATGAGTGTGTGTGTGTGTGTGTTGATGTGTTCCAGCTAATCACCCCCCACGCCATCCGGGTCCAGACGCCCCCTCGCCACATCCCAGGGGTCGTGGAGGTCACACTCTCCTACAAATCCAAGCAGTTCTGCAAAGGGGCGCCAGGACGCTTTGTCTACACCGGTAAAATCACTGTTCCTTTCTTTTTTACCCCCTCTCTATATCTCTCTGCTTCCTCCTCTCCTGCCCTTTAAAGCACTTGGTATCACTTTATCTGAAGGTCTGTTTATAAACTGCTTATAAACATTATTACATAGTTCAACCATTATATTGAGTATAAAAAATGGGTCTGTCATATCTTCCTATAAGGTTTATTGTTCTCCATACTATATATTACCATACATATATTGGTGGCTACGTTCCCACATCTCCTCTGTCCTTTCAAGGTGATAAACATTTTTCCCTTGTGCAAGGGCATTGAGTTCTACCCTTCTTATTGCTGGAGTTTTTCCCCAGGTTATCCGTCAAACCTTTGTCTGATGTCCAGACGTTTATGCTGGTTCGTGACTGCCACCAGAATGGAGTATCGCTCCTTTAAATCAGTGCTTCACTATTCCCGATTATTACTTCGGAATGTCCAGATGCCATTCAAAGTAGCAGAAAGGTCAGATGGATGGCTGTTTAGTGTGATAAGTAAATGTCACTGCGTTGCGGATGAAAGAGGGGACTGTGTTAAGGCTTTCTGTTAAACATAGGTATTCGCTGCAACCTTCTCCCCTCTTTGTTCAAAGCACCGCTTAGTTCTGATGCAAGTGTTAGTGGAGCAAATAGACAACTACACAATGGGCCGTCCGACCCAGCTTACGATTCCTTTTGCAATGCTAATATCTGATTCCATTTGGTGATATGACTGACAACTGTTCAGTGCATTGCTTTTATGGAACTGTGTGGTGAATAGAGCCCTCTTATCTCATTCTGTACGTCCATTAGGCCGCGGGAGGTGTTCTCTAGAGCAAAACGTGTTGTGAATCACTGGAAGGAGTTGAATAACTTTTGTCTTCTTCAAAACAGTGCTATATCATTACGGAAGTACTCAAATGTTGTCAGCATTCATATTTTAAGTCAATAAAAATGAAAACATTGATTGATAGCAAAACAACAAAGCTGTATTTCCCTAATGGTACCTTTGTTCCAAACGCTGCAACCTGGTCTCAGAGCATTTCGTATTATTCTGTATGTAAATCAGAGAACCTTATTTAGTATGATATATTACGTTTCATATGGTATGTATTAATTTGTGGTTGTCCATCACCTATTTGGTATGATATGTTCCGAATTACAATTCGTATCATATGTTATGAATTTACTAAACATACAATATGTTACGAATTTACTAAATGTACAATATGTTATGAATTTACTAAATGTATGATACGTTACGAATTCTAGCTATGTGGCTATGTTGCTAATGTTAGCTAGGCTAGGTGTTAGGATTAGGGGTTAGGGTTACGTTTAGGAGTTAGGTTAAAGGGTTAAGGTTAGGGGAAGGGTTAGCTAAAAGGGTTAAGGTTAAGGTTAGGGGAATGGTTAGCTAACATTCGAAGTAGTTGCAAAGTAGCTAAAAAAGTAGTAAGTAGTTGAAAAGTTGCTAATTAGCTAAAATGCTAAAGTTGTCCATGATGAGATTCAAACTCACAACCTTTGGGTTGCTAGACGTTCGCATTATACGCCCACCCATCCATCCCGACCACTTACGTAATCTTCTGTCTTATGTAACCACATCAAACATAACATATCAGATTAATTTGAGTGTCCCTGATTTACATTTACTATATTACGTCTAGTCTATGAGACCAGGCTGAACACAGACAGGTGGCTGCATCATAATATTGTACAAGTCTCATAAGTCTCTGGTTCTTCCCTCCAGATTGAGACCCATACTGTGCACACATCAACAGTTAATCTGATTTACACATACATATTTCAAGATTGGGAATGGGTTCGTGTGCATTTCTAATGCGTATTTATTGTGCCAGGAGTGTGTTATATTCATGAATGCAAAATGAGGCAAGCTTTTAAATACTAAATAGGCAAGCTTGTGTATAATTGAACAGGAAAGAGAATGCATCCAGTCTCAATGATGTAAGTTCCTCTGGGGAATTTACAGATGCCCAAGTGAGCTCTTCTTTCAGTGCGTCCCCTCCCAAAAACATAGCCCTCTTTTATCAAACAGCGTAGCATAGCAAATCAATCGAGTTGTAAAGAGGGACGTACTTACATCGTTATGCCATATCAAAGGTTTCATCAACACATTTATTTATTTAGCTCTGTGTTGAAACTCAGTGAAGCATAGGAAGATTGCAGCTTATCTACAATGCAGAGACAAACAAGACTATGTTGACTCTGTCACTGCCCTAATGTGGCTGGGTCTATATTAACTTATGAGACAGAGAAAGAGAGAGAGAGAGAGAGAGAGAGGGGGAGGGAGGGAGGGATGGAGGGAGGGGAGAGAGAGAGAGAGAGAGAAGGAGAGGGGGAGAGGGAGAGAGAGAGAGGTAGGAAGGGAGAGGGAGAGAGAAGGAGAGGGAGAGGGAGGGAGGGAGGGAGGGAGGGAGGGAGGGAGGGAGGGAGGGAGGGAGAGGAAGAGAGGGAGGGAGAGGGGGAGAGGGGAGAGAGAGGTAGGAAGGGAGAGGGAGGGAGGGAGGGAGGGAGGGAGGGAGGGAGGGAGGGAGGGAGGGAGGGAGGGAGAGGGAGAGGGAGAGATATTAGTCTTCTTGATATTGAAACTAAAGAGATGTGTTGGATCTGGTGTCTAGACAGATATTATATGCACTGGTTTCTCCTATAACTAAACAGACAGACAGACCAGTTCTTGGATTGTTTGTTTTCCATTCAGAATCATTAATTTGAGCCCCTCTTGGACTTTCTCTTGTGCAGTACTTGAAATCCATATCTCACACATTATATCCACATACAACTGTGATGGCCTCTCAAACACATATCTTTCTCCCTTTTATTCATGCATCTTCCTCTCATTACCAACTGTACATCTCCATCTACCCCTCCCTTTCTACCCACTCCCCTCTATCTCCCCCTTCTATTCCCTCTCAGCCTTCTCCCCAGCTACCTCTACCTCTATCTCCTCCCTCTTTCCCCTTTCTTTCTATACCCTCCCTCTCTGCCCCCTCTCTCCTCCCTCCCTTCCCCAGACTTCCAGTCTCTCTCAGGGGTTGTATATCCCCAGGTGCAGCTCGAGGAGGGGAGGGTGAAATTAATGAGAGGAGCCTGGAGGTATTGACTTTCCTGGGAAAACACAGCTCTCTAAAAATCAGTGGCCAAGTACTGCAATAACTCAGCACCCATCGATTCCCCTTCCCCAAAGGCTACATTGATCTATGCATTACAAGCATTGAGGCTGGCAGCATGGATCCAGCAGCACCACCACCCTGCCTTGACACAGCCCCATTAAATACTGGAATGATGATACTGCTACTGTTACTACCACTGCTGTTGTATTATTGCTGCTGCTACTACTATTACTACTGCTACTACTACTACTAGTACTACTACATTTACATTTACATTTTAGTCATTTAGCAGACGCTCTTATCCAGAGCTACTACTGCTGCTACTACTACTACTAATACTACAACTACTACTACTGCTACTACTACTACAACTACTACTACTACTACTACTACTACTACTACTACTACCACCTTCCTTACTACTACTACTACTACTACTACTACTACTACTACTACTACTACTACTACTACTACTACTACTACTACTACCTTCCTAACTACTACTACTACTACCATGGAAATTGTACTTTTGTAATAGTGTTTCTCTACCTTAACTGATTAAAATAATATTCACAGGAAGTGACTATCATCATTCATGGATGGCAGTGTAGTGTACAACCCACACACGCGCTGTGTCGGATCCATTTCATGGAGTAATGCGAGTTGTGACTACTATTTCACTAGCCTAGGGGCCGCAGCCTCTGGGACTTCTTGTGGCAAGCCTTAGCTTGTCCAAATCCCTCAAACAACAAAACACATCCTTCTAGTGGGAGAGGAGGTGTGACCCTATTGTGTGGTGATGAAAGTCGTTAAGAGAGAGAGAGGGAGAGAGAGAGAGAGGGAAACAGAGAGGGAGAGAGAGTGAGAGAGAGACAGAGAGCGAGAGAAGGAGAGAAAGAAGGGGTTAGAGAGAGAGAGAGAGAGAGAGAGAGAGGGGGGGAGAAAGAGGGGAGAGAGAGAGAGAGAGAGAGAGAGAGAGAGAGAGAGAGAGAGAGAGAGAGAGAGAGAGAGAGAGAGAAAGGGAGGGAGGGAGGGAGAGAGAGAGAGAGAGAGAAAGAGAAGGGGAGAGAGAGAGAGAGAGAGAGAGAGAGAGAGAGAGAGAGAGAGAGAGAGAGAGAGAGAGAGAGAGAGAGAGAGAGAGAGAGAGAGAGAGAGAGAGAGAGAGAGGGCGCGTGTGGCAATTGTTCCGGTGCTGGTTCGGATGAGGTTATTCTGAAAAAGACGGCAGCCAATGGCAGAGACGGTGAGCAGGAGCTGCTGTTGGGACCTGGTTGTTGTGTGGCTAAAGGAGACCTGGCGCCCACAACCTCTCAGGCGCTTTAAAACGCCACTAAACCCTTAAGAGGTTTTCAGCATGAGCAGTCACTGTTTTCTCACAGGGCATATTGCCTTGGCATTGAGCAGTGTTCCTATCACTGTGTGGAGAAAACAATGGTCCATTTTGTACTGTACCTTTCTTTCTGTCTTTCCTCTCTCTCTCTCTCTCTCTCTCTCTCTCTCTCTCTCTCTCTCTCTCTCTCTCTCAGGCAGGCTGGCCACATGGAACACATTAACTAAATGTTCTATATGGTATGCTAAAGGTCTTGTGAACATGTAACAAAGGAGTGGGTTATACCTTGGCTTCGCCGTAGTGTCGAATTTGAACCTCTGTAAAATATTTGACGTACTCAACGTGGTGTTGGCCTTTCCTTTCCTTTCCCTGTCTTCTTTTGAAGTACTGTACGCTGACCAATTGACTACTACACTTTTATTGTTTCATAACTCTCACTGTAACATATGGAGGTAATTATGCATAAGCATGTGTGGTATCAACTTGCATGTACTGTATAGCAAGAAATATTAAAGCTTTTACACATGTGTCAATTGTTTTCCAGATTTCCATTTTGTTGTACAGTAGATTTCCCCATACATACCCCCCACCCTGTACCTACAGTATTGCACTGAACGAAAGTCAGATCAAACATTTAGTTTCTTCACATAGACACAGAAAAACATCACATAGATTGTTGTCCTCTCGAGCAGGGAGAAAAGTGGAGGTGACAGCAACACACCCACTCCCTTCTGTTGCCTCACTTGTCTCCTGTGAGATCCGAGAATGATGCAACCCCTGTGATTAGAGTGTGCATCCGCTTCAGCGGCGAGATATGTTAATCAGCTAGTGAATAATTACCTCCTTGGTGCCTTGATTAGACTGGAGTGACAAGGCTGGGAAAGTGTGTGCCTAAAAGAAATACCCCACCTGAGAAGTTATTATTTTTGAGTCACAGCCTAAAATGTCCCCACAGAAATGCAAATTATCTGACATTAGTTCCACAAGTCCCCTCCTTACAGACGAGCAGATCTGTGTCTTTGATATATGAAATGTGGCATGTCTCTGTGGAAGATAGGGGAATTCCCTCAGTGGAGAACACTGTTCTATCTAATAAAATAGGAATCTTCCGCCAGTAACTTCAAAGAACTACTATAAGTTGTTGTTTGATCACTTGTAGCATCAAATGGATGTGATAAGTACTCATTGACTTGCGGGGGTTGAATCCAGACATGAGTTACATCCTTGTAAATGTCCCATTGACATCTGTGTATGATTTACAGAGGCATACGAGTACGTTCATACTTTAGAATGCGGTAAACCGATAGGCCTACTCCATTGATAGAATATCCATAAATAATTCCCTCTTTCCTCTGAAAGTCAGGTGTGGTCTTTCCTATTTTTTTTGTCTTCAAAACTGCATGGTCTATTGTGATGTCAGACAGGGGTTAGTGGTCTATTGTGATGTCAGACAGGGGTTAGTGGTCTATTGTGATGTCAGACACAGGTTAGTGGTCTATTGTGATGTCAGACAGGGGTTAGTGGTCTATTGTGATGTCAGACACAGGTTAGTGGTCTATTGTGGTGTCAGACAGGGGTTAGTGGTCTATTGTGGTGTCAGACAGAGGTTAGTGGTCTATTGTGATGTTAGACAGGGGTTAGTGGTCTATTGTGGTGTCAAACAGGGGTTAGTGGTCTATTGTGGTGTCAGACAGGGGTTAGTGGTCTATTGTGGTGTCAGACAAGGGTTAGTGGTATATTGTGGTGTCAGACAGGGGTTTGTGGTCTAGTGTGGTGTCAGACAGGGGTTAGGGGTCTAGTGTGGTGTCAGACTTGGGTTAGTGGTCTATTGTGGTGTCAGATGGGGTTAGTGGTCTAGTGTGGTGTCAGACAGGGGTTAGTGGTCTATTGTGGTGTCAGACAGGGGTTAGTAGTGTGGTGTCAGACAGGGAGTAGTGGTCTAGTGTGGTGTCAGACAGGGGTTATGGGTATAGTGTGGTGTCAGACAGGGGTTAGTGGTCTAGTGTGGTGTCAGACAGGATGTAGTGGTCTAGTGTGGTGTCATACAGGGGTTAGTGGTCAAGTGTGGTGTCAGACAGAGGTTAGTGGTCTAGTGTGATGTCAGACAGGGGTTAGTAGCCTAGTGTGGTGTCAGACAGGGGTTAGTTGTCTAGTGTGGTGTCAGACAGGGGTTAGTGGTCTAGTGTGGTGTCAGACAGGGGTTAGGGATCTAGTGTGGTGTCAGATGGGGTTAGTGGTCTAGTGTGGTGTCAGACAGGGGTTAGTGGTCTAGTGTGGTGTCAGACAGGGGTTAGGGGTCTAGTGTGGTGTCAGATAGGGGTTAGTGGTCTAGTGTGGTGTTAGAAAGGGGTTAGTGGTCTATGTTGGTGTCAGACAGAGGTTAGTGGTCCAGTGTGGTGTCAGACAGGGTTTAGTGGTCTAGTGTGGTATAAGACAGGGGATAGTGGTCTAGTGTGGTGTCAGACAGGGGTTAGTGGTCTAGAGTGGTGTCAGACACGGGTTAGTGGTCTAGTGTGGTGTCAGACAGGGGTTAGTGGTCTGGTGTGGTGTTAGACACGGGTTAGTGGTTTAGTGTGGTGTTAGACAGGGGTTAGTGGTCTAGAGTGGTGTCAGACAGGGGCAAGTGGAGGTTATAGGAGACATACAGAGTACATCAGTCAGGCTAATTGTTGCCATAACGCCAAAATGTTTTAGTCTTAATTAAAAGTGTGTGTTTGGTGAGGGAACAGGCGGGAAGAGGCCCCTTCATCTTCCCTGGTGGCTCTCCACTGTAAAGAGGCCAGTATGCCATGTCTGTCTGGGGCCCGTCTGTCTGTCTGTCAATCACAGTTAAAAGTTCATAAAACTTCTATGAGCATCGATCGCAAGGTGGGAGAGGTTGGAGTGTTGGAGTGGCGGGCCCGGGTGATTGATCAAGCCTCTTGCTTTGAATTTCTCATTTCTATGCTTTCACTGTGAAGGGGTGTGTGCATGTGTGTGTGTGTGTGTTGGGGGGGAATGGTGTGTGTGTGGTTACACATACTGTAGGTCTATGTATTGAGTTTGTTGTACTGTATGTACAGTGATGGATAAATGTTTGGTGACACAGAATATCATATACCAAGTCAGAGTGGATGTTTTGTACGTTTGCATGTATGTGTGTCACGATTTCATCTTATTTTGAATGAGGGACAAATGAAAGGAGTAAATCAATAGCATAGTGCACATGTATAACAGGGGGCTTTAGATGCTTGTCAACAGGTCGGTGCTCCACAACCCCCAGCAGGCTACACAACCCCCAGCAGGCTACACATAGCAGACTCAGATCAGTCCTTCTGCTTACGGCTCACACTGTTGTGCGTCTGACAATTCCTTTCCCCAGAAGAAAGGGCGGAAATGATCTGATACACACATCTGTAGACACAGCGATGACCTGCGTCAATCATAACATGAATAAAGATGAAGCCCATGCTGCTCTGGGATGCAAGCCACTCCAAATCCCCCCTATCCCCTGTTCTGTCAGTCAGGTGTTGGAGATGGGCTTGGGCCTTGATGGTATATTTCATATGGAATTTGAAATGGTAAGTGCAATGTAGGAAAATCCACAGAGAGCATATGTGTTGAGTGTGGTGGAGGAGGATAGTAGAAGCAGCCAAGTAGAACAGCAGAAGCCACCTAAGTGGTTGGAAGGGCAGCGGCGGTGGGAAAAGTAAATATAAAATTGTAACGATCCCGGCAGTCTGAGTCGGGTCCTGTCTGTGGACTAGTTTTTCTGCTCGGGATCTCCAGTTTCCCGAGGGTTCTGGAACGCTCCGGGGAGCTCTCTTGATTTCCGCACCTGCATCCCATCAGCAATCTGCACACCTGGTCCTGATCATCACCCTTCTTAGGCTCTGGCCTAACATCCATTCCCTGCCGGATCGTTAGCCATGAACAGTAGGTTTATCAGAGTATCAGTCTTAGAGCGTCTAGCGTTAGTTTTGTTGTTTTGCACCTTGTTGGTTTGTTGTTTACTTACCTCCGTTTTGTTCCATCTGCAGTCACTCGTCCGGAACCTTCATCCAACCTCTGCCTGGTGGTCGGCGGCTGCCGAGCCATGATTGGATCAACCACTACACCCCTAACAACTACTCAACGCCGCCCGCTCTGTTCCCTGGAGGATTCAGCATCACTCTTGAATTTGTAAATAAACACTCACCTTCGTTTCAACTTACCTTGTCCTGGTCTGCTTCTGGGTTCTGGCTTAGTAACTCGTGACAGAACGATCCGGCTCCGGTAATGAACCCAGCGGACCTGGACTCTGTTCGCCATGCCATTACCCATCAGGAGAAGATGTTGGGCCATCATAGCACGGAGCTACAGGAGATCGCGTTGGCAGTTCGGAACCTTTCTACCGGTCTGACGGAGGTCCAGAACCAGCGCAAGTTTCCGGTGGAGGATCCACTACCGGTTTCACCCATCTCGCCTGCCGCGTCTGGAGCGGTGTCCTTCCGTGAGCCCAAGGTTCCGACGCCGGATAAATATGAGGGGGAGCTGGGAAGATGCCGTTCTTTCCTTATGCAGTGTGGGTTAGTGTTCGATCTACAGCCCTACTCTTATGCCACAGACAAGGCTAGGATAGCCTTTGTGATTGAGTTGCTGCGTGGTCGAGCGCTGGAGTGGGCTTCAGCCGTTTGGGAACGACAAGACCCCTGCATGGCTTCATACCAGGGGTTCACGGCCGAGATGAGGAAGCTCTTCGACCATTCCGTCCGAGGGAGGGACGCAGCTAGGCGCCTGTTTTCGCTTCACCAAGGAACTCGCAGCGTGGCCGACTTCGTGATCGAGTTCAAGACGTTGGCTGTGGAGAGTGGGTGGAATGAGGAGTCTCTGCAAGCGGCCTTTTACCAGGGTCTGTCGGAGCAGCTCAAGGATGAGCTGATCTCCTATCCGGAGCCTAGTGACCTGGACAGCTTGGTAGCCTTGTCTATTCGGGTGGATAATCGAGTCCGAGAGCGAAGGAGGGAGAAGCAATGGGGTCCGTCCAATCGATCAGCTTCTCAGTTCCCAGTCGGGTCGGGTGGTGGACCAGAACACGTCGATCATTCTCCACCACAAAGGATTAGTGGAGAGGTCCTCTCCCGATTCTGAACCCATGCAAGTGGGGCGGCACGGGTTAACCAAGGAGGAGCGTCAACATAGACGTAAGACCAACTGCTGCCTCTACTGTGGTAGCTCGGGACATTACATCTCCACTTGTTCCCGGCGGTCGTCAAACTGCCCGGCTCGCTAAAGTTGGGAGGACTTTTAGCGAGCCAGTTTCAACCTCTCAGTACCTCTGTCAGACCCCGTTTCCCGGCTACCCTTGTGAACAGGAATCAGAGCTTAGCGATTAACGCTTTTATCGATTCAGGTGCCGATGGAAGCTTTCTTGATGCCGAGTTGGTGGAACAGCTGGGGCTTTCCAAGGAGCAATTGCCGGAAGCCATTGAAGCGACCACTCTGAACGGCAGTAGTCTGGCACGTATCACGATGAGGACGGAACCGGTTAAGATGCTGTTGTCGGGGAATCATTCGGAGATGATTTCATTCTTCATTCTGCCGTCTTCCCATGTTCCTCTGGTCCTTGGATACCCCTGGCTGAAGGAACACAATCCCACGTTCGATTGGGTGACGGGCAAGGTAACGAGTTGGAGCCTTGATTGTCATGCTAACTGTCTCAAGACTGCCTGTCCCCATTCGGTTCCCAGTCAGGTGATTGAGGCTAAACCCCCAGATTTGTCCCTGGTTCCCGAGACATATCACGATTTGGGGGAAGTGTTCAGTAAGCAGAAGGCTCTGTCACTCCCTCCCCACCGACCATATGATTGTGCCATCAACCTGTTCCCTGGAGCTGTCTACCCCAAGGGAAGGTTATACAGTATCTCCCGACCTGAACGTGAGGCTTTGGAGACCTACATCAAGGAGTCCCTAGCTGCTGGTCTCGTTCGTCCCTCGTCGTCACCCCTGGGGGGCAGGATTCTTCTTTGTGGGTAAGAAGGATGGCTCTCTTCGACCGTGTATTGATTATCGGGGGTTGAATGACATCACGGTCAAGAACAAGTATCCCCTGCCCTTGATGAGTTCTGCCTTCGACTCCTTACAGGGTGCTACGGTGTTCACCAAGCTAGACCTACGCAATGCGTATCACATGGTCCCGGATCAGAGAGGGAGACGAGTGGTTGACGGGTTTCAATACACCGATGGGTCACTTCGAGTATCAGGTGATGCCGTTTGGACTGACCAATGCTCCAGCGGTATTCCAGAGTATGGTGAACGACGTCCTGAGAGATATGATCGGTCTCTTTGTGTTTGTTTACCTGGATGACATTCTGATCTTCTCGAAGGAACCTTCCCGACCACGTCCAGCATGTCCGGCAGGTTCTGCAGCGATTGTTGGAGAATCGCCTGTTCGTGAAGGCCGAGAAGTGCGAAGTTTCACGCCCACACGACATCCTTTCTCGGGTACATCATCTCCAGGGGAGAGATTAGGATGGACCAGGAGAAGGTTAGAGCGGTTCTGGAATGGGCCCAGCCCGGTACGAGATTGCAGCTCCAGAGATTTTTGGGGTTTGCGAATTTCTACCGCAGATTCATCCGGGATTACAGCCGTGTGGCCGCTCCGTTAACTGCCTTGACTTCCAGTATCAGGAGCTTCAAGTGGAATCCGGAGGCGGATCGAGCGTTTCTGGATTTGAAGAGGCGATTCACCAACGCACCGATTCTCTCTCAACCGGACACGGCCCGTCAGTTCGTCGTTGAAGTGGAGCGCGTCTGATGTGGGAGTTGGCGCCATCCTGTCGCAGCGATGCTCCACGGACAGTAAACTCCATCCCTGCGCCTACTACTCTCGTCGCCTTTCGCCTGCGGAGAGGAATTACGATGTGGGTAACCGGGAGCTTCTCGCGGTGAAACTTGCCTTGGAGGAGTGGCGCCACTGGTTGGAGGGGGCGGAGCAACCGTTTATTGTCTGGACTGACCACAAGAATCTTGCTTACGTGCAATCGGCTAGACGTCTCAACTCCCGTCAGGCCAGGTGGTCGTTGTTTTTCGGACGATTCAATTTTTTCCCTGACGTTCCGACCTGGATCTAAGAACGGCAAGGCGGGACGCCTTGTCTCGGATGTTCTCCAAGACGGAGGAGAGTGGGTCCAAGACCGAGACTATTCTCCCCCGGAACTGCGTCGTGGGAGCTGTTAGGTGGAAGATTGAGGAGGAGGTGATGGCGGCCCTTCGGACGCAGCCCGGTCCCGGTAACGGTCCACCCGGTCGGTTGTTTGTGCCTGAGTCGGTTCGTCCTGCGGTCCTCAAATGGTCCCACGCCAGCAAGATGGCTTGTCACCCTGGCGTGGCTCGGACGATGGCGTTTCTTCGCAGACGTTTTTGGTGGCCTGCCATGGCCGAGGATACTCGGGGTTATGTTGCTGCCTGTCCAGTGTGTGCGCAGAATAAGAGTACCAATCGGCCCAGCTCTGGACTACTTCACCCCCTTCCTATTCCCCGGCGACCATGGTCGCATCTGGCCCTGGACTTTGTCACTGGGTTGCCCGCTTCTGAGGGGAACACGGTCGTTCTGACTATCGTGGACAGATTCAGCAAGTTCGCCCACTTTGTGCCAATTGCCAAGCTTCCCTCTGCCTCGGAGACGTCCGAGATCCTGGTTAGGGAGGTTTTCAGGGTCCACGGTTTGCCCAGTGATATCGTTTCCGACCGTGGCCCTCAGTTTACCTCTGCTGTCTGGAAGTCCTTCTGTTTGGCCATTGGAGCTACAGTCAGTCTCACATCTGGTTTTCACCCCCAATCTAATGGTCAGGCGGAGAGAGCCAACCAGAAGATGGAATCCACGCTACGCTGCCTGGCCTCTTCCAACCCCACCTCCTGGGTCTCTCAGTTGCCTTGGGTTGAGTATGCCCACAATACTCTCCCTACATCTGCCACTGGGATGTCTCCCTTCCAGTGCCTGTATGGCTACCAACCTCCCTTGTTCCCTTCTCAGGAGAAGGAGCTCTCAGTGCCTTCTGTTCAGGCCCAGATTCGTCGTTGCCACCGGACCTGGCATCGGGCCAGAAAGGCACTCCTTAGAGTTTCGGACCGGTATCAGCTCCAGGCGAATCGTCGCCGGATCCCCGCTCCCACCTACACCATCGGAGATAGGGTCTGGTTGGCCACACGGGATCTTCCTTTACGGACTGAGTCTAGGAAGTTGTTACCGAAGTTCATTGGTCCGTTTGTGGTGGAGAAGGTGATCAATCCGGTGGCAGTTCGACTCAAACTCCCGAGGACGCTCAGAGTCCATCCCACCTTTCATGTCTCCTGCCTCAAGCCTGTTCTCCTCAGTCCTCTGTTGCCTCCTCCGCCTCCTCCTCCTCCTCCTCGGATGATCGGAGGTGGTCCTGCCTACACGGTGCGACGCATCATGGATTCCAGACGGCGGGGCCGGGGTTTCCAGTATCTCGTGGACTGGGAGGGGTATGGTCCTGAGGAGAGGAGTTGGATTCCGCGGCGACAGATCCTAGATGCTGACCTCATCCGTGACTTCTACCGCCTCCATCCTGGCGCTCCGGGGAGTCCGCCCGGTGGCGTCTGGTCGGAGGGGGGGTACTGTAACGATCCCGGCAGTCTGAGTCGGGTCCTGTCTGTGGACTAGTTTTTCTGCTCGGGATCTCCAGTTTCCCGAGGGTTCTGGAACGCTCCGGGGAGCTCTCTTGATTTCCGCACCTGCATCCCATCAGCAATCTGCACACCTGGTCCTGATCATCACCCTTCTTAGGCTCTGGCCTAACATCCATTCCCTGCCGGATCGTTAGCCATGAACAGTAGGTTTATCAGAGTATCAGTCTTAGAGCGTCTAGCGTTAGTTTTGTTGTTTTGCACCTTGTTGGTTTGTTGTTTACTTACCTCCGTTTTGTTCCATCTGCAGTCACTCGTCCGGAACCTTCATCCAACCTCTGCCTGGTGGTCGGCGGCTGCCGAGCCATGATTGGATCAACCACTACACCCCTAACAACTACTCAACGCCGCCCGCTCTGTTCCCTGGAGGATTCAGCATCACTCTTGAATTTGTAAATAAACACTCACCTTCGTTTCAACTTACCTTGTCCTGGTCTGCTTCTGGGTTCTGGCTTAGTAACTCGTGACAAAAATAGCTCAACATATAAATAGATGTGAACACGTTGGAGAATGAGGATGTAAGCATATGCTGAATGAATGTATATATATATTCTGCCAAGGCACCACTTGAGCATGCAAACGTTTTAAAGCTTGGGAGCCTTAGTCCCTACCACCCGTGAGACTGATTGTAAAAGAGCAGTGAGACTATGGCTACGTTCCAATAATATTAACTAGCTTCCTATTCTGGACCACCAATCTGAAAGGACTTGATTTGTGAAAGTCCTGTAGTTGAACACCTGTTCAATACCCCAAGTAGCAACAAAGGAAAGGAAGCAATTTTAGAATATTGGCCCAGCTTAACTCTACTATGTTTTCCATTTAAGTTAGGTTCAGGGGTGCAGGTGAGCGTCTCTTCTGATCACGTTGACCTTGTAGAGGTACACTGTTCTAACTCTGACTTAACCTTTGTTCCTGCTAACTGAAGTCATTTGGGTCCTTTGGAAGGCAGAGCTGTTTGAAATAAGACAGAGAGCAACATGGGAATTTATTTTGAGGGAGCTTTAGGTAGCCTCCTCCTAAACCTCTAGAAATAGGTTAGGACATCTGGCTCGACATGTGGAGGTTTTTCAAATGGGTTGAAAAATGATGTATTACACTTGTAAGATGAAATGTTTTTTGTTTTTTGTACAAAATATAGACTTTGCGACTTGCAACAATATCTCCCAACCAACAAAAGTGGCGTTTGCATTTAATTAAGTCAGAATACAGGAGGTTGGTGGCACCTTAATTGGGGAGGACGGGCTCGTGGTAATGGCTGGAACGGAATCAGTGGAATGGTATCAAATACATCAAACACATCGTTTCTATCTGTTTGATACCATTCCATTTGCTCTGTTGCAGACATTATTATGAGCCGTCCTCCCCTCAGTAGCCTCCATTGAGTCAGAACGATATCAGAATATTAAGGTAGAAGACATGACACTTAAGGTGATGATCAAATGAACATTATCATGCTTAATGAATATTTCAGATAGATAGTTTATCTGACTTTAAAGTGTCAATCAGCAGTAGAAACAACAACAAAGCTGCCTCCCCACCCCTGGTTTGGTAAAAAGCTGAAGGCTGGAGAAATGTAATCACTCTGACAGAGCTATGGATGCAAGGACTGACCATCCATGATATTAAATTATAGTTTTCACCATGTTTTAATGCCGTAAAACAAGCTCATATTTTGGATTCTGATGGGGTATCACAGTTGAACTAAATTCATGAGGCATTTATACGTTTTATTCTTCAAGAATCAATGCCTACACGTCATTAATTCATAAATCCAAAAATGTATGTTGCAACTGCTGATTTAAAAGCCTCCAATTTGGACTAGATTATTCTCCTTAACGCAAAAACGTCTGTCTTACTTGTATAGTGTTCTGCTGTCACCAGCACTATGTACCTAGTGCTATCTACCTAGTGCTATCTACCTAGTGCTATCTACCTAGTGCTGTTGTGTGATCTGGGATCATGTTTCACTACCTCTCCTCTCAGGCTTGGTTGAGTGTGTTAGTGGAAATCCCATTCACCCTCTCCCTCCCTTTTGTCGCAGTCGAGTGGTCACCTAATAACAACGCTCTGTTTAGTGAGACCCCAGTCGACTGTTTGATCACTTTCATGGAGAGAGAGAGAGAGAAATAAAGGGCAATAATTGGATGATTAAATAAATAAAAAATGATACCTCGCCGCCCCCTCTCTCTCTCTTTCTCCCTCTCTCTCCCTCACTCATATTTTCGCCTCCTCTTCCCACCGAACTGCATTATCTTTACCCTTTTAAAAAATTCAAACGTCAGACACCGCAAAGACACGAAGATGGCTGGGCCCCCGGAAAAAAAAATTGATACAAATTACGATGGAGAAAGTGCCACTGATGGCTGGAATTGCAGCATTTGTTTACACTAAATCAGGCAATCTATCTTCATATGGGCTGTGTATTGCGTAGGGGGTCAGGGTTCGCGCAGCGCGCCGGCACTCTCCAATTACTCAGGCTCTTTGCGAGGAGGCAGCCGTATCGATTGGCTGAGAGGACAGGGGCCTGCAGGCAGCCAATGGGGTGCTGGGGTCAAAGTGCTATGGGATTTTAATAAGGGGAAGTAATTGTCTTAATTTCTGGGGGGCCTGGCAGTAGAGGGAGAGACATCTGCTCCACTACATTACAGTCATTTAGCAGACGCTCTTATCCAGAACGACTTACAGTTAGTGAGTGCATAATTTTTTTTATTTTTTTCATACTGGCCCCCCGTGGGAATCGAACCCACAACCCTGCCGTTGCAAGCGCCATGCTCTACCAACTGAGCTACATGGGACCTACCCTCCAGTCTCCCTGGCGAGAGGTTCATTAGGAGACAAGCTTTATGAGATTCTCTTTCTGCTTCTCTCTCTCTCTCTCTCTCTCTCTCTCTCTCTCTCTCTCTCTCTCTCTCTCTCTCTCTCTCTCTCTCTCTCTCTCTCTCTCTCTCTCTCTCTCTCTCACACTCTCTGTGTGTCTGTACCTTTTCTCTTGCTTTGTCTCTCGTTCACTTGTTCTCTCACTTGTCATACTCTCTTGGTAGATGGCTGTTTTTAGAATTCTCCCTGGTTGTGTTGAAATTCCCTTTCCCAATACTCATCCCTAGTGCTCTGACAAGGCCTTAGGAATACCTTATTATCCAAAGACATCTGTTTGGTTTCAAAGTAGACTATCCCCGCTTCATCCCAACAAGGGAGGAATTGTCCATGAGAGAGTAATCCATCCCAGGCCTCTCAGGGGCCAGGGGCAGAGATTCAAAATGGCAGCCTGTGTGGAGAGGGAACGTGTAGGCTCTGTCACCCTTCAGATAACATCCCCACCCAGCCCTAGCCTGAAAGCCCTTTTCTCCTTTCCTTGGTGTGAAACGGGACTCTGACAAATTTGATTTAGCAGCTTGTGGGTGCCCATTCCCGGGGAAAGAAAACAAATATTGTTATAATGGTAATAACATCTATTTGCCGCTCGCGAGAAACAGCAGCGGGCCTTTGAAAAGACCCTGCGCTGCCGCTGCCACCTTATTCTTATTCATGAAAGCGCCGGTTATGCATATTAGCGCAAACTAGCTATTCTACTTACCGACATTTGGTGTGTCAATCATCCTTACAGGGCAAGAAGGCTGACAAATTGTCCCCAAAGTCATATTTGACAGCCTTTTATGATTAATGGACTTGATTATGGAGAAATATCTCCCTAAGTCGTTTCTGGATGTTTCTCTTTTCCCCTTGATATCGAAACGGAGAGGAATGGAGATTGTGCTGTTTGGGGGGGTAATGAAATAAAAAGGGGGGTATGTGAGGGGTTTAGAGTGAGGGAGGTGCAATTGAATTAGTGAGGAATGCTCTGTGAAAGGGATAGTGACTGGGACAGGTTGAGTGGAAGGTCTCACGCTTAACAAACAGCATTAGAAGAAAGAGAGAGACATGCCGGTGGAGGACGAGATGGGCTGACACTGGGCTGATACTCTCAAGGCCATTGTAGAGCTCCTGTATCAGGGCAGGACAGCCAGGCAGGCAGGGGAGATATGCTACTCTAGAATGTGACATAATGCCTTCATAAGGCCATCATAAGGCATACAGAAGGTCGACATAGGCATACACGATGCGAATGTGCCATTGGAAGCTATAGAAGGCAATGCATGTTTGAGCCGCTTCACCTTGTTTGTAGAGATATCACTCAGCAATGTTCTAACCATGATAATTCTCTCTCTTTCCAGCCTTGAATGAGCCTACCATCGACTACGGCTTCCAGAGGCTACAGAAGGTCATCCCCAGACACCCAGGAGATCCCGAGAGGTTACCTAAGGTCAGTGACACGCCTCATAGGACACCAAGGAGTACAGCATCCCCTGTTGTTACTCCAAAGACCACCCAGACTATATTGACTTCAGACTGCCAAATATCTGAGTTTATAGAGGGCAAACCAGATTTGTTAGATTGGATTAATTTGTTCCACTCAATATGGACCTGGCCTTAAGAACACAGTCCGATGCCAAGGGGCATATTGTTCTGATAACTTGTACAATTGGAAACAGGTGTTTATGGGATGTTGTATTGGTGTTGTAGAGTTTGAGGCAGTGTTTCTGGTCTGGTTATTTTTAGGTTTGAGGAAGCAACAAACATGCATATGCAAAGTCACTGCTTATACAAATATATCCGCATTCCATGCACACATGTAGACACACATAGACAGAGTTTACAAAACATGACATAGACTGACCAGGTGAATCCAGGTGAAAGCTATGATCCCTTATTGATGTCACCTGTTAAATCCACTTCAATCAGTGTAGATGAAGGGGAGGAGACAGGTTGAAGAAGGATTTTTAAGCCTTGAGACAATTGAGACATGGATTGTGTATGTGTGCCATTCAGAGGGTGAATGGGCAAGACAAAACATTTAAGTGCCTTTGAACGGGGTATGGTAGTAGGTGCCAGGTGCACCAGTTTGTGTCAAGTACTGCAACGCTGCTGGGTTTTTTCACGCTAAAAATAGTTTCCCGTGTTTATCAAGAATGGGCCACCACCCAAAGGACATCCAGTCAACTTGACACAACTCTGGGAAGAATTGTAGTTAACATGGGCCAGCATCCCTGTGGAACGCTTTCAACACCTTGTAGTCCATGCCCTGACAAATTGAGTCTGTTCTGAGGGCAATATTAGGAAGGTGTTCCTAATGTTTTGTACACTCAGTGTAGACGCACGCAAGCACGCACACATTATGCAGGGTCAAGAACACAGGCAGCCGTCAAGTGCCCTGGGCGGTTTGCCGCCTGGTTAGTACGAAAATAGTATTTCCCCCCTAAAAAGGTGCACCATTAAATGAGTGAGATTGTTTTGGGCAGGGAACTGCTGTAAAGAGGGATACGATCAGATGGGGCCTGACAGTCTAAAGCAGCTGCCAAATTGAAACCATTTATCAAAATCTGACATCTGAGATCCAGTCACCAAAAAAGCAGTTTATTTGTAAATTGATACTATTAGTGAGCATACATTGTCTGGCCCCTTTGATGCCCTGATTTGTGGCGGAGGGAGAATGTCCCTATCAGCTGTTATATATTTATTTATTCAAAAGAAAACTCAATAAGCATATAGATTTTCCTCCGTCTTCTCTTCAGCCGCGAGCTTTCCCGACATTTTAGATAGAAGGAAATAACAACAAGACTAACACGTAAAAGCTTGCCATTCGTGAAGTACCTCATTGCTCTCACCCAATGTGGCTTGTCAGGACAGACTCACACGGTCACTCTGAACAGTAACGCTGACCTTTCATCCCTTTGTTATCCTCTCTCCTTTGCTTTTCTTGTAGGACAGAAAGGTTGGCCAGGACCGTTAGTAGAATCTCTTAGGCAGGGAGCAAAGCAACCCCAAGCTACAGTCAGAGGCTATAGGCACCAAAACCTGCTATTGGAACCAATTGAAGTCAAATTGAAGTAATGTTTTAAGCAGGAAGCAACAGAGCAAGTCTTGAAGGGTGGGAATAATGGGGATTCCATGTAAATAATGATAGGGGAAAACACTGCCCGTTGGTTTTTGGTGTTTTCCTTTGTAGCTGAGAAACCCCATTTGAGTGATTAGATTAGGAGGTTGGCAGCCACACATCTCCAACGAGTCGGTCTCAGAGCTGGAACCCTAGCCTCAGTGAGCTGGAACCCTAGCCTCAGTGAGCTGGAACCCTCAGTGATGGACAGACAGACCAGACCAGGGCTAAAGCATGGCCAACTGGTCACTGATGACCTCGGAGGCTGGGACTGGATCAGTTCGCCTCTAATTTCATTTCCAGTCTGCCTTGGCTGCAAGTGGACACTTCCCAGTCCAGATCTATGGAGGATATGTGGTTTAAGCTCTAGCCTCTCCTTATTGCTCAGCATGGGAGGCAGCAGCATATTTGCGAGCGGCGCTCCGTTCCAGGATCTTTGCGGTAGAAGACCCATTCCCAGGTCACGGCAAGTTTAACGGCCTATGAATCCTCTTAAATAGACACCTGGATGGTGATGCGTTCCTTACATGTGGAGGGCCTATTTTCCTAAGATACGGCCATACGGGAGGCCTGTTTTGATACAGAGAAGACAAACAAATGGAGACTGAGCTAAAAAGCTGACCGAGGTGAAGAGTTTGCTGTCTTGTCGGCCAAAATGTGTTAACGGCTGAAAAAGCATGTTCTGGCCTTATATGATATCTGAGACTAGATGTGTTTGCCACCTGTTTGGCCATTACATTTGAATCAACTGCCAGGGTTAAGGGGCAATTCTATTCAATGCAATGTTAGTGCTGGGCTGTAACAAAATCCTGCACTCCCTATAGCTAGTCCAGGACCCGTGCTGTTAGTTTGCGCCCCTAATCTACACTGAACAAAAATAGAAACGCAACAACAAAAGTGTTGGTCCCATGTTTCATGAGCTAAAAAAAAAATTCCCAGAAATGTTCATTATGCACAAAAAGCTTATTTCTCTCAAATTTTGTGCACAATTTTTTTTACATTCTTGTTAGTGAGCATTTCTCCTTTGCCAAGACAATCCATCCGCCTGACAGGTGTGGCATATCAAGAAGCTGATTAAACAGCGTGATCATTACACAGGTGCACAATAAAAGGCCACTTTAAAATGTGCAGTTTTGTCACACAGCACAATGCAACAGATCTTAAGTTTTGCAATTGTCATGCTGACTGCAGGAATGTCCACCAGAGCTGTTGCCAGAGAATTTAATGTTAATTGCTCTACCATAAGCTGCCTCCAACATAGTTTTAGAGAATTTGGCAGTACATCCAACCGCAGACTACGTGTAACTACGCCAGCACAGGACCTCTACATCCTGCTTCATCACCTGTGGGATCATTTGGGGGGGGGGGGTTTACCCCTGCCCAGTCATGTGAAATCCATAGATTAGGGCCTAATGAATTCATTTCAATTGACTGATTTCCTTATATGAACTGTAACTCAGTAAAATCTTTAAGATTGTTGCATGTTGCGTTTATATTTTTGTTCAGTGTAGATTATATACTGAAGAGATCAGTGGCATAGGGTGGTAGCAGTAGCTAGAGGTACAGTATTCACTCCCTTTGTGTTGTAGCTAGGTGACTACGGGGCGGCTGTGCAGAGCCAGGCTAGGAGTGATTTATCATTGTTAAGGGACCTGTCGGAAGGCTTCTTCTCCCGGGTCAGCTGATCCCTTCTCTCTGGGAACCTCTCGAACCAGGGAGCCATCCTCCCATAATTGAGCTCCTGGAAAGCAATGGAAGAAAATAGGGAAAAAAGGTGGAATATGTCTGGAGACAGACGCAAGGAGGACTGGGGCGTTGGTGGCCAGGGGCAGGGGCTGGGGCTCAGGGGGGTTGGGTTAGGTGAGATGGGTAGAAGAGTTACGGGGAGAGATTTTGTCATGTTCAGTCCAGTGTTTGATAAGGAGGATGCAGTTCAACTACATGTAGTATGATAAAGGCACATTCTATAACATTTCCACATGAAAATAGCACTTCTGTAATAGTAAAGAGATACAATTCCTTGAGATAAATACTATTTTGTATTGTCGCTAAAATGTTATATAGTACTGCACATTAAAAGGAGCACTGAGAGGAAGGGACATAGGCTGGGTTTCCAGTCGATAGGTTATGAATTGTAATTCAATTTATAGATTCGGAAATTCAACTCATGAATTGGGGAGAAAAAAATCCCCAACGAAAATGATGGCCATTTTCAAACACATGAATCAAATTGGAATTCATTTCCTCAATCGACCTGACTTGAAGATGACCCCAGTCAGTTCAGGATAGAGGTATTCTATCATTCCTACTCTTTCATATCGTTCTTCTTGTGAGTTATTCCACCTGGAGCTCTGAAGTACCCTAAAGAGACGTTCACTCGCTAGATGTGTGGTCTGTCGCTCCAGAATACTGTATGTGCCTTCCCCTCTTGGCCTGGATACAGATGAGAGCATGGAGCATGGTGGATGAAATGATTTCCCCTTCTGTCTGAAGTAATAAAAGAGAGACATACACTAGCTAAAACCTGTTTTTCCCCCGGTGTATGGTAGAAAGGGCTTTAAAGTCATCAGTGTAGAGGTTTCCAGGATAGAGGCTGGGAACAGACTATTCCTACTCACACATAGGGAGGGAGTCCCTTGTAGGGTCAACTTCTCATCCCTTACTGGCACTTGACCCGTTGAGGATGGAGGAGAGGATGCTCCTTTCCATCCGTCCTGTCCTCCGCCAAGTCCCTTCTCCTTCCCCCTTCATGGTGTTTAGGTGCTCTCTCTCTCTCTCTCTCTCTCTCTCTCTCTCTCTCTCTCTCTTGCTCTCTCTCTCTCTCTCTCTCTCTCTCTCTCTCTCTCTCTCTCTCTCTCTCTCTCTCTCTCTCGCTCTCTCTCTCTCTCTCTCTCTCTCTCTCTCTCTCTCTGTGTGTGTGTGTGTGTGGGCAAAGTGCTTGCATGCTAATGTGTGTATGTATGCTTGCATGCATGTGTGTGTATGCGTTCTGTGTGTTTATGTGTGTAGTGTTTGTATGTAGCGTGTAAAGGCTGTCGGGGCGTCCTAGAGTGTCGTAGCTAGGGAATGTGCTGAGCAGTACAGGGAGAGCATAGCCCCTTATTAATAGAGGACACACAATGACTTTTAGTGTGCCCTGCGGTCTGCACTGCCACTACACACACTGAAAGCTAATAAAACCCGGGACAGTTGTTCTGTATGCTGAAAGTATACCATTATAGGCAGGCTGCATGTACTCTGTCTGTACATTACTCCTCCATAGTTAGATTTCAGTCTATGTCCATTTGTTATTGCTTTATTACTTTAGTATCCTAGAGTATTTAGTGAATTTATCAAGCAATTTTCACTTTCAGTGAATCTTTCAACCCTTGCATATTCCATGTTTGATGTTTATTCATATTGCAAATGGGTAACTTCAAGAATCAAGATATTACCGTTATATTTCATTCAAGTGACACTTACACTTTATACTAGCACTAAACCAGCATTTTACACACAATGGACACTTCCATAGTATCTTCATCTGCCGAATCCTTCAGATCATTGGCTGAGGTGATTATTGAATGAGCCATCACGCTGCTTCTATCCATCCATCCCTCTATCCCTCCATCCATCCCTCCCTCCATCCCCCCTCTCTCCCCTCTCCCCTCAGAGGTGTGGGCCAGTGATAAGAGATTATGATGATAACTGGGAGGCAGTGCATTACCGTATTGATTGGGGCAGAGCTTTCAGCGGCGTTAAAGCACCCGTGCTCTGATTGCCGGCACTTGCGCTGACAGGAATCCAATGGCGCTGTCTCTCCTCGTCGCTATAGGGAGGGGTGTGTGTGCATGTGTGGGTATAAGGGTGTATGGGTGATGGGAGGGTGGGATGTATGTGTGTGTAAGGGAGGGGGGGTTTATGAGTGTGAATGTGGATATGTGTGTGTGTGTGGTTCAAGGCAGTGCAACGGCCATCTCTCACCTCCACACACACATGCCTCCCACCCCCACCCCAACAGCTACAGGACCACAAGGCCCAGGCATAGATAACCCTCACTGTTATGTCACAAAGTGCTGTGATGTATTTTCAATGGTCCAAGTCAAGTAACATGAAATGAAATGAGGTTCTCAGAACAGATGGCCTGTTCTTAGTTGGTTATCTAAAGGTTCTCAGAACAGACGGCTTGTTCTTAGTTGGTTATCTAAAGGTTCTCAGAACAGACGGCCTGTTCTTAGTTGGTTATCTAAAGGTTCTCAGAACAGACGGCTTGTTCTTAGTTGGTTATCTAAAGGTTCTCAGAACAGATGGGCGGTTCTTAGTTGGTTATCTAAAGGTTCTCAGAACAGACGGCCTGTTCTTAGTTGGTTATCTAAAGGTTCTCAGAACAGACGGCCTGTTCTTAGTTGGTTATCTAAAGGTTCTCAGAACAGACGGCCTGTTCTTAGTTGGTTATCTAATTGTTGTTATTGTCTGGAGATAATTAGCTAAATCCATGGTAGATTAGTGAGCTGAGGAATTTCTGTACATAACGAAGTGCTTCATTTATTCTGCTATAATACTCTGGAGAATGTACTCCAAGGAGTATTTTCTTTGCATTTGTTTTCGAGATTGGGGTTATTTACGGGGTTGTTCTTAGAAACTGCCCGCACACTTCAAACAATTGAACGCACACACACACACACACGCACACACGCGCACATGCACACACGCACACACACACAAACACACGCAAAACGAAGCAGAGTAGCACCAACGAGGCCTCGAAGGCGTTGTTACCTTGAGAAGGCTGTTGTGTCTGTCACTGCCTAATGAAAATACAAGGAGAGACCGACTGTGGCAAACACACACACACACACCAGTGTGTAGAGGCAGGAATGTGTGTGTATGTGTCTATGTGTGTGGGTTTGAGGCATCTGGGGCGGGAGGGGGTTGCCAAAGTTCCCTGTGGCAGGCAGGGTGTTGCAACCGCCAAGCCTCAGAGACATTAACTAACTTCTGTTTTATAATGGAGATTAATGAAGCGAGTACATGCCAGAGGGGGAGAGGAGAGGAGAGACGATAAGAGGAGAGAGGAGGAGAGGAGGAGAGGAGGGGTCCGAGATACACTCCTCACAGGGGTATAGCGTTTGGCAGTGCCAAGGTGTGACAGATTGTGCCCTCTCTCAGTGGATAGGGACGGGTGACGGGGTTCAGGCGTAGATCTGGGGGTGGGGTGGAGATTGACAGGAGCTGAAACGAGAGCTGTATTGCTTGGTTGCGGTGGGGGTGGCGGTGTGTGTGTGTCTGTGTGACTGTGTGCCTGCAGGATAGCTGTGGGGTCAGTAGGAGTGTTGGGGTAGGCAGGTGAGTGGGCATGCTCACTAAGGAGAGGCACAGAGGAAGGGCACACTGGCATGGGGGATCTCAGATAGAGATGTGAAACTCTGCTAATGTACACGCTCATACACAGGCACACATATGAACATGCACACACAAACACACACAAACACACACGCATGCTCTTTATTTAAAATGTGTGTACATAGTAAAAATAAATCAACCAGTATATTCATAAAACAGAAGAGAATCCATGAAGTTAACAAAAACTCACACACCCCTTCCTCACTCTGTAACTCACGTCAGTACGCAGGCCTGCCCACCTGGGCAGATGGTAATTCCTCAGACTGTTTCGACCTTACTTGGATCCTTTTTGCTGAGGTCATATTTTGTCGTGGGAAATGGGGGACAGAAAGGGAGAAGAGCATCCTCATGCACTCTTTCCCTGTCAAACACTTGACACAGGGCCAACAGTGAGGGAATAGTTAAATGATTAAACGATAAGAAAAAACATTATTCCCGGACACATGTTCACCACAGCACTGCACATTTCCTTTGACAGCGTTTCGGTCAAGTCAAGTTAAGCTGTTTTTTTTTTTACACAAGGAAAAGGCTAGATGTGTTGCAGGAACCAATCAGGCTCCAGACAGGCAGACAGAGGCCCCTCCTCATTGTAATACCCCGGAGACCTCCAGCAGAGGCTCCCACAACACCAGCTCTCATCCCCAGAGCCCTGGAAACATCCGCCAACCCAGCTCTCCCCACCTCACTCACTCCTCTTCTCTGTCCTCCTTACGTCACATCTCCTTTCCGCTCTCGTGTTGTGTCGTGTTGTGACGTCTCGTCCCTATCTATCAGGCCTGTTATTGTTATTAAGAGCCATTGCCACGGCGAACCACTGGGCTGCTGGGGAGAGATTGGACGCTTCCTCCTCTGGGTGGGAAAACAGCCTAGGGGCAATGGAGGGGGGTGAATTAGGCAGGGAAATTCAACAATCACATGCAATGTGGCTCTAATAAGCCTGGGTCTGAAGTGGCGGATCGGAAACACAGAAGGCAGTTTGAAAGTGTTAATAGGTACCCACCACCTCAGGCTGCTCCCTCTCTCCTCCCCCTCTCCCTCCAGGGTGCATTGGCAGCCATTTTGATTAGAGGCTGGTAAAGATGCCCTCTGATCATGACAGTTTGCTATTGTGTAGTGCTGTGACAAAGTAAGTGCTGTAACAAAAAGGCCACCCCCTACAAGCAGAGACATGAGAGCTCAAGAAGGGAGTGGTGGGGCTCAATACAAGACGTCTGACTGGGAGTGCGTGTAAGTGTGTGTTAGTACACTACATGTCCAAAAGTATGTGGACACCTGCTCGTCAAAAATCTAATTCCAAAATCATGTGCATTAATATGGAGCTGGTCCCCCCTTTGCTGCTATAACAGCCTCCACTCTTCTGGAAAGGCTTTCCACTAGATGTTGGAACATTGCTGCGGGGACTTGCTTCCATTCAGCCAAAAGATCATTAGTGAGGTCGGGCACTGATGTTGGGCGATTAGGCCTGGCTCGCAGTCGGTGTTCCAATGAATCCCAAAGATGTTCCATGGGGTTGAGGTCAGGGCTCTCTGCAGGTCAGTCAAGTTCTTCCACACCGATCTCGACAAACCATTTCTGCATGGACCTCGCTTTGTGCACGGGGGCATTGTCATGCTGAAACAGGAAAGGGCCTTCCCTAAACAGTTGCCACAAAGTTGGAAGCACAGAATCATCTAGAATGTCATTGTATGCTGTAGTTCACTAGCCCGAAACATGAAAAACAGCCCCAGACCATTATTCCTCCTCCACCAAACTTTACAGTTGGCACTATGCATTCGAGCAGGTAGTGTTCTCCTGGCATCCGCCAAATCCAGATTTGTCAGTCGGACTGCCAGATGAAGTGAAGTGTGATTCATCACTCCAGAGAACGCGTTTCCACTCCTCCAAAGTCCAATGGCGGCGAGCTTTACACCACTCCAGCCGACGCTTGGCATTGCGCATGGTGATCTTAGGCTTGTGTGTGGCTGCTCGGCCATGGAAACCAATTTCATGATGCTCCCGACAAACAGTTCTTGTGCTGACGTTGCTTCCAAAGGCAGTTTGGAACTCGGTAGTGAGTGTTGCAACCGAGGACAGACGATTTTTACGCGCTTCAGCACTCGGCGGTCCCGTTCTGTGAGCTTGTGTGGACTACCACTTTGTGGCTGAGCTCCTAGACGTTTCCACTTCACAATAACAGCACATACAGCTGACCGGGGCAGCTTTAGCAGGGCAGAAATTTGACGAACTGACTTGTTGGAAAGGTGGCATCCTATGACAGTGCCACGTTGAAAGTCACTGAGCTCTTCAGTAAGGCCATTCTACTGTCAATATTTGTCTATGGAGATTGCATGGCTGTGTGATGTGATGCAGACAGCTGCTTACTTAGGGTTGTTTATCACACGTAGGCCTTGCCGTTAAAGCTCATCTCTGACTTGTACTCTGTAAAACAATGATTACATTTGCATGTTTTCCTTGTTTTACCACCCCAACTCCCATCACCAAGGTCTGACACTTGTAGCAAGCAATTTGTAGTTTTCATAATGATTTACACCAAAACATTGAAGATTGTATTATCGCTCAGATCATGTTTTAGGTTTAGAGTTGTAGGTTTATAAAAGCAGTAAACATTTATTTTCTACAGTCTACTTTCCTAGATTTTACTATCAACCATCAACAATTTAGAGGATCCAGTTTTAGTAAGTGTGGAATTTTTCATGTAACTGTGTAGCATATTACGTTTGAATCTAATGAAATAAAATAAACAGTAAAGATGTGATGTGATGTCATTTCAGGAAGTGCTGTTAAAGAGATCAGCAGACTTAGTAGAGGCCCTGTATGGAATGCCCCACAATAACCAGGTATGTCATCATATAGCCCCTTTTCATTGCTAAAACATTTAATTAAAAAAGTGACCATTCAGATTTATATTCTTATTTGATTATTTTGGTTAAGAGGTAACAAAGTTTCCCAGAGTTTTAAAATGTTCCTTTTATTTTCTTTGATTATACACAGATTAAATTAACATTCCGTTTATATTTCGAGAACAGCCAGGTCACAGAGACCTGGGAAGCCAGGGAAAAACCATCTGTACAGTATCTAAATGTCAGAAGTAGTAGTTCTGTTTATCTTGAGTCTATCATCTGTGAAAATTCCAATATTCAACCCTGATCCAATCTGAGTGACCCACCAAAAATACACTGCCCGAGGCTGTACATTACAAAACCGTTTTTATGACCTAAACTCACAATCACCTATGGTACTCTCTCTCCACCTTCCCCCTCTCCCTCCCTCCCCCAGGAGATCATTCTGAAGCGGGCAGCAGACCTGACCGAGGCCCTGTACAGCGTCCCCCGCAGCCACAACCAGCTGCCCTCGCTCAGTGGCTCGGCCGCCCACTCCGGCATGATGGGAGTCAACTCCTTCAGCAGCCAGCTGGCCGTCAACATCTCTGAGGCCTCGCAGGGGGACCAGGGTGAGTGCTACAACCCCCCACCATGATCCCACACCCCACAATCCTCACCCTGCTCCCTCTGATCCTCTCACCCCTTCTCTGTGTATTGGTGTTGCCTGTAGATATGTGATGATTGCTAGTCTTCTCAATGTAAGCTTCATGGCTATCCTGTAGCCATACTTTAGTGTCTGTCAGCAGCTCTGCTTTTAGTAGCCATATACATCAGGCCTGGCCCTTTGTGCATACATCCACTCAGTGAAACATTCCCTCAGATCCAAGCGTGTGTGTGTGTTTGTGTGTGTGTATGCTTGTGTGTGTGTGTTTGTGTGTGTGTGTGCGGGTGTGTGAGTGTGTGTGTGTGTGTGGCAGACAGTGACACCAGCTCCCTGTCACTATTCATGGAGAGTGTATGAGAAGGGGAGGTGCTAATGAGTTCAGAAATGCAGACGATGTGGCATGAATAAAACAACCAGTTTAGCCACTGAATACAGCCAGAGACAGCAGCTTGGTCAAGGTTTCATGGAGCAGTGTGTGTTTGTGTGTCTCTCTTAACAGCATTGAGTGTGAATTCACTATTTATACACTTCCAAAAATGCATAAGCATGTTATTATGTTGTTATGCATATATTATAATGCAAAGCCCCCCACGCAGGCATGACCACGCACACACACACACACACACACACACACACACACACACACACACACACACACACACACACACACACACACATACTATCCTAGAGAGGGCTGTTTCCTTTGACAAAGCAGCTCTATGACTGATGCACAAGAAATATGTCTGAACGTGTGATGAACACATTGGCTCACGTCGGAGTCGAGGATATGGATAGAAAGAGGAAATGCGAGAGATCTCTAGAGCTGTTTTCTCTCCTCTGACACCTCAGCATTCTAGTTCCTCTATTTCTATCCCTCCCTCTCTCCCCTCATCTGCTTTTCACATCACATACAAGAGAACACCTACAGGAATCTATGAGGTCATGGGAACAGGACTGCAGCCATCGTGAAAATACATAATGTCATAGTTTATGTCCATGATCATTGGAACATTACAACCCAGAATCAGACTATTTCCCCCTACTGTTGTACAACTATGAAATGCCTCTTTGTGCTCCTAGACATTACGTACTATGATTAAAACCTTAATATACAGGGCAGATCATATGCCGAGCCTTATCAAACGCATGAGGAATGTAATTTACTGAAGCAATTCCAGACCAGCGTTATGGATCTGCTTTAGATCAACAGCAAAATTGATTATATAATTTCTCCTCTGGCGTTTGTCTTCAAACTTGCATCCACTCCACTTGTTTTACTTTACGCTGACAGTTTCCTCTGGAGCGAATAGGGATACTACCTTGTGGCGCGTCTCGGTCTCATTGACCTCCAGAGGCTGACCTCGTCATTGCGTCAGTCAGCGATTGCTGGATAGGGTTACTGACTGCTCCCCCTAGGCTTGTCCTTCATGTCTCACCCCAATAGTGGATTGGCGTTGCCTCTCCCCCCGATACCACCCATAGCCTTATGTTGATTGGCCTTCATCTAGGATGTATTGAATACCCGTTCTCCCTTCGTTATAGCCCTCTCCCCTTCACGAGGCACTAGGGCTTGTACTAACCTGGGGGCTTAGTTAGAGACCAGAGAGAAAGGCACACTATGCCAAGTAGCACAGTGTGCTCACACTTCCTCTCTCTCCTTCTCCCCTTCTCTCCTTCTCCCACACTCTTAGAAATAAAGGGGCCTGGAAGAACCTTTTGGGTTGCCACCCCGGCGGAACCTTTCCAGTTGAAGAATGTTCCTTGAGGAACCCCTCTGAAATGGTTCTTCGAGGAACCCCTGTGTAAAGGTTCAAACCGGAACCTTTTTGTGATGGGAGGGGTTCAATTTTGAACCTTTTTAATAATATATTATAGAGGTGGCAGCCTATCAGATTGGAGGCGTGGCTTTCAGATATTTATTTTTGGTCACCCTTCAGTGTAAATGTCATTCCTGTTCATCATGTTAAGTTTGTACACTGCAAATTAAAAATGTTCCTTGAATATTTATGCATATTACATATTCTAATATAATATTAATAATATTAACATAAAGTGGTAACTATTCCAACCTTGGGATTTGCATAGGCTCTTGAGGAACTCATACACGTGTTAGCCTCATCGAAGCTACAAAATTGTCAGTGTTCAACTTTAACATGTGATGACTGTGGGCCTCTGTAGCTCAGCTGGTAGAGCACGGCGCTTGTAACGCCAAGGTAGTGGGTTCGATCCACGGGACCACCCATACACAAAAAAATATATATGCACGCATGACTGTAAGTCGCTTTGGATAAAAGCGTCTGCTAAATGGCATAACAAAATGACAACACAACAAAACAGATTAACAGGAATGACATTTACTCTATGGGTGGCCCCCCAAAAAACTACTAAGCCACGCCTCCACTCCAGGGTTCCTCCAGGAACCCGTTGTTACATTGAACCATTAATGGTTCGTCCAAGAATCCCTTAACTAACCGAAGGTGCAAATATGAACCATGGACTAGCAATGGTTCCTTGAGGAACTTCAGGGGTTCCTTGAGGATCTCCAGGGTTCCTCAAGTCACCAATAATTCTAAGAGTTCACTCTCCTTGTCCTCCCCGCTCTCACTCTCTCTCCCTTTCCTACTTTCTGGTTTGAGCCAACGCAATTCCCAGCAGGAGAGCAATTGATGGAGCGCTGCCCTGGGATCAGGGAGAGTGCAGGCAATGGGAAACACATGTCAGGAACAACGGTGGAGGGAGTTGCAGCATGGACAATCCCTCGCAAAAGCTACACCGTGTCCGATTCAACTCTGCAATGCAGAGCATTGGACATTTACAATACGGTTGCATTTTAAAAAGCCCACCTCTTACCAAATCGAACATATGCTTTATCGCTTCTGACACAATATTTATTAACCCTCGTTCAGATTTGAAGTGTAAAGGGAATTGTGCTCAAACAATGAGGGGAGAGGGGTGGTTTTAGTTCTGGAGGAGAGCAATGCAAGTCTTAATACTTACTATTAGAATAGTAGGAATTGGGTCCATGCTTTTAGAGATTGTCAACGGAAGTGTCAAAGCAAATGGGATGTTGTTCAAACTGCACGGTTTTGATGACATTGGATTGACCATAGCATTTCCTCCTTTCGTCCAGGTTACTCCCGTAACTCCAACAGTGTATCACCCCGTGGCTACGTCCCCAGCTCCACGCCCCAGCAGTCCAACTACAACACCATCACGTCCACCATGAACGGCTACGGAGCGGGCATGACCAACCTGGGGGTGCCAGGCTCACCCAGCTTCCTCAACGGCTCCGCTGCCAACTCCCCCTACGCAAGTAAGTACAGCCTTATTTGGTCTCAATGATCATTACTGTAACAAACCAATGTGGGGGATCATTTGGGTAGTTATATGTGGTGGGATAGCAACACACGGTTTCATTAGGACAGTAGTACTCTGATTCAGTCCAGGAGGGATGCAGTGTATGCTAGCTCTTCTCTTACTTTTCGTTTACACAGTGACTGGTTTAGATCTGGGGCACCAAGTGTATGGACTCACAGACTAAATAAGTGACATCAGTTTACTATTGATCGATTCAGTGGAGGCAAAGAAACAGAACATACCTGCATCCGCTGCCGTTCTGGAGGACTGGTGTTGAGGACTCCTGCTGTAGGATCTGCATTGGAATTCCTCACACACATCTCATAGATGACATCATTGGGATTCCTCATCTCTCCCTTAGGGCTAGATCCCTTCAGTTTCTCTGTCCCTGATCTTTCCTTCACCACTCTAGTGCAATTAACATGCTTAGAGTCACGATTCTGCTCTGAGGTCACAGGTGTCTTGAACTCAAACTGTCAACTGAACTCAAACTGTCAACCTCTGGGACTCTTTGAATTGCTTATTGTTTAGGCTACAGCATCACAGAGCAAAGTCTCCCAAAATAAATGCCAGTGTCCCAGTAGTTGTAAATTCTAGATACTAAACTGAAAGTGGGTATTGGTCTGGCACTTGATGTGGAAGGTTATGCATTGTCAACTGAAGGGAATGGTTGGGTTTGTCTGTCTGTACCATGCATTGTAAAAGTCTTCATCTTCTTTGCCTATATCTTGTTCCATCTCCTTCATTACTTAACACTACTAACATACTAACACCCTCATAGTATCATTCATGCTGTGGGCCAAACCCATGCAGTTGGATTAGTAACAAAACATCTCAACTGTGACGTTACAGAGCAAGAATAAGTTAATAGTTCAATGAAGATAAAACAAAATAACAATTTACATGTAGGGATATTTACAATTTGCATTTTGCCATCCATTTTAGACGTCCATTTTGAATTTCTGTATTTGTGAGATATGAGGCTAAAAGCTGCTTCAGGGTTTCATACTTTAGTGGATTCATATTTATTGTGATAAAAGATGCATTAACTCGTAGGTACAGAAACTAACCAAGCCAGTATGGGGAGAATGAGGTATCAAATACACTGTGCTTTAAATTAAATTGCTTCGTTATCACAGTCAGCATTTCATACATTAACATTCTACACACATGCACACACACACACGCACACATACATATATTTGTTTGTGAACGTGGATGGAGGTTGCTGCTATCCTCAAGAACAAGGTATTGTTTGTGTCAAAGTCTAAAATAGGCCTTCAAGTTATGGATCAACTTGCAAATATTGTGCACCTTACTCCGAGCATGTTACTCCAGACCTTGGCCCTTCTTCAGGCAGGCATCCATTCCTCAGCCCCCATGCATGCCCTCACTGTACAGCTCATCTCAGTCCACTCACTCACCAACCTCTGTCTGTCTGTCTTCTCCGTTAGGATCTACCACCTCCCCCTCCTCCTCCTACTCCTCCTCCTCCTCAATCCCTCTGTTCTCCGGTGGACCCATAGGCCCTTATTCATTCTCTCCTGTCCATATGATCTCTGCAGTCAAACAGAAGAGCGCCTTCGCCCCTGTCGTGCGGCCACAGACCTCCCCGCCCCCCACCTGCACCACCACCAATGGCAGCAGCCTACAGGGTGAGCATCCCGCCCCTCAGTCCCGCCCACTTCTGCCTGGGTCAATGTTAGAAAAGGGCGTGTCATTGATACCCTGTAATGCTAGAACTCACACAACAAAATGATATGACCTGAGGTAGTAGTGGATTGAAGGTCAAAGTTGATCCATAACTTCTGGCTCTGAGTGACTTTTCAAAAAAAAATCATCACAATCAAATCATTTGGCTGAGAATCTTTGTTCACATAGAGTGAGTGATTCTAAGGGCTCGATCCAATATGTATCGCTGAAGCATTACAGATTGCGCGATCGAAATGTAAAGGTAATTTACGATTGAGCCGACATATGTAGTGTTTACCGTGAATGCTGTCTCCGCTAACGCGGGAACATTGCCTTTAAATTTCTATCACACTATAACGCTGAACTTCAGCGATACAGATTGAATCCAGCCCTTAGTCAATGTAACATGACTGGAAAAGTTATTATATTTGAAAAATATAATTTTGTCATTCTTAGGTTTTGCAGCAAATCCATATGCATATCATAATTACCTCAACACACGGCTTTTCATTTAAGAGGGTGTGTAATGATTTTCTATGGGATATGTATCCTTACAACATTATATTACAGTTTTATCGATGCAAAATGTGTTATGGATACAAAACGTCTCCCCACGTTTGTAGGTAACCAGCGTGTCTGTTGTCTTTCAGCCATGGCAGGTCTCATAGTCCCACCTATGTGAAGAAGACCTTCTGTCAGACAGACCACATTTCCACTGGCTCACAGAATCTCTGCAACAGAAGGTTAAAGCTCATCAACCTCCAAAACAGGACCATGAAGCACCTTCACTCCTGGAAACAAAGCAAACAACACAACAAAGAAAATTCAAGTAACCAAAAACCCGTAAAATGTCACTAGAGTATGTTTGTGTTGGTTCAGTAGTTGGCTTACCCGTCACCTTCTGTGCTTTGCATTTTGGGACTTTCCTTGCCCATTGGGTAACATTCCCACAAAGATATGTGTGAAGGGTTAGCTAATCTGAAAATATAGCGAATAATAAACTGTGGTTTTGAAAGGCAGGTAGTTACTGCTTGTGGTATGAGTATTGTCCTGCGTCCTACAAGGTTTATTTGCATGTCTGAAAAGTAATTTGACTGGATCTTCTAATGAACCAAGTTCATTTTCAGTCATATAACCACTGTGAGCAGGGAATGTGGAAAGGCCTACAGTTCAAAACTGTCAACTATGGAAAAAGTGCAGAATCCAGGAATATCAAACTCTCTGTCAATTGTCAGACTCAAAATAGGTGGGACTTTCAATGAGAATTCCCCCCAATGTCTATAAAAAAAACTATTCAAAATACCATTGATATCTAATGTCATGGTCTTATAGCATTTTTGTTTGTGTACCATTGCGTTTAATAATGTGTGTGTTTATCATATTTAAAGGGAAATGCAGTAATTTTCTAATCTAATGAAAGGAATGGCAAACATTCTGCCAAGGAGAGAAAAGCAAATGTTATACTAATATTTGCCCACTACCAGAGTCATGCCAGGGCAGCCCAAGGTTGTGAGGTTCAAAGGTTTTGGATGTCTACCATTTTTGAAACACAGTACAATAGATATATTTCCGGGTGTGTTGATTAATAGATTTTAACCAGAAATGCTTGCAGCAGTTTTAATCACATTTAGGTACCAGATTTCTTGTTATTCTTCTGATTGTGCTTATTTTGTATGTATTTATAAAGTATGTTTTGGGATTCCTTTTGTGATTTAGGCCGGAATGATAGTCTCAAATATACATGTAAACACATTTGATGTCTTAAAACCTTTTAGATATTGTAAAAAGATTGAAAAAAGGAGAGGAACAACCCTTTTGTAAGAACAAAAAAAGTCGAAACATGACATGGTCACCCTGTCTTTCAAAGCAGGATATATGCTCCACCACTTTTGTATAAAAATGCTTTTCCGATACTATATTTAACTTTTTTTGTATACAGCATTTGTGTTTTCCCCTGTTCTTCTTGTCTTTTCTGTATTATTGTGAAATGTGTATTATCATGGTTATTTCTTAATGCACTATTTTAGTTGGGGCACTTACAAGAGCAATGCATCTTAGCAAGCAAGAAAAACAAAAAACAAAAGGCAAAAGCTAGTACAAATATTAACCAATATTTTGGGGGGGATTCACATTTTTGTCATTGTGGCTGAAATGGAAAGGTCATTGTCATGCAAATTTCTCTATTTCAAAAACGATTCTAGTTATTTTGTTAGATTTCAACTCTTTTCCCGTATTATTTGGACCCAAGCCTATTCCTTATGTTTTGGTGAGAATGAATGTAACACACATGCCTGTACAAATCAGCTGCGAAGTTGAAAAACCCAAGTAAACCCTCAGTAACTGTAGAGGGACCACTCAAGTGTAGGATTCACCTATCTCAAGGAACCTTGATGGTAGTGTTGTTGTTGTTTGTGGTGGTGTTATTGCCGTTGCACACAATCTATCATTTACTTATGCAATTTGTATTTACTGTAATGCAAGTTCTCTCCACATTTCAGTAGAATGGTTTTGAAACATAAAAGAACACAATACATAATTGATGCCTTACAATAGATCATGCTCCAACACAATGCATTTTCATTATTTTGATACTCTAATTGAAGTGTGGTTAATTTGAGTTATGCTTTTGCAGATGTTTAAGAATTAGTTAAAGTTGTCATTCATTTGATGGTTTTCATTAATTTAATAACACAGGCCCATCATTTGAGCTGCAGTGGATGTAGTTTAAACTGGGATATGTTGGACGGTACATCCTTCTCCAAATTTCCACATATCCTGTTTAACATAATGATAGTGGACAATAGGTCACAAATCAATGATGAGCCTAATTGTGAAAAAAAACGGGAAAATCTGTTATGCTTTTTTAAAAGCCATTTTTCAATTACAAGATTGAAGGCCAGCTCATATATTGTCTTTTAGAGTGCACTTGTACACTTCACAAAACATCTGAATTCAATATCATGGACTTTTAAACCCATTTTCAATGAAAACACAAGTTTTCTTTTTGAGTAAAATCTTGGCTGACTTCTCACAATCCTCACCTTCACCCCCATTCCCTGTATCCATTCCATCCATATACTGAGTTTTAAATAGCTTGAAAAAATGTTTTTGTAGAAAGCTTGCTTTTTGCTGCCCTGGTTTTCAGCAGAGGTTTTTTAAATTGTAAAGTGTACTTTCTCAATGTTTAATTCAATGTGAAAAGGGGAGAGGTACTGCATCTTTGTGAAATATGAAATATACCATAAAAGTATATCAAAGCACAATGTTTAATTCATGTCTTTAGAATACAAATGGGGGATCTCTCCAGCTTCTCCTTTTCTGTCTTTGACCATGCTGTAAATAGATGCATGTTTCTTTCTGTGATCCAGTGCTTTTTGTACAGAAAAACTAATAAAGAATGCATTTGGCCTCGAAAACTCTGTTGTATTGTCGGTTCTACCTTCTGTATTGGAGTTCATTCTGCTTAGGGTGGCAGGTAGCCTAGCGGTTAAGAGCGTTGGGCCAGACGCTCTGGATAAGAGCGTCTGCTAAATGACTAAAATGTGAATGTTATGAGGGGCTTAGTTACAAATCTATACTGAACAAAAATATAAACGCAACATGCAACAATTTCAACGACTTTACTGAGTTACAGTTCATATAAGGAAATCAGTCATTTGAAATAAATTCATTAGGACCTAATCTATGGGCATAGGGCCACCCACTGGGGATCCAGGCCCAGGCAATCAGAATACGTTTTTCCCCACAAAAGGGCTTTATTACAGACAGAAATACTCCTCAGTTTCATCAGCTGTCCGCGTGGCTGGTCTCAGACCATCCCGCAGGTGAAGAAGCCGGATGTGGAAGTCCTGGGCTGGTGTGGTTACACGTGGACTGCGGTTGTGAGGCCGGTTGGACGTACTGCCAACTTCTCTAAAACAACGTTGGAGGCGGCTTTTGGTAGAGAAATGAACATTAAATTATCTGGCAACAGCTCTGGTGGACATCCTTGCAGGCAACATACCAATTGCACGCTCCCTCAAAATTTGAGACATCTGTGGCATTGTGTTGTGTGACAAAACTGCACATTTTAGAGTGGCCTTTTATTGTCCCCAGCACAAGGTGCACCTGTGTAATGATCATACTGTTTAATCAGCTTCTTGATATGCCACACTTTCATGTGGATGGATTATCTTGGCAAAGGAGAAATGCTCACTAACATGGATCTATACAAATTTGTGCACAAAATGTGAGAGAAATTAGCTTTTTGTGCGTATGGATAATTTCTGGGATATTTTATTTCAGCTCATGAAACATGGGACCAACACTTTACATGTTGCGTTTATATTTTTGTTCAGTATACAATAATTTATTCCCTCACATAGCAGGGGGCAACAAGAATCAAACCAAGTACTCTTAGCTTCATAAAAAACTTTCCAGAGAAGCTCATCCTTCAAAAGCTTCAAGCTTTTGGACGCTAGTTCTTGCCAACTCTCCTCAGTCTATGGGAGATATTTTTACAACAGCCTCCAAAGATCTCATTTTATGATGAAAATCTTGGCACTCAAACCCTCAAACTGGGCCTCTCAGATGACATATTGACCAGTGCATATCTGAATCAATCATTCAAAGTCTGAGGAAGGGAAACAATTCCTCCCTCTGTGAATGACAGCATATCATTGGGTAAAAATGTAATCTTGATGTTTGCAAGACTTTGTTTGAGTCAAAGAGACAGGTTTTCTAAATTGTACAAAGTGACTTCATCACTTTTGTGTTTGCCTACCTGTTTGATAGTGTGTGCACTGTCCACAGTCTTACTCAGGGGCCTCCTGAGATAGCTGCCCTGAACTCTACCCGGTTCTCTTTCCGATGCCATTAAAGTAGACCAGCAGAGGTCTTTATCAAGTCTGCAGCCCCTCAATAAGAAGTCTGCTTTACATCCTTCAAGCACATAGGAGGATTAGAACATAAGCTATCTAAGAGACTTAGCATCCGAGGCTGCAAAAGGCAACGTCGATTAGACACCATTAGCTTTCTACGCCACAGGTTGTGAGTAATTAACCCTACTTTGGTAGTCAGCAGTATCTTGATGAGTTTTGATGACTCTTTGTTGGCGGTACACAGTGCTTGTTAGTAAGTGCCTTCGCCCAAAGCCTTCTACAGCACGCCCATAGAAAACAATCTCCCAGAGCCAGAGTCCTTCCCTTGTAAGAGCCAATATACATCTGGGGTCTGCCAAGTGAGGGCGGAAGCTGAGCAGCCCAGGCTATATAAAACATGGCCACCATCCCATAATAAGTTGTTCGTCACGTAGAGAACCCATTAATGGATTTGACATATTTGATCAGGGTTTCCTCTGTAAAGATTTCCTGGAAAAAAGGTTCTCATTCGGCGCCTCATTTGGAGGGAAGGAGGAGGAGAGGAAGCTTCCACTAAGGGCTCAATTCAATCCGTATCGCTGAAGTTCAGCGCTAGAGTGCGCTTGAAATGTAAAGGTAATGTCCCATTGAGCCATTCATAACATTTCTGCATTCATAAAATATTCAGACCCCTTCACTTTTTCAACATTTTGTTAAGTTACAGCTTTATTCTAAAATGGATTAAATTAAACATGTTCCTAATCAATCTACACACAATACCCCATAATCAGACCCTTTACTATGAGACTCGAAATTTAGCTCAGGTGCATCCTGTTTCCATTGATCATCCTTGAGATGTTTCTACAACTTGATTAGAGTCCACCTGTGGTAAATTCATTTGATTTGGAAAGGCACACACCTGTCTATATAAGGTCCCACAGTTGACAGTGCATGTCATAGCAAAAACCAAGCCATGAGGTTGAAGGAATTGTCCGTAGAGTTCCGAGACAGGATTGTGTCGAGGTACAGATCTGGGGAATGGTACCAGAACATTTCTGCAGCATTGAAGGTCCACAAGAACACAGTGGTCTCCATCATTCATAAATGGAAGAAATTTGGAACCACCAAGACTCTTCCTAGAGCTGGCTACCCGGCCAAACTGAGCAATCGGGGGAGAAGGGCCTTGCTCAGGGTGGTGACCAAGAACCCGATGGTCACTCTGACAGAGCTCCAGAGTTCCTCTGTGGAGATGGGAGAACTTTCCAGAAGGACAACCATCTCTGCAGCACTCCACCAATCAGGCATTTATGGCACATGACACCCAGCTTGGAGTTTACCAAAAGGCACCTAAAGGATTCTCAGACCATGAGAAACAAGATTCTCTGGTCTGATGAAACCAAGATTGAACTCTTTGGCATGAATTCCAAGCGTCACATCTGTAAGAAACCAGGCACCGCTCATCATCTGGCCAATACCATCCCTACGGTGAAGCATGGTGGTGGCAGCATCATGCTGTGGGGATGTTTTTCAGCGGCAGCGACTGGGAGACTAGTCAGGATCGAGGGAAAGATGAACGGAGCGAAGTACAGAGAGATACTTGATGAGAACCTGCTCCAGAGCGCTCAGGACCTCAGACTGGGGCAAAGGTTCACCTTCCAACAGGACAACAACCCTAATCACACAGCCAAGACAACGCAGGAGTGGCTTCGGGACAAGTCTCTGAATGTCCTTGAGTGGCCCAGCCAGAGCCCGGACTTGAACCCGATCGAAGATCTCTGGAGAGACCTGAAAATAGCTGTGCAGCGACGCTCTCCATCCAACCTGACAGAGCTTGAGAGGATCTGCAGAGAAAAATGGGAGAAACTCCCCAAATACAGGTGTGCCATGCTTGTAGCGTCATACCCAAGAAGACTTGAGGTTGTAATTGCTGCAAAAGGTGCTTCAAGCATGTGCTGAGTAAAGGGCCTGAATACTTATGTAAATGTAATATTTCCTTTTTTTTCCTTTTCTTTTTTATAAATATGCAAACATTTCTAAAAACCTGTTTTTGCCTTGTCATTATGGGGTATTGTGTGTAAAAGCAGTTGAATCCATTTTATAATAAGGCTGTAACGTAACAAAATGTGGAAAAAGTGAAGGAGTCTGAATACTTTCCGAATGCACTGTATGCAGCGTTTACCATGAATGCAGTCTCTGCAAATGCGGGAACATCGCCTTTCAATTTAAATCCCGCTATGACGTGGAACTTCAGCAATACAAATTGAATCGAACCCTCTCAGGCCAAAAAGGTGACCCGTATTTATATGATGACCATATTCCACTATATTCCACCTAAATACTTTCTAAAAGCCTATTTTTCTATCATCTCATCACTTCAACCTTACTGATCTGAAAGGACTGGACGGCTGTAAACAAGTGGGAACATTCCACCTAGGCCATTACATAGCCTACAAAAAGCCCAAGAGAAGATTAAGATTTTTTCATGTATTATCCAAGTCTTGCATTCATAGTTCACATAGCTTTAATAAGAAGAGGTGGTATAGATTTTGTACAGGTGTGTTTTGCTTGGGGGTTTGGCCTGAGTGAATTAGGTGACATCGTCATTCCACTACACCATACATCAGCATTCTGAAATGTTGAAGAATTAGACAATTTCCTGTGTGTTGATGATGTCATGGTGACACCGCAGGCCTGTCTTTGGGCTGGGGAAGGTTCATAACAGTAAAACGGCACTCAGGACTGACGGGGGACTGTAAGTCATCTGGCACAGGAAGTGCCTTGGGCCTCAGCCTGCGATGACATTGGAGCCCTCCGCCAACTCTGCACAGTTAAGACGGTATGTAAATCACCCATACAAAAGTTCAACCTAGCAGCCATGTTTCCTGGGAAGGACCGATGCTGGAGGAGCTTTGGAAATATGATGTTGGCCCATCAAAACCATGTGTTGCACAACCTCTGCACTGTCAAAAAAAGAGCACATATTTCAGTGTGAGGTTCACTGATTTCCTCATCTTTTGGAGTAAGGTTAGAGAATCTGGGTGTTTAATAGTTAGTGAGTCCCCCGAGCTATTGGTACTGTGACAATGTGACAAATCAAACTGTATTCACAGATGTGTTATTATCTTCATAGCCTATGATGTCAGAACTGGATATGCAGACGACTCAAGGTCCAAGGGGTTCTGTAGTCCGTGGGGTTCTGTAGTCCGAGGGGTCTGGGATTGGAACCTGCTTCTGTCCTCTCAGAGGATAGGGTTATGGTTTATGGTGGTAATGGGAAAATGGAACTATATTCACAGAGCATATTTATAAACCAATACAGGATTAGTGGATTCATTGATTTAATTCATTACAATGATAGTAATGTCTACAGTATATCAATATTACTACTAACCTCATAAACAATGTAATACTTATCAGTGAATGGTATGTCCATATTAACACACTGATGCTTTCCTCCTACTACCACACACAAACACACACACACACACACAAACACACACACACACACGCGCACGCACACACACACACACACACACACACACACAGGTCTTCACAAGCATGACACGTGTTACTTGATCATTCTCAGTTGGTGTCACATGTTGAACTGTGTTGGTTTCACAGATGAAGAGATTTCAGGAGCCCCTGCCTATCAAAAAGCCTTCAGTAAATTAGCATTAGTAAACAAGGACATGGCCTACATTGTCTCTGTCAGCTTTAACCTTTTACTGCAGTGGGCTAAATCAGGGTCACATAGAGTGATTCTTGGTAGTCTTAAATCTACTTTGAAACAAGGTTTACACCTCACACACATGGTTATGGGCAACAAAAGAAGATACATTGTTGAAATATTTTCAATTTTGAGTTTGCATCCCAATATTACACTTTATATACAGAAGACTGAAATATAGCAAAACCGTTTGACATAGAAACACCGAATTTTCGTAAAAAAATAAAAACGTTATTAATTATGAAATTCAGACAAATATTAATAACATTCCTCCCATGAGGCCAAAGAGGGAACTTTTGGTCATTGATTGCAGGAAAGGGCGGCATGACTTGACATCATGATTGAGTCTATGTTCAAGTCCCTTAGGTACACATTCAGTACCGTGTCCAAACCTTTTTTTAATAGTTTCCTTGTCATCCCCTTCCTCCCCGCCCAAAAATTCTAACAACCATTTTGCCCCCATTTCTCCATTCCTTTCAGCAAAACTCACCTAACATTTCTGTTAAATCAGTATCCCTCAAATCAGTAGCCTACCCCTCAAATCCCAAGTGCATTTCTCTCCCACAACACTGCTTACTACAACAAACAAACCACCGCCATGTAATAGCTGCCACAACATGAAATGTCAGTTATTGAGAAACTTTGGCACTCATATGTGGAATTTAGAAACAACTGTTAGCCATTAATCTGTCATTCTACATTATGGTAGGTGTTATGTAATGTGTTATGACAGTATTATGAGTGGACACTTTAAAACCAAATAGTTTTTGTTTTATCAATTAATTTTAAATGGGTGTAAATGCAGTCAGCTGTGTGTGTGAGTTTGGGGCAGGGCAGGGTTTTTGATGGTTAGTGTCACTGTGTCACTCAATGGTCCCTAAGCATAGCTCAGGGCTGCTGCTACAGAGGACCATAGTGAAACCCCCGGGTAGAAAACCCAACCTCATAAATATGGAGCAGAGCAGGGGAAGTGCTCCGTTTCTAGAGGTCTCCCTTGGTATCCACAGTCACTCCCTCAACAGTTCCCAGGAACCATGTACAGTATGTGCAGCAGAGAGAGAGAGAGAGAGAGAGAGAAAAACGTCCTTTGTTTTGTTTTGCTTGGACTTTGCCCCCCCCTCCTCCCTAGGACCTTACTGAGATGTTTTCTCAAAGACAAGCAAAGCACAGAACACCTCCCCAAGAAAAAGAAAAGAAAAGCACAAGAGTAAACTTTACACCTGTTTCCTTTTTTCATCTGTCTTCATTTGTCAGGGGGAGGCAGGATGTTTAGCTTGGCTGCGACCTGCCCCATGACTTAATCCCTGGGTGCTATTGTTACATTTTCGAGAAAATAATGAAAACCAAATGCAGCGTGGGACCCTGTTCTGAGTTTCAGGGCCTGCGCTTTAACAATGTTACATTTCCAGCCATTGAGGCCAAATAATTCACTTATGTTTCCCTTGTAATATTATGCCAAACATGAGATCTTTACTTTGTCAAATCTGGTAAGTATCAAACCAACTGTATCAATAGGAAAACAGTTTCAAAAAGCATTCCCAGAAGAGAGCCGAGAAACACCTCTCACCTGGAAGCTGTTAAAGCCGACAGGAAATGGAGGCAGAGATGGAGTGCTTCCCAAAAATGTGTATCCCCTGGAGAGTGGAAATATGTAGATTCATCATAAAACATTTCTGAGAGGTTGAATTGTAACGGAAGATAAAAATCATCACAGACAGCTGGGCACCCACTGCCCTCCAAGATTATTATCCCACAAACATCTGCAGACATAAAGATTGCAAAATAGTTGGGAAGAGATTTTTGACGTACCGATTCCATGGCATAGTGTTTATGAACTGATATGCAAAACGACGCCGGATTCAAAACTTAATATATACAATTCTTGCTACCAATAGAATGTTATTTATATGGGGGATACAATCTTCCCAGCTCTGCAGATTTTGCTGCGAAGAGACAGAATCATTATATCATTTGTTTTGGTACTGTCCATTTGTAGCTTGTTTTTGGACACAGGTCCAGGAATGGCTAATGGATTGCAATATTTACCTGGAGCTAACCCTGCAGATAGCACTACTGGGTGATCTGAAAAGTCATAGTCAATCGATCAATAATATAATAATACTTTTAGCAAAAATGTTTATTTTCAATTTACAATCTGTAGAAACAATGAGAATAGAAGGGTTCAGAACTTTTGTAAAACATCACAGTACAGTTGAAAAATATATGGCAAATAGAAATCCAATATGGATGGTGTTAAGAGATAGATGGGTGGTGTTGAATGAAGTTGAAGGATGGGACTAATAACAACTAACAACAACTAATAACAACAAGATAACTAATGTAAATCATACTGTGTCCATAATAAGTATATAGGTTATAGGTTGAGAGCTTTTGTGAAAGAGCACAGTTAGAAAGATATGGCATATAGAAGCAAACCGGATGGACATCATGAAAATGATCTGAGAGGTTGAGGGTAGAGGAAGTTCAGGATTAAAAACAAACAAAATAGAATTATTGTAAAATTGACTGTGTCCATAAAATGTATATAGTATGTATAAGCTGGAAGTAGAGGCCTAAGCATTGTTGTTCACTAGTTTACTCCAATTAGGGAAGGGGTGGTGGGGTTGGAAAGTAATAAAAGGAAATATATATTTTTAAAGGATATGTATATGTATATGTGTATGTGTATGTATATGTATATGTATATGTATATGTATATGTATGTATGTATGTATGTATATATATATATATATATATATATATATATATATATATATATATATATGTATATATATATATATATATATATATATATATATATATATATATATATATATATATATATATATATATATATATATATATATATATATATATATATTTGCGAGAGAAAAAACATATGGGGGATTGGAAGTGATGCAGACAATTACATTGATGGAAGTTACAATCTATCTGCAATATTAAAGCTGATCTACCCCCTAAAAAATACAAAATAAACATCTGCAGACATAACTTTTTCATATTTTATCTGTGACTTCATATCATCACTTTTGATATCCATAATGTGAACTTACATTTTCCAGATGGACAGCCATTTTTCCCATCGGTGATAGATTTGGACTGCCTCCATTAAATTACTACTCGAACATGGCAAATGTTCTAGCAAAGCCGGTTCTTCCAGAACGTTTCATGGTCTTATTTTGGACATAAGCTTGTCGCCTGCCTTCCCGCCTATGTGACAACGACTCCCATTGTTAGGGCAGAGACATGAGCATCTCATCATTATAGCTATACAGATCTCTGGTTCTTCTTTCCATTGAAATTCCTGAAGCACCATGATCGTCATCATGATGGTCTCACAGGCAGAAATCAGTGTTAATAAATCAATCCCCAGCTTGGGTGTGCTCTCCTCTGCTCCCTTAGCTGCTTGATAAACAAATGGATTCTGCATGCCTAATGAGGATGGGGGAGATAGAGGTAAAGCAACTAATACCTTTAATGATTTAATGATCTCAACAGAATAAGAAACACTGGCACCTGCCAAAAACAAGAAACAAAGTCCAAGTCAGGAATTTCTGGACAGCAATACCTCACTGATCACGGATGAGAATTGATTGTATCATGGAAGATTTACAGTGGACTGTGAGACATATCTTGGAAAGACAATGCATTGAAGGGAGCGTTCGCGTGTAACTGTGTATTGCAGAAAAAGACAACACGCAGTCGTAGAGGTTTCAGCCATCCCTGTAATCCAGGGTTTGTGCATGTCAGGCTTAGCCTGCTAATTCAAGGTGATGACGTGCAGATGATGAGTAATCAGGAGCACATCTGCATAAGACATCACTCTTTTTTCGCCAGTCAGATGTGAAAGGTTACTGAAACCTTTCGCTGTATAGAACAACCGTTCTCCCTCTTAATGTGTTCTGCAGTTCGGTGTAATGTGAGTCCAAGTGGACATTGACAATAATAGAGAAAAAGTACATTTAAACTCATCACTTGTGGGATAGATATATCTATGAGATCAGGTACTTAGCTTGATGGTCCTGGGAAGAACGATTTGGAACAACAACAAAAAACGGAACAAAAGTCATTACATGTGGCAGAGCACACAATTCATAGTTAATTATCCAAACATGAATATTCATAATAATACAACAGGTTGATATTTGTTATTGATCCTTTATTTAAAATAAATGTTAGGCCTTTTGGGTAAAACGTTAATGATACGTGGTGACGTGATGAGACTGGTGTGTGATTGCGTAGGGGACCGTTCATATGGCTTCAGTAACATAACTGAGTCCATCAGAGCTTTCTAAGATGTCTCAAGAGCAGGGCAATTACAAATCCACAGCAACAGTATAGAGGGCACAAATTATTCTGGGGCAACTGTTCACTAGACAGACAGAACTGGCCATTATCCACTACAAGATTACCTTTCTAAAGAATGTGGCCTTGTCAAAAGTAGTTGATTAGATAATATCGCATTTGAGTGCATGTAAATAGGTAGGCCTATACCGCTATGATGTTGGCTAGCTTACGTCTATTACTAAATACACTGTTTAGTATGTCACTAACTAGACTGTCTATACCAGACATGTTTACTTTGGCATTATGAATAGTAAATATAGCATAATATGAAGGTTGGCGGGTTAATCCCATTTTGTGGTTTTGCAATAAGAGACACTATGAAATTCTAGTAGACACCTCTACTGTCAAAATATTTACCAATGCTATGCTCGAATTCCATCTGTCCACTATTGGTGCTGCCCTTAAAAAATCCCCTCTGGGAACTGTGAAGATGTACCAGAGCTCCAGCCTGGCCAAGACTCTTATTAAAACAACGAAGCTCATCATTATTGTGGAATTCCAAAGTAGCGCTAACCATAATTAGGCCACACAGGAACAGCCTTATAAAGAATGAATGTAATAAATAAGCCATTAGATGGGCAGTAAAGGCGCAGGAAATAAAAAACAACACTGGAACGGAGTCTGGACAGATCTCATTGGCTCTTGATGAGCACTTTGAGAAGTTGACTTCTCTCGTATTTTCATTCCATTCCTAATTTTGCTGGCTGAAATGTTGAACCTCTGAAATGTTGCAAGACCCCCTATATATACTATAACTGACTATGCCCCTTGAGAATGTCATTGAAAATGTATTGGCGATATAATAGCTTTTGACAATGATGTAGTGTTTGTTTTCTCAACGTACCTCTTGGTTTGCATTCATATTATTCCAAAGTAACACTAACCCAAAGTGTTTCCCTTCAAAATATTTAATAACATTAGTTTTTAGTTGCCGATGAGAGTTTGTGATCCCTTCCTTTGCTATCAGTGTTTATTATTTATTGTATACACATGGCCCCTAAAGAACTAATGAAATCAAGCCCAAATACCCCCTTTCCCGGTCAAATACTAGCAACATCAAATACCAGCAACAGACTCCCACAATTCCATCAAGGCTGAGGAAATGGTATTTTTAATGGCTGCTTTGAAGTAAAAGGAATTATCATATCTCTGAAAGTATTAAACTTCTCCAGAAGGAACCCTACGGTTTTATTAGTTTTACTACTGCTGTCTTTTTACGGATTCAACCGCCATCCCAGAGCAAGCAACACCAAAGTTAACGTGTAACAAAAAGAAGTCAAAGGGATATAACTCCTGGAGATACTAATTACCAATGGCTGTAAAATAAGTCAAACGGGTCATTCTAATGAGCACACCAGAGACCTATTGCTAAACTCCATTAAAAATATATATATTCCCTCTTTTATATATATATATTTTCTACAGCATCACTGTCATCCATCAAATATAACAAAACAAATTCCTCTTTTACAGCGCAAAGTTCCAAAATGCATAATTAATGTAATTTTAAGCTTAAAATTAAAGCAGAACACGATGGGAAAGACAAGAGATGGGAAGCTATTTCAAGAACATATTTTAATGGGGAAATATTCTCAAAACTAATTACATGTGTTACATTTTTGACCTATATATTTAAATAAGGGCAGACGCAACCATGAAGGGGCAGCATAGTTTACTCTGTGTTTGTCTTACAATAGGAGATGCAGGTGTGAAGGCCAGCCTACCTCCTTGGCCGTCTCACCGACAGAAAAGAGAGTGTGTGTACGGACAGTACAGTGAGGGAAAAAAGTATTTGATCCCCTGCTGATTTTGTACGTTTGCCCACTGACAAAGACATGATCAGTCTATAATTTTAATGGTAGGTTTATTTGAACAGTGAGAGACAGAATAACAACAAGAAAATCCAGAAAAGCGCATGTCAAAAATGTTATAAATTGATTTGCATTTTAATGAGGGAAATAAGTATTTGACCCCTCTGCAAAACATGACTTAGTACTTGGTGGCAAAACCCTTGTTGGCAATCACAGAGGTCAGACGTTTCTTGTAGTTGGCCACCAGGTTTGCACACATCTCAGGAGGGATTTTGTTCCACTCCTCTTTGCAGATCTTCTCCAAGTCATTAAGGTTTCGAGGCTGACGTTTGGCAACTCGAACCTTCAGCTCCCTCCACAGATTTTCTATGGGATTAAGGTCTGGAGACTGGCTAGGCCACTCCAGGACCTTAATGTGCTTCTTCTTGAGCCACTCCTTTGTTGCCTTGGCCGTGTGTTTTGGGTCATTGTCATGCTGGAATACCCATACACGACCCATTTTCAATGCCCTGGCTGAGGGAAGGAGGTTCTCACCCAAGATTTGATGGTACATGGCCCCATCCATCGTCCCTTTGATGCGGTGAAGTTGTCCTGTCCCCTTAGCAGAAAAACACCCCCAAAGCATAATGTTTCCACCTCCATGTTTGACGGTGGGGATGGTGTTCTTGGGGTCATAGGCAGCATTCCTCCTCCTCCAAACACGGCGAGTTGAGTTGATGCCAAAGAGCTCGATTTTGGTCTCATCTGACCACAACACTTCTCCTCTGAATCATTCAGATGTTCATTGGCAAACTTCAGACGGGCCTGTATATGTGCTTTCTTGAGCAGGGGGACCTTGCGGGCGCTGCAGGATTTCAGTCCTTCACGGCGTAGTGTGTTACCAATTGTTTTCTTGGTGACTATGGTCCCAGCTGCCTTGAGATCATTAACAAGATCCTCCCGTGTAGTTCTGATCTGATTCCTCACCGTTCTCATGATCATTGCAACTCCACGAGGTGAGATCTTGCATGGAGCCCCAGGCCGAGGGAGATTGACAGTTCTTTGTGTTTCTTCCATTTGCGAATAATCGCACCAACTGTTGTCACCTTCTCACCAAGCTGCTTGGTGATGGACTTGTAGCCCATTCCAGCCTTGTGTAGGTCTACAATCTTGTCCCTGACATCCTTGGAGAGCTCTTTGGTCTTGGCCATGGTGGAGAGTTTGGAATCTGATTGATTGATTGCTTCTGTGGACAGGTGTCTTTTATTCAGGTAACAAGCTGCGATTAGGAGCACTCCCTTTAAGAGTGTGCTCCTAATCTCAGCTCGTTACCTGAATAAAAGACACCTGCGAGCCAGAAATCCTTCTGATTGAGAGGGGGTAAAATACTTATTTCCCTCATTAAAATACAAATCAATTTATAACATTTTTGAAATGCGTTTTCTGGATTTTTGTTTTGTTATTCTGTCTCGCACTGTTCAAATAAGCCTACCATTAAAATTATAGACCGATAATTTCTTTATCAGTGGGCAAACGTACAAAATCAGCAGGGGATCAAATACTTTTTTCCCTCACTGTAGTTCCTAAACAAAGACACAGTGTAAACATTGCAATGGCAGGTTGGATTGAATTCCAACCTTTGAATGGATTGGATCCAGCGGAGAAACTCAAAACATTTGGGTGTAAGACAGGCTACACTTGAGGCAGTTAATGAGACGATAAGTGCTACTTCTTCGTTAACAATCAACCAACGTTGGTATCACCTTTCTATGCCATCCATCGACTGTGCATTGAGGACTCAGGGGGCTGCTAAACCATGCAGGGTGGGCAGAATCTAATAAAACCGAGTTGACATTTTAATTGTGTTTTCCTCATCAAGGAGTAATCTGCAAGATGGTTGTGGCGTTTCTGTTGAGACCAATAAGAATTATATTATGATCACTAATTTCTTTGATACATATGCAGCTCCCGACTCCATTGTGGGAATAGCACAGTGAATGAAGATTTGCCAGGAGTTTGTTTCTGTTGTTGCTTTGTGTTGTTGCTTCCATTTGTGTGACACGCTCGAGTGCAGAGTGTATTTATCACAGTATGGGGTTAAAATGCCACTCAACTGACATCTACCTAAGTAAAGTACTGTTGTTACTTCTTCACCTAAGCATCTCTTTATTCTGTTTCGTTATTAAAACATTTATAAATCCATAGGGTAGTAACTGACAGCCTTACCCTGGCCCTTGTGTGGGAGAGTTGGGACTTCAGATACATGGCGTTTAATGGTCTCTCCCTCAAGTGTGACACTATTATAATATGGCTCATAATGGGTTTCATTTAGCAGTTCCATAAACATTACACACTAAATGAGTTTCTTTCAATTCATTAAACTACTTGAAAATGTCATGCTAACTCTGAACACAGCTGTGAGCCACTAGAGGCAAGGTAATGGCCATCAGCCATGCACTTTCTTGCATGATAAGAATCAGAGCTCAACCTGAACTCTACAAGACCAAGAGTACTGGGGGTGCTGTTTCCCATCACATACACGCACACACGCACACACGCACACACGCACACACGCACACACACACGCACGCACGCACACTGAGGTGGGATCAACTGGCATGCTTTAAATTCACAGTGTTTCCTCTAAGTGTGCTGCCAATGAACAACACCTCTACAGTAATCAACCTCAGTGACCTGGAGGATTTTGACTAACGCTATTCCAACGTGAGTCCAAAAGGTCTTATTACTTATTTTAATCAATTTCCAAAATGTTTCATTGATTCCACTTTGCCTTTGACTTCGTTTGTTTCAAAGCAAACACATTCAACTGTCTGCTCTGGTTGAGGGGTTAAACGTATGAGCACTCGCAGTTGAGATCCCACACGGCTTAAACACAGAGAAAGAGAAGTAATTGGAACTAGTCAGCGTAGCTACAAACAATTTTTTCCTTTTCGCTGAGATTCAAATTTACAGTTTGAATGGCAGAAAAATTCAAGATCTTTCAATTACGGCTTTTCTTTTTTCCCCTGCATTTAAATTGGAAGTGATCTCAGAGGAAATAGTTCTCATTTTAATGACAGTCTCCATTCATTAAAACTCTCATTCTTTCCCCCTTCCCTCTCCTGGGGGGCCTCTGGATGAGGAGCATTCACAGAGCCTCTATTCAATTACCTCCAAGTTGCCCCCCGCCCACCCCATGGGGCCCCTCTCTGTGGCCCTGGAATCCTGTCCTTGTCAGGCCCAGGTGCCTCGCAGAGAAAGCAGAAACCAAGCAGCATTTACTGTTGTCAGAGGACTAGCTTGTCATGGGGAGCGTATGTTTGTAATGCAATGCAGAGTTGGCATAAGCAACTGTGTATTCAAATGTAAAGTGGATGTGACAACAGAGATGAAAGGGGGGAATGCACACCGTCCAAAATGTCTGTGGATATGGTATGGAGAATGCCATTGGGCTATTATGCATTACTAGTGATTGAAGAGGCCATACGTGGTAGGCAACTAGCTATTATGATAGGTCCATGACTACAATTATGATGAAATTAAGGCAATTGTTTTTCTCTTTGTGAGTCTCATTAATAAGAGCTAAACAGGAGACATCAAAGAGAATACAGACTTACATATCAAACATATAAAGTAATCTCCATTAATTTGTTTCTCTAAATCTCCTCCAAAACTGATGCACTAGTTAATTGCAGACACAGATTTTGTGATCCTCGTCATTTGCATTTTAGGAAAGTATTTTAGGTTATAAATGTGTAAATAAACCCAAGCAGCAGATTTTCTTCCTCTTACCTGAGGGGCAACAAAGTAACATCTTTAAAAAAGGAAGAAAAAACACTTGATTAGGGACTAATCATGAATTTCACTGAACAACACTTTTAATATTTCAAGATCCTTAGTCGTATGCAAATAGGAACAGCATTAATTGTATCAAACATTAGGAAGTCAAAGCACATAACACTGTTTCAGGGATCGGCTTTTTTCATTGTGTAATTAGGGCCCAAATGTTAATGAATTATGCTAATTCCCAACCATTAGCATATAATATTGAAGACAATCAACAATTAGCATATGCTGTGTTGAAGACAATCAAAAGCCCCCTGCAATCCCATATGAACTGCACACACACCTAATGTATAGGAAGAGGCCACTGTGTCTGTGTGTGAGATCTGATTACATGCAAAATCAGCATTCTAATTACCTCTGCCTCACATGCTCCTCTGCTCACCCTCTGCTCCCACAATCCTTCTGGGTTCTGGACAACAACTCACTAAACCTCCCTCTCTCACCCAGGTCAGCCAGACTGAATAGGAGGCTAGTGTTGAGAGTGGTTGCTCTGGGGCCAGGCTGTTGATGTGCCTGTGCAAGGAGATAACGCACAGTGTTATAGTAAATAGAGCATCTGAAACCGTTAGCGGTAATGTTTTGCATTGTCTGATTTTTGTTTATGGACTTTGCGCTATCGATTGTAACTATTGTAGTCTTGTAGTGACTAGTTTTGCTGTTGCATCACTAGCGATTTGGCTAGCAAACTGGCTAATGGCAAGATACTGTATAGCTAAATTGAAAATTAAAATTAAGCTGTGTTTATTCAGAGCAGTCTAGTAAAAATCTATTTTGGCTTCCAAAGCTATTAACAGTGGATTAAATAGGTTGTTGTTGAACAGTCTAAATACAAAGTGTTATACTGTAGGTAGATCAGCTAAATGTGACAAAACTACCAACAGGGTAGTTAGGTGTTTCCCACCAGCCTCCTGTCATTCATAATGATTGGTCCAGTTGGTCAACTTTCAGCACTCTGGGACTACAGGTAATCTAGCCAGCCAGGTCAACCGTGATGCAAGTCAGTATTTGACATCCATCCATGTCTGAGGACTTTGGGAGATGACATGGAAACCGGCCACTAGGGGAAACAGTTACATTCAAGGTGTTGTGGACGGGGATGGCGGATGGGTAAGCATCTGCCTCTGATTCCAAAGGTTGCAAGTTCAAATCCAGCGGTAGAAAGTTATTTTTGAGATTTATGTTTAAAGCCTATCCAAAACCTTAACCCTTACCTTAACCATTCAGAGTTAATGCCTAACCTTAAGATTACGGAGTTAATGCCTAACCTTAAGATGTCGGAGTTAATGCCTAAACTTAACCTTAACCTTAAAATTCTGAGTGAATGCCTAAACTTAACCTTAAACACTTTGAAATTTGAAGTTTGCAACAACCTCGAAATTTGAAGTTTGAGAAACATGGATGAAAGTCTAATTCTGATGTGAGACTGTGAGAGCTAGTTGAATCTAGCACCCCTGGAAGGTGCCTCCAGCTGTCCAGGCCTGTACCCAAATCCAGGGCCCCATACTTTCCTTCTCACCTATCGGGGTTGGCCGTCCCAGAGCAATGGACGTGGGCTGGCAGGAAGGGTGTGGAGGGGCGCGGAACCCAGCGCCGAGGCCCGGTCGTCCATTTGGAACTCATTAAAGTGCTCAGACGGAGGCGAGGCCCTGGTTCTCACATCCTCCAGGGTCCTCACGCTGTCTAAGCTCATTTACAGAGTGTCTTTTCCCACTGACAGCCCTCTAATTCGCATTTGAATGTAGGTCACATTGATCTGGGCCCAGGTCCAAAGCCAACTCCCGGCGGATCCACCGTGCCGAGGCATCCTCTCCGCGCCGTGGTCAAGCAGGAGGAAGATAAAGTTTTTGCTGAGAAACAGCCTGTAGCGCCACGGATGTGATTGTGTTAAGGTCGAGGATGGTTTTGCTCACTGTGGAAGCAGGTTGCTCTGCTCTGGTGTTTCAAGGATGTGGGTTTGAGAGTGTCGGAGAGCAGTGATGATGCATGTAACCAGGGTCAAAGAGGGGAGGAATCTGTACTATGTACTGAAACAAAGAGGTTAAGACAGAGAGGAGATCAAAATATATACATTTTGGGATATGATTTTAATATGATGTACAATGTCTATGCCTCAGTAAACAAAGTGTAAGCTTCTCAGGTTGACATGGAAAAGCCTTATTGATCCTCAAGCATACTTTCATTGCATGGAATTCTGTAATTTCTGCTTGTTTTTCAGTTGTGTTTTTTCCTTCAACCACAGAGCACACATCAATTGGAATGTAAGGATATCAAGTATTATCCTTGGCTCAGGGGAGGTAAATAATGTATGCTTCCCAACCTCTCTTACCAAATGTTTTTATCATCTGTTATTGACCCAGCGGATTTGCATCATTACAGTCTGAGTGGCATAGGAACAATTTGATTGTCTCTAATAAATAGTCATTCAGAGATAGTAAACTGTCATGGTATCATACTGCTGTCATTTTTAACTACACAAGGCCACACTGAAGAATGCAGAACATTTTTGCTTTTTCCTTTAACTCTCTAAGCTTCCCTTATTAATTTCCTCAACAGATTGAGCTGCGGAATGAATGCATTTTTCAGAGGATCCGACCCTACCAGCAAGGTTGCCTCACATATCAAGAACTCAATTACTCACAACATTTAAAATAAATAAATTAAAGGTGTCCCGTATCCCAGCTCAAGCAGCTGCATCATTACAAGTGCTCCTGAGAGACCAAATTAAGCCACAGAATGTATATCTAATATAAAACCCCACTAATGATACACGTTAAAAGACCCAATATGTAGGCACAGCTTAAAAATTACACGGTTCATTACAACAAATTGAGACCAAGATTTATCTGCTGCCAATAAAACACATAATTTGTTTTACCTGGTAATCATAGAGCCAGTATAATGAAATGTGAAAACAACAAAATGCGATAGTTCGTTATGTGGCAGTTATGAGGTTAAACCACAAGAGTATTGGCAGGGTAGACCACTGTGTATTCTGCTGGAGGAACAGAGTAACTATGGGTTTCTATGGCAGTATACTGTACGGGGCCTTGATTTCAAGCCCTGGTATCTAGGTCTTGAAGACCAAGGTGTGATCAGTGTATTTGCTTATCTGATCTGATCCAGCTTATGCTATATAGACCATTCAAATATTCCCACAAGGAGATTTATTCATTCACCTTTTTCTTTAAAATAGGTTGGGGAGAAATAGAAAATTAGACACACTTTTCAATGTGACTGCATGTATTTATTTTGGGTGTCCTTCGCAGTCTTGGCTCCTTACAGTGGCAGGAGTAATACAAAGAAGTGCTAAAAAGTTAAAACCTTAATTACATTGACATAATTCCTACACCACCACCAAATCTATTGGACGGCAAACATCTACATTTTAATAGATTTTTTTCCACCCCATGTCTTTCAAGATCATTAACTTTATTGGATTGGACATTCCTGTCGCAAAAACAATTCAGCATAATCATTTGCAATGCAACTCCCCTGTGCTGATGCAAATCCTCCTCCTTCGCTTCCCGGTCTAGCAATTACTAAAGGACCACAGATGCAGACCTCCATCGGCATAAAGTAGATGCTGCAAATAATGCGATTACTCAGTCATTACATATTGGAGTGCATTCATTATGGGCAAGACCGGAATCAGGGCATTGTTGACAATGCCTTGGCAATGCCCAAGATGTAGTACGATGTCAAGAACATAATGCCCATAATTTCATCTCAGCAGTCCGAGACTTTACCAACTCACCAAGGAGTTTCAAATGAATGCCATTAATTTATTACGCAAGCTGAATCTTAATGTGTAGACTTGAAAATGTTTCTTGAGACAAATAACAGGATGGTATGTGCCTGCTGTACCAGGGCTGTACAGGTGGCATGGGCTGAGATTTGTAGGTAGTGGGTTAATAGGTTGTTATCACAACACATTTTCAAAATGGCCCACTTGCCTTCTATGTATCTCTCTAGTTGACATTTGATCAATAAGGAGACTTATTTAAATCCCTGTGCTGCTTTTCATGAATATTTCGGGTGTCTGTTACAGGTACTTAGTAAATGAATAGATTATCATCTGACCTGACTTCTGATTTGATAGATTCTAGCTCTTCACTCCTGTAACTGTATGAATTACTTCATGTTGAAAATAATGTTGTAGTGTTTAAAATGTAATGTGTTTACATGTAATAGTACTGTGACTGTGCTGGAATATTTAGTGACAACTCCCTATCTATCTGAACATTTGAACTCAGACAATCTGTATATTCAAATAGGCATGTAATAAATGAAGGACCAGTTTAATTTAGCAATTTGGTGCAATATGTTAATGTCGGAACAAAGGGGATTCATCCTTAAATGTATTCAATGAAATGAAATTAAATAACATATATTTGAAAGTATAATTTTTAACACACATTATTATTTCAATCCCGGTAATTGAAACTGCAATCCAAGCAACTTGTATTAAATTGGATTGTGTCGAAATTGCACCTTTCGTTTGCCAAGGCTGAGTGAGTCCTTGCATCAAATGAATTAAATTATTCCTGTAGCCCATATATTATTAATCATCTATATTGATTTCTGAAGTCCCAGACTGCTTGTGGATATGCAAATTTTGCAACGGCAATATCAGCATAGGTTCATTTGCATGGGAGCCCATTATTATTTTATAAGTACATTTTAATGTGGACTCAATTAAAACTCAGCGAGTGGAACAGCTAAATTGGCCCAAGGTATGGGCTTCTATGATTCATGTGCAGAGCGGGGATATATCAATTAGTAAAGATCAAACTTCTGGCTCCTCTGTGGGCGAAGAAAATGCTGGAATTCAATCAGAATGACTTTGACTACTTTCAATGAATAGTGGATCTTTGGTGATTTCCTTTTTGGAATACATCCAGGTTGCAATGAGAAAATCTGCCAAATAGAATTATTACCCTTTAAATACAATCTTTTAGTCCCAATAAAAATTGTAAAGAAGGTCACTTCAAAACTTTTTTAGTGACCATATATATATGACCTTACTTAAGCTTCATATTATTGTATCGGTATTCACAGGAAATGCTTGGTAGGGGTCCAACAATTGCTTAAGTGATATCTCAATGCACATTTAATACCGGAGACATAAACCATTCACAGTTTTATAGCTGCACTATGTTGCAAGATTATTGAGTTATTTGCAGGAATATCACTTATTCAATTACCTGTTTTATATACTAACCCCATCTGACCCTTCAGAAAAGCATTATTAGAACAGATATGTCAGAAAATAGCTCCGAAATGCAGCAGTCAAATCCTCTGGGAATCAATAGGTGAATGCTTTGATCTTCCTCTGGGTGGCCAACTTGTGAACAAAGCCTTATCTTTATCTTTTCTTCTGCTCCCCTTTCACTTTCTCTCACTCTCTCTGTCTCTCCTTTCCTCTGAGGATGCAGAGTTACGTAAGTGCAGTTTTTGACGGCGGGAGCTGTGTGTAGAACCACCAGAGGAGAGACAGAGGCCAGCTGTGCCCCAGTACTGCAGACTGCAGTCTGCCTGAAGGAGCATGCGTCACGCTACTCTCTGATGATGACAAGGTCACCCTTCACTTATGAAAAGTCACTTCCTCCCCAGCCATTCTCATGGCAGCTTCACACATGAAGTCCCTGCCCAAACACAGAAAGGGATGTAATGGTGAAATGAAGAGAAGGTAATATAATATGTCACTCCAGGCTGTGAAAGGTGCGATGAGACCGAAGGTGGAACCCTATCAATACTTACTATATAGTTCGCTACAGGATTACAGATTTGTACAGTTTTATCCTGGTAGGTTATGTTCTCTGATACAAAGCATGCAGTTGTCCAAAAGAGGAATCCTTGTCTTTGAAACAGGCACAAACATTCCCAGCAATCACAGCCAGTCAGTTAATCGCCAGCCTTTATACGAGACTGGTGGCTATCTCTTGATGCAGTGTGGGCACCAAGACTTGGATAACTCCACAGAACACACAGTGAGATCAGGCAGAACTCTCCTCCTTTCTTCATCCCTTTAAAGTCCAGCAAGTATGTGGCTGTGATTATCAGTCGGAACTTCCTGGTTACAGAGATGTCTGCATGTGATTGGAGGGGTTACGGTCTCTCTGACTGGTTGATGGAAAAGGCACATACACAGTTTGGGGTGTCCGCTGAACAACAGAGCTTTGTCCTCCTGAGTGCACTGTTGCTGTGAGCAGTGCATTAATTGGAGATGTTGCTGGAACACTGTGGCTCCTAACCCAGACATGCTGAAGTAATCATGAATGATGCTGACCGCAGCAACCTGCTATTTAACATCAGTTACAATTATGTTGTTACTGATTCACCTGCTGTATAGTTTAGAAACACACCTCAGTTAACTTCCTTCTTAATCACCAACACACCCACAAACATTTCCAAACCCTATATTGGTCATGATAACTGAACATTTGGTGTTATCCTTGGGATCATCAGCCACAGCGAAGCAAAACATTGGACCTGCTCAGGGCCTCTGGAATAGCCCTCAACGCTGACAGCCATGTTGTCCCTCTCTTCCCTCCCAGGACCAGGAGCTGGCAGGAGGGAATTCCATCACTACCATTAGTCCCACATTATTTGGAATGGAAATGGTGGGACCAAGCCAAGATAATCCCCAGACTCCACTATGACCCGGTGTCGCTAGTATCCAGTAACAGAAGTCCGGAAAGGTTCAGCATTCCTCTGGTATGATGGCTCAGTAATTTACCGCTGGTCCATAAACATTACTTATATAAGCACACTAGATGACATATTGGGGCTATATGCGCTGAGGTCAAGGATATGGACAGAAATAATCCCATCTTGAATCACATCTGATAGGGACATGGATGCGGACGCAGTCATGAGGTATGACTTATGGATGGTTCGATATATGGAGAGGATGTAGGTATCGATGCAGGGGTAGAAATGCTCCTCTATATTACCTTGGATTTTAGAGGCTCGTGAAGATGAATATGCTGATGTATTCCAGATGGGAGAAAGCTATGGGGCTAGGATGGACACATGCACCCTCTCCATTTACTTTTAAAACCTTGTACGACTTGATTTTGGCAACGGTAAAGATTTGTCCCTAATGAGTCATTTCTCAGCTCTTGTGAGGACAAGGCTAAAGAAATGGGACACAAAGCAGATATATACTACAGGTATACAGTATTTTACGAGATATAATTTATCTTAGTGTATTCTCTTTCCTTTCTGTGGGGGCATCAAGAGATTAGAAGTCTGTTTGAGGCTTGAAGTCTTTGGTTGAAAGTATTATCTTTAATTTGACTGGTCTTTAGAGATCCTGGCTATGTCTGGATGTGTTATGTAATTGTAATAATGGTTTTATAACAGTGTAATGACAGAACAAAGGCAAGTGTGATCGACCAATCAAAACTAACCTGGTTAGAGTCCTCTTGTAACATTCTCAACCACGTTGTTCAATTGTGAAGCGTCTCAACATGTGGTCTCACACAGAGACTGTTATACTGACGTGCTGTTTCCGTTCGATACCTCCATCCAACTTCTGGAAAGCTCCTCCCCAACCTCAACTGTGTGTGTGGATCTGGTCATGGCAACCTTCTGAGGGGATTTTGCAGACACATGACAAGGGTATTGGATCACACAACTTGCACAGCTAAGAGCTAGCTAATTTATTAACCAGTGCAATGACAATCAGTGAGACGGTATGCACAGCTCAATCTACCTGCACAGCCATCACCATGTCCACCACACACACAGACATTCCCAAAAATGCTAATCAGGAAATCCAATCATCCTGAAGAAGAAAAAACCTTTTGGATGCCAGGACCACAGTAAGAACTCTCCCTCACAGTAAGAACTCTCCCTCTCTTGGGGGGGGGCAAAGACTGAACCAATGGTCCATCTTTGCTGGACCCGACCATCAGGTTATATTTGGTGATGAGGTAAAAGTTTAACGTCTAATTTGATATGGCAAGGGCTCTGAAGGGAAAGTGCAATTTTCACAAGCCAAATGGTCATCCCAGAACACTGCAAAAAAATCAACTGCCTCTGTTCTTGGAACTTTGCGAACAAGTTTCACAGGAGGGTTTAACTCCAAGGACCATCCCTGGCACATATGGAGAAGTTTGGAAGTCCATGCTCATGGAAGAACAATAAGGAAATATTATATTAAAAGGAAAAGCCCATGCATAGTCCATTAATTCATATTTTTTTTTCTCCAATGAGTAAACTTTAAATATTTGTGAAATGAACACTAAAGCCTCTTTAACGGTGTTTTCACAGCTGGCTGGAATTCTCCCACTGCTCGGTAATAAAGGCCTTTCCTGAATGAAAATTAACATGGGAAGCCAGTAACATCATACTTGGCAGCCCTGCCTCGCCACTAAACACCTAGTGAACCCAGCACATAGCCGGGCCTACAGGAAAATAAATCTGTATTCCGTCCTGCACATTTGCTGGTAGACCCCGACATTTAACTGGTGACATATGGTTATTTAATCATAGACGCCCCTTACTCCCTCTGTCCTTCCCTACCACCCACCCTCTCTCTCTCTCCCTCACTCCCTCTCACTCTCTGCAGTTCATTTCCTGGTAGGGAGGTGAAAATCCAAATCTAGGACATGTGCTGCTGAGGAGGGTTTCCTGCTTCTGGATAGATAGGTTTGACTGCTAACAGTCATGTAAAACACTGTCAAGTCCCCCTGCAACTGGAGCCGGCCCTGGGAGCTTTCAGACTATACTACTCTCAGCTCACATGTCATAGGACAATATGGAGGACAGCGGTTCCATTTACACTGTGTTCAGCTCATGTTACCACAATAGTCAATCACTTGAAATAGTTGACTCTAATAATGTATATCCATTAGTGAAGTGTATCTTGATGTTGTTCTGTACTGAACAACTTAAAACAGCTTATGACCTTTATAAAGGGATCAATTAGTGAAATTGATTAATTGACTGAATGAGGCTAGTGGAATGGTCCTCTGACTGATTTAGGTGTAAGTTATGTCTTTGAGTTCAGTTTCACACTTGTACATCCAAAGGGGGTAGAACTTTGTTCCACTGGGTGATGGCTCAATTTGACCCCTGGTTAACCCCTAACTTTCACAATATAATAGCTAAGAGCATGAATGGAGAGAGGTTTCTTTGATTGAATATTCATGTCAATATCCCCATCCTGAGGAATGTAATTGTAATGGAACTGTAAATCCTCTAAAAATACTGTACCTGTCCTTGGCCAAATGTATACAATTAATCATGGCACTTGATCAAATTTGTAGGGAATTAAAGAGAACTTTGGACGGCTATTAAAATGTGTGTTGATTACGTTTTCTCTTCTAATTTTCATTTTGAGCTCTGCATCGTGTCTGTCAGCGTGGGTCCTTTACTGGGGGAACCCCCCACCTCCTCCCTCTTCATCCCTCCTCCCCCTACTCCCTCCCTCCCGCCTCCTTCCTCCCTCCTCTGTGTCCTCCCGGTACACTCGGCCGTTCTGATACAGTAAACCACTCCAGATGGCCGAGAGTGATTATACCTGTCTCACCCAATATCTACCTGTGTCCATCTCCTCGGAGCACGGCCATAAAAGCTAACCCTGTTCTCATTCACGCAGCCAAGAAAAACAACCGCTGTGGGCAATTGTGATTAATACTTGTATTGTGCCTGAAATTGTTGATGGCCCTACTTCCGCTCGGACTATACACTCGCTGCAGAAACATCGGGCTAATCTGTGATGAATAAAATGTATGAAAAAGGTGACATAATGTTTAGGATTGAGCTCGACGGCTATTAGATTGGATTGTCATTGTCGGTTTTGACGTTCCGCCGAGAGCATAGCCAAGTCGAGTCAGGGGTGCGACAGGGGTGCCAGTAGTGCCAGTGGTGCCAGGGGTGCCAGTAGTGCCAGTGGTGCCAGGGGTGCCAGTAGTGCCAGTGGTGCCAGTGGTGCCAGGGGTGCCAGTAGTGCCAGTGGTGCCAGTGGTGCCGGCGGTAGTGTGTGCGTGCACGCGTGTGTGATCGCAGAGCAGGCAGCCCTGTGTGTGACTACAGAGAAGGGAGATGAAAGGGCCATTTAATCCACTCTGGCAAACTCCCACTGCATCCGTTTCCCTTTGGCCAAGTGACAGTGGGACGTGCAGCAATGTTATAACGTATTAAACCAAAAGTGAGAAGAGAGCATTTGGAAAGACCAATCTTTGTACTGCGTGAGATGGGTGTGCTGGCCTTGAAGAATGTGTGTATGTATGTGTGTGTGTGTGTGTGTGTGTGTGCGCGCACATGGTGCACTATATTAGCCTGAGTGTACAAAACATGCTCTTTCCATGACATAGACTGACCAGGGGAATCTAGGTAAAAGCTATGATCCCTTATTGATGTCACTTGTTAAATCCACTTTAATCAGTGTAGATGAAGGGGAGGAGACAGGTTGAAGAAGGATTTTTAAGCCTTCAGACAATTGAGACCTGGATTGTGTGCCATTCAGAGGGTGAATCGGCAAGACAAAATATGTAAGTGCCTTTGAACGGGGTATGGTAGTAGGTGCCAGGCACACCGGTTTGAGTGTGTCAAGAACTGCAACGCTGCCGGGTTTTTCATGCTCAACAGTTTCCTGTGTGTATCAAGAATGGTCCACCACCCAAAGTACATCCAGCCAACTTGACACAACTGTGGGAAGCATTGGAGTCAACATGGGCCAGCATCGCTGTAGTCCATGCCCTGACGAATTGAGGCTGTTCTGAGGGCGAAAGGGGGTGCAACTCAATATTAGGAAGGTGTTCCTAATGTTTTGTACACTCATATTCATACAGTGGGGGAAAAAAGTATTTAGTCAGCCACCAATTGTGCAAGTTCTCCCACTTAAAAAGATGAGAGAGGCCTGTAATTTTCATCATAGGTACACCTCAACTATGACAGACAAATTGAGAAAAAAAATTCCAGAAAATCACATTGTAGGATTTTTAATGAATTTATTTGCAAATTATGGTGGAAAATAAGTATTTGGTCACCTACAAACAAGCAAGATTTCTGGCTCTCACAGACCTGTAACTTCTTCTTTAAGAGGCTCCTCTGTCCTCCACTCGTTACCTGTATTAATGGCACCTGTTTGAACTTGTTATCAGTATAAAAGACACCTGTCCACAACCTCAAACAGTCACACTCCAAACTCCACTATGGCCAAGACCAAAGAGCTGTCAAAGGACACCAGAAACAAAATTGTAGACCTGCACCAGGCTGGGAAGACTGAATCTGCAATAGGTAAGCAGCTTGGTTTGAAGAAATCAACTGTGGGAGCAATTATTAGGAAATGGAAGACATACAAGACCACTGATAATCTCCCTCGATCTGGGGCTCCACGCAAGATCTCACCCTGTGGGGTCAAAATGATCACAAGAAAAAAAATCCCAGAACCACAGGGGGGGGCCTAGTGAATGACCTGCAGAGATCTGGGACCAAAGTAACAAAGCCTACCATCAGTAACACACTACGCCGCCAGGGACTCAAATCCTGCAGTGCCAGACGTGTCCCCCTGCTTAAGCCAGTACATGTCCAGGCCCGTCTGAAGTTTGCTAGAGTGCATTTGGATGATCCAGAAGAGGATTGGGAGAATGTCATATGGTCAGATGAAACCAAAATATAACTTTTTGGTAAAAACTCAACTCGTCGTGTTTGGAGGACAAAGAACGCTGAGTTGCATCCAAAGAACACCATACCTACTGTGAAGCATGGGGGTGGAAACATCATGCTTTGGGGCTGTTTTTCTGCAAAGGGACCAGGACAACTGATCCGTGTAAAGGAAAGAATGAATGGGGCCATGTATCGTGAGATTTTGAGTGAAAACCTCCTTCCATCAGCAAGGGCATTGAAGATGAAACTGGGTCTTTCAGCATGACAATGATCCCAAACACACCACCCGGGCAACGAAGGAGTGGCTTCGTAAGAAGCATTTCAAGGTCCTGGAGTGGCCTAGCCAGTCTCCTGATCTCAACCCCATAGAAAATCTTTGGAGGGAGTTGAAAGTCCGTGTTGCCCAGCGACAGCCCCAAAACATCACTGCTCTAGAGGAGATCTGCATGGAAGAATGGGCCAAAATACCAGCAACAGTGTGTGAAAACCTTGTGAAGACTTACAGAAAACGTTTGACCTGTGTCATTGCCAACAAAGGGTATATAACAAAGTATTGAGAAACTTTTGTTATTGACCAAATACTTATTTTCCACCATAATTTGCAAATAAATTCATTAAAAATCCTACAATGTGATTTTCTGGAATTTTTTTTCTCATTTTGTCTGTCATAGTTGACGTGTACCTATGATGACAATTACAGGCCTCTCTCATCTTTTTAAGTAGGAGAACTTGCACAATTGGTGGCTGACTAAATACTTTTTTCCCCCACTGTATGAATCTGAGTGTGTGTATGTGTGTGTGTGCTGTCAGGGGCCCAGTTTGGGACAGATACAGTGGAGGAAAGGAGCTGGGAGCCGGGGCAGCTGCAGTCCCTTGGGTAGACAGAAGCTGAGCCAGTGCCACTGAGGGTTCGGTAGCTTGGCAAACCTTCCCAGGGAAACAGCAGAGCCTGCGGAGTGCCAACAGACCTCCTCCCCTCACTCACATAGGGCTCTTGCCTCATGCTGGTGACTGCAGAGAAATAACCGTGGATCTGCTGTTGTCAACTCCGATGTCGTCCAATTAAAATGAAACATGAATAGTTTGGAAGGCAGGGAAACGAACAGTGGGGAGAAAAAGATAGGTTCCAGGCCTAGACTTTGGGCCCGGTTCAGAGAGAAATCCATAAGATTTACATCTGAGAGGAAAACATATCAGGGGAAGTTATGATGATGGATTCTGACTTGATGCAAGGGAGAAAAAGCGAGCATTCATGCGGCAGAGTGGGGAAGATCATAAATGATCCCTAATTTGAGAGGCGGCAAATTGGAAACATAACGGCAGATTTGCCTAATTGTCATCATCTGCAGCTGTCAGCGAACGGCGGCGGTCAGAGGAAACCTGCACTGGCTGGGCAGTGGTGGCGGTGGCGGGACTCCTGCCAGGATACACCAGAGCAGAGCCACGGCCCAGTGTCTGTGGAGGGACAGAATCTATCGCGGTGACTGGTGGCGTTTTGAAGTGGCGACGGCAGGCCGTAAATCCTGGCTTTTGGGGTGAAGGGGTTTGAGGGAGGGAATCGTGGCTTGTACTAGTGAACTCTAGTTTAGGGAACTCCACTGGGGTAAGTTGTTGAGTCTGACCCCCTCCTCCCCTCTCACCCTGCCTCGTCCTCTTCTGTCAGCAGAGGGTACTAGCCTGCTGTTATAGATCTGGTAAGGCAGGTTTGATCTATCTGGGCCCGTAATACTGTGCTGTACAGGATATATATCATTATTTAACATTGCATGACCATCTTTGGTGTTGTATTTTCAGCTGGACAAATATTATATATTTTCGATAAAAATCTTGGTGAAAGACATTATATGATATAGTCAATAAAAGTCAAAAAAGGCACCTAAGGACCCAACCTGTACATTACACATGACATCATGGTGGTGTCAATCTTTATGTTATGTAGGGGACATGTTGATGTAGCACATTTACAGTTCTGAGAATCATTTTCATAATATAATCCACAACCAAGTAACTTGACTTCAGGCATTGTATTCATGGATTTATGAAATTGTTCTTGGAATGTGTTTCTCACTGTTAGGAATACTATATGTTCTGAAATTGTTCAAAGGAGAACTAAATTATGTGAATATACACTGAGTGTAAAAAACATTAGGAACACTTTCCTACTATTGAGTTGCACCCCCCTTCGCCCTCAGAACAGCCTCAATTCGTCACGGCATGGACTACAAGGTGTTGGAAGCGTTCCACAGGGATGCTGGCTCATGTTGACTCCAATGCTTCCCACAATTGTGAAAAGTTGGCTGGATGTCCTTTGGGTGGTGGACCATTCTACACATGGGAAACTGTTGAGCCCAGCAGCGTTGCAGTTCTTGACACAAACCGGTGCTCCTGGCACCTACTACCATACCCTGTTCAAAGGCACTTAATCTTCTCTCTTGCCCATTCACCCTCTGAATGGCACACATTCACAATCCATGTCTCAATTGTCTCAAGGCTTAGAAATCCTTCTTTAACCTGTCTCCTACCCTTCATCTACACTGATTGAAGTGGATTTAACAAGTGACATCAATAAGGGATCATAGCTTTCACCTGGTTTCACCTGGTCAGTCTGTCATGGAAAGAGCAGATGTTCCTAATGTTTTGTACACTCAGTTTATAACTAAATACAATTTATACATTTTTTCAGCTATGCAGTGAGTAAGTCTATAACAATTGCTATATGACTATTAACATATTAGAGAAAAAATATGTTTAATACATCATAGTAAATAATTCAAATATATTGCTACGGGCTATTTTGCTTTTTGTATGTTTCTTGGAGGTATGATGCAAGTGTTTCAATTACTTGCACCAATGAGAGGTAATTTAGATTTTCCAAACTTTACTTTAATGGCTCATTGAAATCATAACCAATTTCCTTCCACTGAAAAAACGACCAAACGCTCTAATTAAGAAAACCAAAGGAGGAGGAAATTGACATTTTTATTTGTAACATTTTTTGCATTTAATGCAAGCCTCAATGTGCAACTCAAAGCATGAAACCCTCAATGATTCTATTTAAATAATCTACCTGTCTATCATACATTTAATCTGATGTTTTTTCTCACTTATTCACTTTTTCATCATTCAAATCCAATAAAACTTTTCCGTTAAGGAAACAGCATTTGTAATTATCAATGGACATCAATACCAATGAATATTGCGACATGAAGTACTACACTTAATATTTGGTAGTATGTAAATACTTCGCTTCTATTCATTCTGACATCATGTTATAGTGCAGAAGGGAGAAGAGGTGTTTTAAATCATAAGAGTAATTTGATTTCATTCCAGCTTGAAGGCTGATTAATAAATAAATATAGTGCCTCCAACAAAAAATGAATTATTTAATCCCTCACCGATCAAAACATCTTAATAACTGTTGGCCCAGATATTGATATGCAGATTTTGAGCAACTAATAACCCTAATCAAAATGGTCTTCAGTTTGTTTGGGCTTCTGAGTGTGTATGTTTATGTTTGTGTGTGGAAACCCTCCATCATAATCTATTAGGTTGGGATAGAAATAGGACCTGAATTATTGCATTTATTTATAGTACGGTATTCAAGTGATTAAAATTACATGTTTTAGATTATTTATCATGATTCTTGGCTTAGCAGCATACCATGTACATTTTAGCATAGATGGTTATATTTGAAATTATGAGAAATAACTATTAATGTTATAATATGCATATAATGTTTGACAGTGTAAGGTTAGCTGTTGATGTCTTTAAGAGTATATTTTTATTCAAAATGTTAACAACATTTTCCAAATACTTTGATTCACTCGTGTCTCTCTTACCATTTCCCCATCTGAAGCAGACCTGACACTTTGACACGTTCAGTGTGCCTGTATTGGGACTTTGGGTTGGTTATTTTTAAGTGGGGTGTGAGGCAGGGGATGTCAAACCTGGCCTTTAAGATTTCCACACCATGGACTGGTAAAGATGTGAGAGCAGCTGCTAAAGAAGAGGGGAACAGGATTCCAAGTTGTTTTCATGTGTCAGCAATCACAGTGCCGACCGTGTTATTTCGCTGGAGGGCACTTGGTATCTCTTTACCATTTAAGTGGGCCTGGAAGAACGGCCAGAGATTTGAAACCATAAACACATTAAGGAATGTGAGCGTTTCACTTTCCTGTGGAGAAGTATACTTTTCAACCAATTTCATGCTTCATGTCCAAAACTCATGTTTTTGTTATCACACTGCAATAGAGTTTGTGGAGAATGCACACTACGCCCTTCAGTCCTGCTCTTGGAGGATCTGCTTGGGAGCTGGGGCTGCGATGCTACCAGTTTTCTCTCAATGGCTGAAACTGCCAAGATCTAGAGGAAATGATGGTTCACGGCAAATTGAGGACCTTTTGCTATCAGGAGACTTTCGCAAAACATCAGATTTATGTAGTTGGAAACAAAATAGCTGACATTCTCAAAAATGTTCCTGTTATAATCATATTTCATTTTATGCACATATCAATCTAACTGCTGAGTTTTTCTCACAGACCTGAGGGCATTGGGGGAGAGCTACCACTCTAATCCGATTGTCAATCAAACCCCTGTCCAAGGGAGACCCATTGGACATGCTAATTCCCGTATTGACATATTGCCAATCAAACAGACTCGCTGTGAATGGTTCTGCATGCTAAATGGTCTCTGAAAAGAAAGTCAATCGGAGTAGTTGTTGGACAACACAGAATCTTATTTGTGAGATACTACGTAGAAAACATCATGTAGAATCAAAAAGGTTGCACTACCTCAAATTGCCCTGGGTCTGAGTTTTTAAGGGACACCCTGACCATGGGATTGCCTAGGGCCTGGGGTTTTGCTCTTTCCCCACAGTAGCGGAACCTTCGGTGTCGGTGCCAGGATGTTACCCAGAATAAATTGCTCTCGAAAGTTGCTCTTGCCCTTGTCCCAGTTTCCTATTTTCCCATGTCATGCGTTCATGGTATTATGATTTAACGTTAGTGCCAGGATGTGGACATACTGTACTGTACAACTTCTCCCATCATCCTCCATAGTTTATAGGTCTGATTAAATGGACAAAAATCAACTGTAGAACAGGCATGTCATGTTCAAATGTTGAAAAAGTGCTCTCTGTTTGAAATTGCAGTGTGTAAAATAAATATTTTCCAAGACCAGTATTGGGGAAAGCTAAGAGGACTGTAAATCCTTAGGTCGCTGGTTCGAATCCAGCTGGATGGACCAATATTGATGAACTGAATATGAATCCACAGTCTTTTGTACAAGCAGTGCAGTAGACCAAATCCATTCACAAAACACATATAAAGCGTTACCAAAGTACATACCTTCTGTTAGCCTCAGAGATGTACATTCGCACGATAGGAAAAATTGTCCACTTCACAACAACAAGCAATTAGAGGCTTTGTAGTGAGCAAGTAAATCAACCCAACGTGAGTGACACTAGCTCTTTATCAGTGATGTTCAGTGTTTAACTTTCTGAGCCAGGTCTGCATTACAGAAGGTGCAGGAAATAATCTCTTACTTTAATTCAGCTTTAGAGAGGAGGTGAGAACCCTGCTTCAGCAGCAGCTTGATGGACTGTCAGACGAGTTCGCTGGAAATTAATTGCATTATTTGTGTAAGGCAAGTGTTGGATCTGAGAGAGATAAATAATTACTGTTAAGTGCAATATGTTTCACTGCCGTAACAGGATTCAGGGGTTGTTTTTTTGGCTGGGATAATATATCTATTATTAGATTTTTCGAATTGAGTCACTGAGATTAACGTTCTTCCCTTTTATGATGTTTTACCAGTTTGATTATCCAGTGAAAGTTAATAGAGTACTTTGTTGTCAGGATATTTAAAGACAATTTAAATACAGTGTTGATAATAATGTAGAATATTATGATCACTTCTTGCAATTGCGTCCCAAATTAGTTAACTAAACAATCTGCATTTGAAATATTATTCATGATTATTATGGAGATTCCATTGTTTGGAGAGAAGAACCTTCCCAAACAAAATGTAATTATGTCATTAGTCATACCCTACGCTTCTATTTTTCAACTATCAAAACACGACACATCAAAACAACATCAGTGCCACCCCCACAGGTCAACGTAGGTACTGCGGCTGTGTGCTGAAAGGTTACGGTGTAAGTCCTGGCTCACGCACACAAGCCCAAAAACACCCACACCCGCTGCATGCTGCTAAATGTCAGCTCAGTCCATATGGCCCCCTGGCCGGCAGCTGCCAATTCTTTGCCCTCATCCAATCACAAATCTCAGAGCCGGAATCTCCCGAGCCCCATTGCTGCTACGGCTTTGAGCAAGCCCACCCGGCCCACCCGATCCCGCTTTAACGCTCTGCTCCTTCAGCCCCCCAGCCGTAGTCCCTCCCCCACTCTGCTCCACAATAGGGCCTGGTGCTCGACACCTGCTTATCTGGGGAGGGGGCTACAGGCACATCTGCTCCTGGGGTCTGGGCCAGCCGAGCTCTCCCGCTCTAATTAATGACTCACCAACAAGGTTACTGGCCCAACGCTCTTAACCGCTAGGCTACCTGCCGGTCAAATCAAATCAAGTCTAATTGTATTTGTCACATGCTTCGTAAACAACAGGTGTAGACTAACAGTTAAATGCTTACTTACTTTTTTTTAAAGATACATTTGCTCAAGTTAAAATATAAAAAGTGGGCCTCCTGAGTGGCGCAGCGGTCTAAGGCACTGTATCGCAGTGCTTGAGCCGTCACTACAGACCCGGGTTCAATCCCGGGAGTCCCGTAGGGCGGCACACAATTGGCCCAGCATCGTCCGGGGTAGGGGAGGGTATGGCCGGGGGGCTTTACTTGGCTCATAGCACTCTAGCGACTCCTTGTGGTGGGCCGGGTGCCTGCAGGCTGACTTCAGTTCTGACACATTGGTGCAGCTGGCTTCCGGGTGTTAAGAAGTGCGGTTTGGTGGGTCATGTTTTGGAGGAAGCATGACTTGACCTTCGCCTCTCCTGAGCCCATTGGGGAGTTGCAGCTGTAGCGATGAGACAAGATTGTAATTGGATATCACGGAATTGGGGATAAAAAGGGAAAAAAAAACATGTAATTAGTGACATGAGGAAGAAATAAACAGTGAATAACAATAAGGAGTAAAAATAACATGGATATATACAGGAAGTACCAGGTAATAACATGGATATATACAGGAAGTACCAGGTAATAACATGGATATATACAGGAAGTACCAGGTAATGACATGGCTATTTACAGGGAGTACCAGTACTGAGTCGATGTGCAGGTGTACGAAGTAACTGAGGTAGCTATGTACATATAGGTAGATAATAGACTGAGCAGTAGCAGCAGTGTATGTGGAGCAGCAGCATATTTGGTGTGAAAGTGGCATCAGTATGCATGTGTGTAGGCGTGTGTTGTGGGTAGAGTCCGGTGTGTGTGCATAGACAGTGCAAGAGAGTTAGTAAAAAAAAAAGGGTAAATGCAGGTAATCCGGGTAGTTATTTACTAGCCTTGTTTAGCGATCTTATGGCTTGGGGGTAAAAGCTGTTCAGGGTCTTGTTGGTGGTCCACTGGTACCGTTTGACGTGCAGTAGCAGAGAGAACAGTCTATGTGTAACGCCCTGGCTCCGGGACTCTGAATATTGAGCCAGGGTTGTTCATTCTTTTGGGTGTATTTCTATGTGTTTGGTCAAGTGACTCCCAATCGGAGGTAACGAGTGTCAGCTGTCGGCTCGTTATCTCTGATTGGGAGCCATATTTAATCTGTTTGTTTTCCGTTGGGGGTTGTGGGTTTTTGTTCTATGTTCAGTCGGTGTACTGAGGACGTTACGGATCGTGTTTTGTTTTGTCGTTATTTCAACATTAAAGTCATCATGTTCACTCCCAACGCTGCGCTTTGGTCCTACTTTATTGGCGATCGTGACAGAAAAACCCACCACAACGAGACCAAGCAGCAGTTGGATAACGAGTGGTGGAGCCAGAAGAGCGAAGGTTGGGGAGAGGACTATGGAGGCCTGGTCCACCGAGAGGAGAGACCCCCAGAAATTTTTTTAGGGGGGCTCACGACGTCGGGGCAGAAGGTGTACGGCCCGGAGGAGTGCAAGAGGTTGGCAGATATGGCCGCCAGTTTAAGGGGGCCACTGGTTACGAAGGGGATGGAAAGTGTGGAGGCACGGCGAGAGGTACTGGGGGGTGTTTCCAGTCCGGTCCGGCCCGTTCCTGATCCCCGTGTAGGGCCAGGGGTGTGTGTCCCCAGTGCGGTTCTGTCTGTCCCTGCTCAACGCACCAAGCCTACGGGGTGCGTCGCCAGCCCAGCTCGGCCTGTTCCTGCGCCCCGCACCAAGTCTGTGGTGCGTTTTGCCAGCCCAGCCCGGCCTGTCCCTGCTCCACGCACCAAGGATACGGTGTGCGTCGACAGCCCAGCCCGGCCTGTCCCTGCTCCACGCACCAAGGATACGGTGTGCGTCGACAGCCCAGCCCGGCCTGTCCCTGCTCCACGCACCAAGGATACGGTGTGCGTCGACAGCCCTGCCCGGCCTGTTCCTGCTCCACGCACCAAGGATACGGTGTGCGTCGACAGCCCTGCCCGGCCTGTTCCTGCTCCACGCACCAAGGATACGGTGTGCGTCGACAGCCCTGCCCGGCCTGTTCCGGGCACTCGCACCAGGGATACGGTGCGCGTCGCCAGCCCGACCCGGCCTGTTCCGGCCACTCGCACCAGGGATACGGTGCACGTCGCCAGCCCGGCCCGGCCTGTTCCGGCCACTCGCACCAGGGATACGGTGCGCGTCGCCAGCCCGACCCGGCCTGTTCATGCCACTCGCACCAGGGATACGGTGCGCGTCGCCAGCCCGGCCCGGCCTGTTCCTGCCACTCGCACCAAGCCAGGGGGCGAGTCGTCAGCCTGGTAAGGCCCATTCCTGTTCCACGCACCAAGCCAGGGGCGCGTGTCGTCAGTCCGGCTCCGGCCAGCGGGGCTAGACAGGACCGGGGGTACTTTTGGGGGGTTGGAGGGGTGGGGATCAGGGCCGGAGCCGGAGCCGCCGCCGAGGAGGTGTGCCCACCCAGCCCTCCCTTGTGTAGCCCTTGTTGAGGCGCGGTCGCGGTCCGCGCCTTTAGGGGGGGGTACTGTAACGCCCTGGCTCCGGGACTCTGAATATTGAGCCAGGGTTGTTCATTCTTTTGGGTGTATTTCTATGTGTTTGGTCAAGTGACTCCCAATCGGAGGTAACGAGTGTCAGCTGTCGGCTCGTTATCTCTGATTGGGAGCCATATTTAATCTGTTTGTTTTCCGTTGGGGGTTGTGGGTTTTTGTTCTATGTTCAGTCGGTGTACTGAGGACGTTACGGATCGTGTTTTGTTTTGTCGTTATTTCAACATTAAAGTCATCATGTTCACTCCCAACGCTGCGCTTTGGTCCTACTTTATTGGCGATCGTGACACTATGGCAGGGATCATCAACTAAATTCAGCCGCGGGCCAATTTTTTCTTGAGCGTATGGTCGGGGGGCCGGAACATAATTACAAATAATTTGTAGAGTACAAATTGACAGCAAGAAGCTCAAACAGATATAATATTTGATTAAAACAATCATTTCAAACCTTCCTTACATTTGTATATGATCACGTGTATTTTTATTATGCGTGGGAATACTTGGGAACAGATTTCCAAAATCAAAATCACTTGGAGCTGATTTCCTGGTGTTTTTACAGTCTTTTATGTCCAACAATAAAGACAAATACGACAACAACAAAAATTGCTCAGAAAACCCACGGGCCAGCAGTTGGGGAACCCTGGTCTATGGCTTGGGTGGCTGGAGCCTTGCCACCTCCGTTGAGCGTCAGAGCAGGCGTAGTAGGATTGATCTTAGTCCTGTATTGATGCTTTACCTTTTTGATGGCTCGTCAGAGGTCATAGCGGGATTTCTTATACGCATCCGGATTAGTGTCCCGCTCCTTGAAAGTGGCAGCTCTAGCCTTTAGCTCAGTGTGGATGTTGCCTGTAATCCATGGCTTCTGGTTGGGGTGTGTACCAGTGGAGGCTGTTGAGGGGAGGACGGCTCATAATAATGGCTGGAATGGAGTCAATAGAATGGTATCAAACACATCAAACACGTGGTTTCCATGTGGTTGATGCAATTCCATTGACTTCCTTCCAGCCATTATTATGAGCCGTCCTCCCCTCAGCAGCCTCCACTGGTATGTACGTACGGTCACTGTGGGGACAACACAGTCAATACACTTGTTAATTAAGCTGGTGACTGATGTGGTCAACTCCTCAATGTTATCATATTCCAATCTGTGCTAGCGAAACAGTCCTGTAGCTTACCAATCGCTTCATTGGACCACTTCCGTATTGAGCGCGTCACTGGTACTTCTAGATTTTACTTGTAAGCAGGAAGCAGGAAGATATAGTTATGGTCTGATTTGCCAAATGAAGGGAGAGCTTTGTCTGTGTTTCTGTGTGTGGAATAAAGGTGATCTAGAGTTTTTTCGCCTCTAGTCGCACAGCTGACATGCTGGTAAAAAGGAGGTAAAACGCCTCTGAATGTGCATTTTCTTGTTTGCTTATGACCCTAGACAGCTTGTTGAGTGCAGTCTTAGTGCAAGCATCGATTTGTGGTGGTAAATAGACAGCTATGAAAAATATAGATGAAAACTCATACTTGGTAAATAGTATAGTCTGCAGCTTCATGAGGTATTCTAACTCAGGTGAGCAAAAACGTGAGACGTCCTTAACATTAGAGATCGTGCACCAGCTGTTGTTTTTTCTAACAGTGTGGGAAATACTTTGTTACTTTACATTTGATATATAGAAAAAGTTGGTTGTAAAATATAAAAATATTTGATTATTGGGAAATGAGTACAGAGCAGAACTTCCTTTCAGTACTCCCTTTAATATGATACTGCACATAAAACACACTATACAGTATACCTTTCTTTATGATATCACTCATCCACATTAAATAATGTGGTGTTATCACAATTTCCTCTACTAGCAACTTACACTAAACTGTAATGTTGTGTTAAGCATCTGGGTGTTTTCTAAGATAACTGAAGTAAACTTGAGACCGAGCGGTAAAATAACTCTGTACCTCATCTGAGCTTTGAACCCGTAACCCGCTGGTGACGGTCCTAAACCACACTTTTCTCCTCAAATCGAACCCATATCCAAACCCTGTCATATTATAGTCCACGCTTCCATGACGATTCTAAACCCTTTCTGTTTTTACTACACATCGCCTGTCTCTCAGTGGTTGAGTTAAATATGTCTCCAGCTTATGTCCCGGGGGAAAGCTCTACATCTCAGATACTTTTTTCAGTTTTCGAAAACATCCTTGGAACAGGTTTTTTTTATGTTGTTCACTTGGGTCTCTAAGGAGCAATTTGACTTTAATGCATAGCCAACAGTCTTATGGACCAATGGAAGTGTTTCAATCAGCAATTTGAGTCCTAAGTGCTGATGTGGGCGGACCAGTGGATGGACACCTGCGATGCTGTGGCTAAAGAAAGCAGTAGGTAGAAAACATTTCATTTAGAAAATATAAGAAAATGTTGATTCTGTTTAAATATCAAAGAACAAGTTATAACACTATAACGCTGAAGTTAGAACGTTTCACTTTTGAACACTTAACACTTAACACTTTTTTCAACATACTGTTATTAAATTAAAACACATCTAATGATCTTAGATCTTGAATTATAAGGCTAATAAATGCAATATGTTGGAGTTTAATTTTATATATATTGATAAACGTTATTACTAAGTTGGTACAGTGTACACTGTCATTGTGGTGTTGTTCATTTTATTCCTTGGACCTATGACCAGACTAAACATGACTTCTTAAAGGGAATACAGAAGCGGCAGTTCATCAATATCCCTTATTAACTCAACTGTCTGAGGTAATTGCAGAAAACACAGCAATATATCAAACAATGAAACACTTTAAATATTCATTTTACTGTAAGTGACTTCAAAGTTTCTAAGATGTCCACCATCCTCAATTACCTCGAGGAATTCTTTCATTTAATTTATCTTCAGAGAAGAGTGATCCTCGGGGGACAAAGTGCCTCCAGGGTCCTGAATTATCCTCTAAAACACAACATTGAATATGTAAATGAACATAGTATCTTTGTTAGAAAGTGTCCGTTTTTCCACTGTCTTTAAAGTGGGAGTATCACTGTCTTTCTTTTGATCCATGTTATCATATTCTTCATCTTCATCGCCTGAAACGATAGTAGATATTTGCAAATGTCCCTGGTGAGAGCGCAGGACAAGAAGACAGGGAAGTGTTGCCCATGGGATGACATGATGAAATGTAACCAGGAAATATGGTGACATATCTAATGCAGTAAATCATTGTTGTCATTGTTGTATTTATTGTGTTGTTATATTATTATCATATACATATTTTCCATTCATGTTTATTCATGTTCATATTCGAGTGTTAACATAGGTTTAGGCAAGGCAAATTGCAACAGTTAGACAAAATATTTTTTGGTCTGAAAATTTGACATTAGCTACTGCAGATTAAAAACATTTAAATTTCAGGTACTGTATTTATTATAACTCAGATGATCCTAATATAGATGCCTTTTTGAAAAGGTATTTCCTACAGCATAATCTTTCAGACTTAAAGATTTCCTTTCCAGTGTATGTCAACATTGGGCTTGTTCCCAGACGACTTATATAACTTAATATGAACATAACATTATGGATAAGAATATCTATTATAAGTCACAATTGAAAGTTTAATATCCAGTCACGTACCACAGCATCTCTAAGTAATCGATGTGTTGACAGAGAGGGAGATGACCTCACGATTTGGCAGCCAACAAACTAAAATTAAGACAACAATTCATATGGTTAATTTTGTCACTCATGGTGCCGCATTAAAAGTATATTCATTTTAATAAATTATGCAGCCTAGTTGCTGAAACATGTCTGTGGGGCTTGTTTAAATGTCATATTTCACCGGCATCTCTGAAAACACTACCAGATGTTGTCATCAGCTACCTTCCTGCTTCCTCTGTCCAATTCCCACCAAGCAGTGGAACGTGACACTTTCCCTGGAAAATACAATAAAATTGAAAAGTAATACACAGCTATTTCCTTTCATAAATTCTTTGGCCCTCGCTCGCTCACAGAAAGTACAAGCCCCAAGTACATATATTTGAATTAAAAGCAGCACATAGCAGCAAATCCATGGACGACAACTACCACTGGGCTTTCATCGTGTACCTGGCCGGGGTTATTTATGCGAGGACGTAGTATAGTGCTCATGCGTGTAATCCCTCCTCCCATCCTTCCGGCGGCCCATGTCCCCAGCCGAAGATGGATGGCGTGTGTCGGCGTGTGGACCTCAGGATCCATCAATCAGCCCAATAAATGGAGACTCACCTGTTGACACACCCACCAGGTTCTTGATGGGATTTACTGTATATTTCTTAAGGAGCGGTTGGACAATTCTTATACTGTGTTACTGTAGATAAGTAAGTAAATATGTCTATTTTACCACTACGGAGTGCCCTGTAGGTCAAAATACTGTTGCAAATAAATGGGAAAATATTAATACTTTCCAAGTTTGAATGTAAGTTGGAAAATATGGATCAAGGCATAGCTTCCCCTTCTAACAGGGGCGGCAGGTAGCTTAGTGGTTAAGAGCGTTGTGCCAGTAACCGAAAGGTCGCTGGTTCTAATCCCTGAGCCAACTAGGTGATAAATCTGTCGATGTGCCCTTGAGCAAGGCACTTAACCCTAATTGCGCCTGTAAGTCGCTCTGGATAAGAGTGTCTGCTAAATGACTAAAATGTAAAAATGTAACACAGCGTTCAATTGCTGTGTGTGAGTGTTGGAACGGTTGGAGAGGTGGCTGCTGGGAGCACTGACCTCGTAAAAACACACCTCCTCAAACAGTGCTTTGGATTGTGACATCAAGTGAAGCAACATCTCGATTTGTCCCCTCTGCTAACTGAGGGCCAGGCTCTTCTGCACTGGAAGCTAATTGTGCCTCTTGTCGCTGGAGTTGTGTATGGTTTCTCTCTGTACAGCTCAAGACCCTGCTCTGGCCACGCTTGTACTGCAGAAACCTGTGTGTGTTTAGGGAAAATGTTTAACGTAGATATGTTATGACATATAGCTATTCCTCTCACATAAAATATAATTAAGCTAAATAAAATGATAAACATTGTCAAATGAAAGTTTCACTCAGACAGACTTTGTAACTTCCAGTCCAATTCAGTTATATCCCTATACAATGCATCATGCGTTTTCTCTGAAACCTATGTGATTCCCTGAAAAGGAATTAAAGTACAGGCAATGTACAGGCAATAGGGGCTAAGCTAAGAACCAGTAAAAGGTGTGAGTGAATGCGGGTGGAGGGGAGATCTCAACTCCGGCGACCACCTGCAGTCCTAAATTGGGCAATTAGAGCGACGAAGTGTTTTCTTTGTGGGTAATACTCTATAATGAGTTCAACAGTGCAAATCTGCCCAAGGCCCCACCTTTACCCTCACAAACCCCTACAATAAAAAAGGAAATCCACATGAGAAAAACACAGTGCTCGAGCCCCTGACATCGCATCACAGAGGCTGTGCGTTCGGCCTGTCATTCTATGTAATCTAGGTCTTCCTCTGCCAGCATCACCAGCACTCTCCATTCCCCCCTCTCTATGATTCATTGACCAGATCCCCAAAGCTGCAACGAGGTTCTGCAAATCCCCCTGTCCTAATTAAGATTTCTCTCACCCCCTTGTGTGTTTTTTCTCCGAGCCCAGCTCCTAACATGGACTGAAAAGTTCTGCGGCTGACAAGAAATCAATGAAGCCCGGGCAACTGGGGCTCAGGTATTGGATTTCAGGTGGACCCAGAGGTGCCCTGTCCGGGTGCAGGCTGCAGCGCCAAGCCGTCCACAGCCGTGGGCCCACTGCATTCGAGATGTGAATTCTTTGGCTGCTGGATAAAAATGTCAAGCACTAATAGGTTCCATTGTGATTAGCCGAGATGGAGTTCAGAAATCCTTAGTAGAAAATCTGTAAGAAACTATCTTTAAAATGTCTTAAGGTCCCCCGCACCCTCCTCGTTCTTATTTTGTATTAGGCTCTGTTCGTCTTCAGAGACACAGAAATGGTCTTAATTAAAATGTAAGAAAAGTGGACTTGGGCAGTCTGTTGTTATGGCCATAAAGAATATTCATGAAGCGATCGCCCAGGAAGCTCTTGTTTTTGAGGGATGTTTTAAACCCCTCTGAAACTGCTCCCAGATATATAACGTATTTACACTTTGTTTTTCAGCGTTTTTCTCCCTGTCTTGCTTTTTGTATTTTGCCTGAAAGTTTCAGATAGGGAATCTGACCTTTGTAGATTAAGGGCATCTTTGAGAAAAAATATATTTTATTTGGTGTTAGAAATCTCGTATTACCTGCAGATGGGTACATGTCTCTTAGGTTTTAGGTAACCGAGTCATCGTTTTGTAAATGTATCCAAATACACTACTGATAAAGCATTCAGTAAGTCAACTTATTAATATAGCTTAAGGCAAAATAACATTGGATCATCTTACATGTTTAATTACAATAGAAAATGCAATATACATTATTACAATATACATTATTTTACTTGGTCGCAATAATCTTATTTAAATCATTTTAATTGTATTTATTTAAAGTGCCAATCAGTAAAATGCTCAGCTGCTACTGCATTATGTAAACATTTAATACAGCCACTGAATTAACTGCAATTTATTTGTATTATAATATACTTATCATTTTTATATTCAAATAAGGAAATGTCACAGCCATTAGGCCTTAAAGCTGGAATAATGGTGAAACTGCCTTGAAAGAGCACAATATGTACAGCAATTATTTTTCTTTGCTGTGTGACGCGCCTCAGCTCGGCAACAAAAACAATAAACAGAGTTGGGGTTGCCAGTGGCGCTGTTTCCCGCTACTGCGGATTCCATCTTTAAGTGCTTTGGAAGTTTTGCAATATTGCTAACTGTTTCATATCAAAATAAACATTGTATGTCACTTTTTTCTTCAATCTACTTTGAGAAACTACTTTCCTGTCTTATAGTAATTGGGCTCTAGTTCTGAAAAAAAAAAACAGTGAGTCCGTTGCTTCTACTTCATCAACACCAACAGATATAAAAGCACAAGCTGTAGCCTACGCTTTTGTCCCAGCACTGTTTCTCACCATCATGAGCTACGAGGGACTTGTCAGTTGTCCTGTAGCTGCCTATCGTCTTATGGTTGAAGTCGTCACTGGACTCCCAAATCGGCCCTAAGCGTGCACTTAATAAAGAAAATGAAGGATGACAATTTATAAACAAGTTAACAACCTTGCGGCCCGTCAAGTCAAGGGCATTAAAACCTTTATGGATGTGCCTCTTCGCTGGAGGGTGCAGAGGTTGGGTTATGTCCTGAGACTGTTTAATGTTAAGCTGGGAACAGGATTCTACGTCCCTAAGTATCACTCTCTATATTAAGGCTGTGGTGTCCGACGCCTGTCACTGATGGGAGCTATAGTCATCAAGGACCGGGCAGGGGTCAGGCCGTGTACACCATAGGGCCCTATAACAAGTTAGACTTCCGTAAGTTAGTTTTGCGCCTGTTTTGCAAAAGTGGAAATATAGGGGTCTGTGGCTCTAGGTTACAATTTAATTTGTGGTTTATTGTTGGAGCCAAGAAGATAAAACACAATTGTGTGTAGAGCCTGTGGTGTAATGGTAATGCCTCAGGCTATATGCACTCCCCACCAAAGACCTGGGTTCAATCCCACCAACACTGTTTCTCCCACTTACCTGTCTCCCCCTCTGATTTCAGCACTTCCAAAATAAAGTGTAAAAAAAGGAAAGAGAGATATATATTTTTGCAACTCTTTAAATGCATTTTTAAGTGACCCTAATACTTATGTATTTACATCATAATTAATAGCCTTTATTACAGTGTAATTACAATGTAGGTAGTTATTGTAACATAGTACTTACAACTTACCTTAACAAATAATTAGAGAGTCAGAAGAGGGTTAGCCACAATTCATTTTATATCAATCAAATCTATTTTTTACATCAGCAGTTGTCACAAAGTGCTTATACAGAAACCCAGCCTAAAACCCCAGAGAGCAAGCAATGCAGATGTAGAAGCATATAAAACCTGTAAATACATACAGTAGGTATGCTTATTGTAAAGTGGAACCCCCACGATGCAAAGCAAACAGTGGGGTATATCTCAAAATATCCACAAATGCACTTAAGATCTACTCTCTGACCATACAACTATCCATTCCATAATCACCTTGGACTTGCGTATTCTTTTACTGCTTGTGGAACAACCCTCCCAACCCTTCCAACCCTTCCAACCCTTCCAAACTGTTCTGGTTTTAATGAATTTCCTGTCATGCAGTCTCAGAAATGTTAACACTCAACCATAACGTAATTGAATTCTAAACCAGTCAAAAAAAAAATCTTAAGCTTTAGCATTAAAATATTATTTTGTTTGCAGTCTTAGAACCTATATGGTTGGTCTTTATCCGATTTCGTAATGTTTCTAACATCTGTGCAGACAGAAAAAGTAGAAAACAAAGTGCAAGTGAAACCATGTAAGAGATATTGAACATCTTCAATGTGGTCGTTATGACCCTGTGAGTATAATGCATTGTGAATGTATTCATAAAGTATTGAAACGCAGCCATTACAATATATTGTGTTACCAATGATAATTGTGACTTTGAGGGAGGATTGTCAATATATGACTAAGAAGGAACAAGATCGGGCAGAAGGTCATGCAACATAACATCATAACAGCTGGACATATGCAATGATACAGAGCATTAAATGAGGTACAGCTTTACCTCTAGAGCCAATGAGTCACAAGTTCAGACCCATGCTTAAAATGTTCTATCTTTCCAACATGGTCCATGTACAATATTAACAATCAGTTGCATTTGTGATTTATCACTATCAACTCTAATAGAAGGATTTTACAGTTGTATTATGTTGGTCTGCGTCTTCATTACTTGACCATGCTTCCCTGATTGGTCATAGCCTCAGAACAGTTTCACTGATTGGTCATAGCCTCAGAACAGTGCTGAGGTATGTTCTGGACTTCCTGTTGCCTGAACAAAAGGACAGACCAATTTAAACATACGGGAGTGTAAAATCGGGGTATAAAATTGGGGAGTAAAACACGACACCTGACATGAGGATTATTTATGTATTATATTTCTATATATTTCATTTTATTCTCTTTTTCTAATTGGCATGGTCCTCGCTTGCACTCTCAGTGTAGCGGTGAAACGGGTCACAGGGGGACTATTCCAGCGAGTGGCCCAGTTCCTGGCGTCTCCAGAGAGCTCTGAAGAATGAACCTGTCTATGGGCAGGCCCATAAAGGCCGTCCGAAAGACCCTTTTTTATTTCCAGCCCCAGTGTTTTCTGTCAAACCATGCAGGCCCGGTCCTTTGTGAGCACTTATCACCTGTAATGAACAGTCGTGAGCCCTCACCCTGCTAATGGTACCAAGCACTGGTTCCTGTGGCCTGGTGGCGGATTGCTCACATCCGCCCAGCTCAACCTCTTCACTGGGCTTGACTTGGGTCTATTTTACTTGGCCCCTGCCTGCCTGGTCATATCAACTCAACCCTGCAAGGAGAATCAATCACTTTGGTTTGCGCACAACCTTTTCAATATGAACTAATTAGATTTCTGGGTTATAAGGCAATAAATAACAGCAATAAAACAACAATCCCACATTTTCCAGGACAAAACGTGCATTGTACTTCTCTAATTGACTACAGGTTTTTCAAGAATGTTGGCCATCTGCACCGTCCAATAACATTCCTGAACATTTTATTTCTTAATGAAACCAAAGAGAACCGGTGCGAAGAGGGGATAGAGATGAGGAAAAAGAAACCCTGTTGATTTTATTGTCAGAGGAAGGCCCAAAAAATTGTAAAATACTCCAGTCACCCAAGTCATAGACTGTTCTCTCTGCTACCGCACGGCAAGCGGTACCGGAGCACCAAGTCTAGGACCAAAAGGCTCCTTAACAGCTTCTACCCCCAAGCAATAAGACTGCTGAACAATTAATCAAATGGCCACCCTGACTATTTGCCCCACCCCCCCTTTGTTTTTACACTGCTGCTACTCGCTGTTTATTATCTATGCATAGTCACTTTACCCCTACCTACATGTAAAAATTATCTCGACTAACCTATACCCCTGCACATTGACTCGGTACCGGTACCCCCTGTATATAGCCTCATTATTGTTATTCTTATTATTTCTTTTTTTTTTTTTACTTTACTGCATTGTTGGTTAAGGGCTTGTAAGTAAGCATTTCACGGTAAGGTCTACACCTGTTGTATTTGGCATGTGCCAAATACAATTTGATTTGATTTGATTTGATGTGGCACTTCAGCCTTGTCTTTCAGGTGTTTGGACAGTGAAGTAGATTAGGACAGCAAAGATTTCAACATGTGTAATGTGATGTAATTGCTGGTATTAAGTGTAGAATCGCCAGGCCGGACAATATCCCCCTTTGTAATGTGAATGAAAGAATATTAGCTGGAGTAGTGCTGTTGCCGCCCCGGTCGCACTAATGGATGGAAAATGGGTCGCTTCACAATTTAGGGGGTCATTAGAATACAAAGCTTGTGTTAAGAGGGGTTTGGCACTAACTGGCCGTGTGTTATGAACTCTGCTCTATCCATTGTGAGTCATGTGGAGGTGCTGTATCCTTGCCAGAGAGTTAGGGTGGCTGGGGTGCGAGAGGGGTGGGCTTACGGTCACCGGAGAGGGAGGAGCTCCAAACTGGCACAGTCCATTTGCTGTGAGTATGGGTGTCCTTCCTCCACAAACTAACCCACCCTCCTGGGGCAGACCTGATCCATGCTTCCTGTTATTACAGAGGTATTAGGGGGAATTACCACAATCTCCATCTTGTGGCCCGAAAATGTGTGGACCAAACTGTTGAGTGGTGTCCCCCCATAGCCTGATGGAAAACTAGCATGGCCTTGAGAGACTGCTAATAGTACTTTGAATTACTGTTAATATAATAGTGGAGATATATTTTATAGTAGCAGAAAAAAAGAAAGGTAAGTCACTGGGCTCCTGAGTGGCGCAGCGGTCTAAGGCACTGCATCTCAGTGCTTGAGGTGTCACTACAGACCCCCTGGTTCGATTCCAGGCTGTATCACAACCGGCCGTGATTGGGAGTCCCATAGGGCGGCGCACAATTGGCCCAGCGTTGTCTGGGTTTGGCCGGTGTAGGCCGTCATTGTAAATAAGAATTTGTTCTTAACTGACTTGCCTAGTTAAATAAAGGTTAAATACAATTTTAAAAAAATGCACTGGTCTGAGGTGTAGTAAAGGAAAGCATACAGGCTGACAAGAAGCGGTTTACACTCACTCTGTATCTCTGTGTGTGATCTTGATGATAAATCCAGTCTTGACTAAGCACAAGTAACTGGGGTATGCCACTGCTTTCAACATTCCTGCTAACACGTTAAAGAAAGATTGGATGTGACAAAGCAGGGGCCAAGACTGACCACAGTAGTAGTGCTGACCATGCAATTATATAAGTAGGGTGTTATTCCTACAGGTCTTTTGCTGCTATTCATATGGGAGTGGTAACTTCAGAGATTGAAGTAGTAGTAGACAGGGTCTATTATATGGTTGCCTCTGAGACCACACAAAAAGACATCTTGCAAGATACTCATGGTACTATCAGAGTATCATTGCCAAACAATTTCATAATCCCAGTGTGATTCACATATTGGTTTAGTCCAAGTCTTTATACATTTCCTGCGAGATGATTGATCTGCCTGAGGTAACTTTGTCTGGCCTGAACTAAGTGATGGGAACACTTTAAGAAAACTGCAGAATACACTCTTGGAAACGGTTCTCACTGAGACTCATCAGTCATTGCTCCACTCATCACTGGTGTTCTTTGTTTATGACACATTACAAACATCTTGGTGACATTATCTCTATGTGTGTTTTCAATTATAAGCGATGTTGCATCATAGGGTTCACGTGCAGGTTGTTTTCAGGGAGGTCAGATCCTACTTTGGTTTGACTGTTCACGACACTGTGAGTCACAGATAAGGGGAGTGATGTGGTTAGCAGCAAAAAAAATACATTGCGGTTTTGAGATTGTGGATGAAATAGCTACTTGGCCTTTAATCTTTTTTTAAATGTTGTGCCATTTTTTTTTATATCCTAACTGTAAAAATATTTTACATCATCCCCCTACTAATGATAATAATGAGTTATCAAGATCTCATAAATAGATACCTACATTGACTTGTGTATGCGGCCTGCGCAAGGTCATAATGGGGCTCTATATGGGCATATCAACACTAGTATTCCTTGCCAGGAACTTAATCCATGCTATGAGTCTCAAACCACCATGCTATTGCATGATATTTACAACGACGTGAAAGATCATATTTGATGGTCTCAGAAAAAGTCAATTTGCAGCTAAATGTCAACAATGTTGTTTTATTTAGGCTTAAGACTAACTTTCCTGGAGCCTTCCTGCTAAAATATCCCTCGGCCTCACAGTAGTAATGCATTTAGATCAGTGTCTTATCCTTCCCTATGATGACGGCCATTTTGCCTTTTTCAGATCTAATCTTCCCTATTCCATATTGAGAGCAAAAAACATCTCCCTGAGGAACAATGTATTTTAGGTCAGCTACATGTTTGGCCATCTGTTCTGCTCAACAACTTAAAAGACGTCGGAGAAGAGAGGAGAGTCCAACTGAGATGGGGAGCAGAGAGGGAGGTATTAACCTGAGTGAGAAGCTTGATTGAGAAGGGACTGAGGGGCAGGTGGTGTGCCTGTTGAAAGAGAAGGAGTCTTCACAGGAACCGGAAGGCACCTGGTGCCAACGTCTAGCTCAAAGAGGTAGGACATTCTGTGCATTGAATGGAGGGAGGACTTCCATACATTTATCATCCTCAAGCTTCCCAATCTGCCTTTGAGTGAAACAGTAGTGACACAAAGGATGGTGAAGTCCCTTTCATGCACACAGCAAATTGGCTAGTGTTAACTAGTGTTGATTTTTCAGTGTAACAGTTATAGTTTTGATTCAACTGTAAATAGTTAAATTAACACTCAGCGGTGTAAATGAACCCCAATGTTGGTGTTAATAACCAGAGTTGCACCCAAACCAAGCCCATTATTATCATATTTCCCAGCATGCTCTATTGCAGGTTGATCTATATTTTTGCATGTATATTGATTGATTAATGTTATGCTACTCAAACATAATAACATTTTTCTAAACTATTCCAATCGTGAAATGGTTGTTCCAGTTTAGATGTTTAAGGTAGTCTCATATCTTAGTCATTCCAAACCTGACAGTCATTCTGAATGCAGGTTGTAGGTGAATAACAATTCCAAATGTTGGATATCCCCACTCTGGCTCGATTCCAATAGGAATTACACTTTACTTTGCAAGCCAGCATAATGTGACTTGCATGCCTGATATGGCCTGTACACTATGTGTTTCAGGTCACTCTATTATGGTAAAACTAGGCCCTCAAAAGAAGGCCTTATGAAATATGTATTGTATTGTCTCAAATAATTGTATTTGAATGACAACATATTCACTTAGGATCTACTTGAGGAAGGCCACAGGACTGAAAATGAATGAATGCAACAACCATAATCTCTGTCACTAGCAAACACAGTCATGGGTGGTACTGGTAACGTTACAATTCACTCAAAAGGCACCCTGGGAAAGATGCAAAGAGTGGTATCAGCATTGTGATTAAAGGGGTGGATGTTTCTGCACTAATGCGCACGCCTCCTGTCAAGCTGGGTTCCACTGTGTCCAATGTGAAATCCTATACTCAGGTCCTGTAGAATCCATTAAAAAATCGCCAACAGAGCCACCTCATCACCAATATCATATGCAGTCTCTCAATTGGTCTTTGTCATTGTCAGGTTCAGTGTATCAACACCAGCAGGAAAATGTACAGATACACAGCCAACGTAATGGATGGCCTCGCTGATAGAGAGGAAGTAGGGGGATAAGAAAGGAAGCAAGCGATCATTAGTGCCTTTGGAAACAGTTCAAGTCACTTTCATGTACTCAGAGGTTTCTCTAGGATCCCTGTGAGGGTCTTGGAAACAGGCGTCCTTGAAAACTGCTGGTGGGTTTAACTTTAGGCATTGGTCACCCAGGGCAACGGAGGGAGGACCATATTGTTTTTTCATTCTTCGGAGAGTGCATGCAGCGGAAAATCTTTTCAGATCCGACGCCCGCTTCGCTCTTGATTTGTCACATTTGATGCTAGTTGAATATCAAATACCAATATGTCTTGTTTCAGTACAGCGCAAACGCAACTCCAGCAGAGAATGAAATGTGGACCAAGGTTCAGGTGAGTTCAGGAGCCAGGGGAATTGAGTGCCTGCGGCCTAGTTGACAGGGAAAAATATTTTGTAATCTCCAGGGTGTAGCTGGTTCAAATTCAGCACTGGTTTTACTTTCCTCCCAGGACAAGAACTTGGCTTCACTTACAATGACTATTCCAGATGTGCATCTCACTTTCGTGCCTTTTTTGTAGTCCATTGTGAATTTTTGAATACCACAATTAACAACTATAAATCATGTCCTGAATACTTCCCTTTCAATCACAAGGGAATATACAGGAACAGCCCAATAACTCACTACAAATTGGAGGCTTATAGTATGAAAAAATAAAGATAGATTGTACTGTGACAAAACCAATATAGAAAGAGAGTCTCTCAGCAATTTAATAACGGGTTACTTAGTTACATTGGGACAGACAATTAATAAAGAACCAGTCAGTTTGGTTCAATTCTCACAATTAACTGAATGGAGCTAGCTCCATGTCCAGAAGGGTAGAAAGTACTTGTCAATCCCACTAAGCTTTCTTGGTATTTAATTTGGGTACCATTCATAATGCATTATGACTAGTATGTAACCACATTAATGAAGATGAATAACTGTATTATAGGTGAACCCATAGCAACTACAGTCAAATCAAATAATTATACTCTTTAGGTATCCAATTGCCATTTAACAATATTGACAATGCTGTTTCAGTAATTAGCTTATGCTACACAAATATATGGCTTCTTTCAAAAGCCTATAAATGACTAGGATACATTATATACATGTGGTTCAAAGAAAGTGTTACAGTATAGAAAAATGATTTAAAGGTTACAATTTGTGACAGAAAGACAATACTGTATATGAATTGACTCAACTCCAAGGTTGTTCTTGCCTAACTTCTTCTCCGGGTGCTGTCTTCTGGGGACTGTCTGTTGTCAGCACATAACAGTCAGCTTCTGCTGGATAATCGATTGGCATGGAAAGATGAATACTAATTTTGCCCTTTAACTCTGTTAGATGCCCGTTGACAATATCCAAGGACAAAAAAGCAAGTGAGTTTTGACAGGAACATGGGGTTTTAGGTTGAAATCAATTAGAACTCTATAAGGCCCTTTTTTGGTGAAAATGCAGAAGAAAATACAACTGTAGGTGTATTTCTTCCCTTAAAAATTTAGCAGTGTGTGCTTTTCCACACGTAGATTCCAGATCAGACTTCTATTTGTAAAAACTGCCTCACTGATTTTGCTTTAATCACAACGTTAATAGACTTTGAACCTGCTGGTGGTGATATTGCCATACAGTATGTGCCTGTAACATGCAATCAATGCTGCATGAATTTGTATAGGGATCATGAACATTTTCATTGTTAGCAGTAATACACCCAAGAGAGGCGGAATGAAAACGTTTTGGCACAGACTACAGATGTAGGATCTTAATTTGAGCCAGTTTGCTACAGCAGGAAAATAATCCTGCAGCAACAGGTCGCTAAATCCGTCAAGAACTAAAACCATGAAAAACAGCTAGCTGGAGCTCGTGTGAGCTCGGTGATATGCCCTCATCCGCTATATACTTTTGGTTCTGCCCACTATAGTGCTGTCTGGTCAGAACGCGATGTTGAGGCCAATACTGAACACTTGGTCACCACCACACACACACAGACACAGCTGATTCCATTAGAAGTTATTGATATTGTTGTAGTTCTAAAAGGGGAAACTATCCAATCATTAGTATCCATTAGAAAATACAAAGATAAATATACACATGCAATATAACAATAAGCAAGTGAGCAAACTGTGGCATAATATAAATATATGAATGAATGCAATAGCATAGACATCATTGAAGAATATAGATGGTCAGAGAGAGAAATAGAAGGCCTAATCTCTCTGGCCTGGCTGAGATTATAACTCAGGGCTTCTGCGCATCTGCTGGCACACAGAAAGAGCTAGAACATTCTGGAAACTTCTAGAATCTGTAGAATGGCACCAGCTACTACACAAGAGGCTATACATATTGCAGATGTAAACATATGACAGCGGGGGCATGCAAGTTATACACAACATTGCTAATACACAATACTAATGAGTAGGCTAATCGCACCCAATAGACATACTTGTAGAAATGAATAATGATACTTGAATGAGGTAGCATGCACGGGCACAAACAAACAAACAATGCTAGCATTAGCATGAAGCTAGCAAACAACACTGCAAACTTGGCTAACAAACCTATCTTACACAGGTACACTACACGGTAAAATCACTAACCCTCGTAAATATTGCACCCAATCTTATCGCAGTAACATTTCCAACACTTACTTATTGCAATGGATGCACACAACACTTTGGTTAGGAAACAGCATGCGAACACTGAACAGTCCATCACCGTCAGCACTTTCTTCTTCTTGCAACGGCATGTAAACACACACTAGTATGAAGTGTTGAGGGCAGAGCCCTGCAGTGCATCCTAGCGTCCTGACTGGTTGACATGAGTGGGTGGTTGACTGGGCTGCAGGCCAATCAGGTTGAATGGGCCAGCTTTTTTTACAATTACTAGGTCGATTATAATTAATGGACATTTCTGTAGAGGTTAATACATTTTTTGTAAGGGAAAATCAAGTCTGAAATGTCAAAGTGGAAATTACAAACTTCAGAAGCCTTCTTAAACCTCAAATACACTACAAGTTTAAAATCTCCTACATTGCAGGAAAGTTATCCTGCAATAGGGTCATCAAATTAAGATCCTACATATGTATGCCTGGATTCCACATACCCTACACCCCAGTCAACCACAGGTTAAATACAGTATGACTTATCTGCTGCTTATCTCCCCCTTCACCCCTTTGGCTCTTTGCTCTAACCTAGTAAGCTCTTAGGACAGTAAATACAAGCATCCCCTCTCTCTCTCTCTCTCTGCATTGAGTGAGTGTTGCTGTCTACTTAGAATGGATTACATTCACTGGGGCTCAGAGCTTATATCTCAGTTCTCTGCTTTTCAATGACTGGCTGAAGGATAACTTGCTTATGGCCAAACATAACTTCATCTGCTAGCACACTAGTAATTGCTGCATGTGGGAATTATAGGATATGAGGGACGTCTTCATCTGGAAGGTATGTTGCCCATGCTAATTCACTAAGACAATCATTTGCATGATTTTATGAAATTACAATTGTGTTGTGCACATTACCAATAATATGGTCATGTAATATGTATCTAACAAACATTGTCAATACTGTTGTGTAATATAAGCTCAGCCTCTATATTTTTATCCAAGGCTTCTATAAGAAAGCAGTTCTTCGTTTCTACGTTAATCGAACAATGTACAATAACAAGTTTGTTTGACCGAATGCTTAGTTTGAAAAATGAAACTAGAAGTTTGGTGTGCTGAGGTTACCCTCTTAGATAATTAATTCCTCTTCTCAGAACAAATTCATCTGTAAACTCCAGTCAACACCCTTGATAATACATAGGGCCAACATAATACATTGGGAATAGCCTCTTATCAATATATGTACAGATGTTATTTATAAAATGTAAAACCTTTTGGGCTTTCTTTATTCTTTCAGTGGGGTGCATGGAGATCGTGCACCTACGGAATCTGTCTGGCCCTCACTATACCTTTGGGTACACCACTTGTCCTAAATTACATATTTACAATCCAACATCTTAATTTGTGTTCCACGGCATGGCCTTATGATACAGTGTGCACAGTGAAGTGTTCCGTATTTCACCCAGCGAGCCAGTGTGCATTGCCTCTAGTGCAGCAGGAGGGATAATGGCTTGTTAAGGTAGAAAGAGAATGTAACTACACCATCCGCTCCCTCTAATCACTCTCTCCGCTTTGATTAGCCGTGGCAGTGGAGTAGCGTGGGGTATTTTCCAGCCCTGTTGGGCGTTTCAGGGAAATGATTTAAAGGCCTTTCTACTCCGTCCCCTTTTTTTCATCCCAGCGGTTTTGATCTATTTTTTACTGCCTGTCTCAGTCATTTATCAAAGCCAGAATGGCTAGTAAAGTAATCTGACATTAGCACCCAATGACTAATACCTCAGGAAAAAAATAGAAAGGAGACGTTTGTCATTTGAATAAATCATGGCTATATGTCTCCATAAAAATAAAAATAAAGTCAGAATCGCCCCCACTACCTCAACCCATTTTCAAAGCAAATTGGCGGATGGAAAACAAGTAAGACTTTAGTGGGGCAATGAAAGGTCTAATAGGCATCTTTAAATACATGAATGTAACCATATTCACTTTATAGCCCCCCGCACAGAATTACAAACATGGTCCTTCGAGCCGGACAAGTGTATTCTGTCAGACTGTAGTGAGACTGGTTTGTGATCTCTGTCTCCAACTGCAGAGCAAAGGTAAACAGAAAGGTAATCAGAAAGGTAAACAAAGTACTATTCACTATCCCTACCACTCCTATAAGTAATCTTCTCGCTCCTCACCACTGAGGGATTGATCAGTTTGTTCCTGGCTGACCAGGAGAAGGAGAGCTGTTTGGTGGTCAGGTCTGATCCCAGACTGTATAGGGGGTTATTGAGGCTACTCTGCTGGGGTTTCAGAGGTCCAGAAGGTCAGTCAGCCAGGCAGAGATGGAGGTAGCTTTACCCCAATGCTCCTCTCGACCCCAGATGGCCAATCAGCCACAGGCCAGTGGTCAAACTCTTCCTCTGCATTATGCATGAAGGCTGTCACCCCTCTGAGACAAGGAGAGAGAGAGAGAGAGAGAGAGAGAGAGAGAGAGAGAGAGAGAGAGAGAGAGAGAGAGAGAGAGAGAGAGAGAGAGAAAGAGAGAAAGAGAGAGAGAGAGAGAGATGTTTAATGATTACATTACAGTGTTTGGGTTTCAATGTGTGTGTGTGTGTGTGTGTGTTTAGTGTATGTGCAAGCGTGCGCGTGTGTGTGTGTGTTTGTCCGTGTGTGTATGTGCGTGCGTGTGTGTGTCCGTGTGTGTCAGTTCTCTCACAATGTTTCTGGGTTTCAAGGCTGTCAAGGCGTAGCTTGAGGGTATGTGCTTGGAAAGTATTGAGAGATGTTAATTTCCCGTTTTGTTGCCTGAAAAAGGGCGACGGGGGTTTCAGATTTCCACAATCATCCTGTATTCCTCTGAGTTTAATTGCATGTTTCAGATCAACAACATCTTTGTCTGCAGGTCAACCTTAATTCCGAGAAGAGTTAACCATCAACAATAACGTATTGACATGGTACACTCTTAGAAAAAAAGGAGCTATCTAGAACCTAAAAGGGTTCTTCGGCTGTCCCCATAGGAGAAGCCTTTGAAGAACCCAATTTGGTTCCAGGTAGACTTCTTTTGGGTTCCATGTAGGCCCTTTTCCACAGAAGGTTCTACACGGAACCCAAAAGGGTTCTATGTGGAACCAAACAGGGTTCTCCCTGGAACCAAAAAAAGTTATTCTGTGGGGACAACCAAAGAACCCTTTTGGAGTGTACATTATTGCACTGTGTAGTGGTAGTGACTACACAAGCTTTCCACTTCACACTCCACTACACACATACCAGAGAAACTCTGGAAACATTAGGGACTGTTTAAAAAGCACTTTCCAAAGAATTCCCCTATGGCAACATAAAGTTCAATTAAGCAAACAACCTCTGCTCGTTAACCTCAGCCCATGCCACACAGTTGATTGACAAAGCCAATAAAATGGCCACTAACAAGTGAAGTGAGGAGACCCACCTTTCTGGGCCTTCCCTGTCCTTCCAGACGGTGTTAAAGCAGGGATCCTGAGAGTCTACGGCAGTCTATGGCACATTTTAAGTCCAACATAGGCTTTATTGTTAATATGTGCATTAGTGAGGAGTGTCTCACCGGACCACGGCACTTCTCTAACTTAATTATTAAGTAGGGAGACTAATGAACTGTAGGATTACAGAGGTGATAATCACTGTCTTGGTAGGTGCATTAAGTCTCGCTCTGTGTCATTATGCAGGACAGAGCTGAGAGAGATGGAGGAGAGAGGAAAAAGGAGAGAGAGGAGAAGAGAGAGGAGAAGAGAGAGGACGAGAGAAAGGAAGAGAGAGAGGAGAATGAAGGAAATCACCCTTTCAGGCTGCTGAAAAAAGAAACATTTGAAAGGTTGAAACCAGTTTCCTTTGTTTTGTTTTTAAAGGGGACTATGAGTCGTGTATTTTACTCTTTGTTGTAGTGGATAGCAGGTTAGGAGACATTCTGAATTGGGTTTTGAGAATAAGCATAATAAGTGTCATATGGTCAAGCTGGCATAGTAAACTCATAGTCATACATTTTCCAAACAGTTCATGTGGGGGCAAAAAAATAAATATATAATATATATATATATATATATATACACAGTTGAAGTCGGAAGTTTACATACACCTTAGCCAAATACATTTAAACTCAGTTTTTCACAATTCCTGACATTTAATCCAAGTAGAAATTCCCTGTCTTAGGTCAGTTAGGATCACCACTTTTAATTAAGAATGTGAAATGTCAGAATAATTGTAGAGAGAATGATTTATTTCAGCTTTTATTTCTTTCATCACATTTCCTGTGGGTCAGAAGTTTACATACACGCAATTAGTATTTCGTAGAATTGCCTTTAAATTGTTTAACTTGGGTCAAACGTTTCGGGTAGCCTTCCACAAGCTTCCCACAATAAGTTGGGTGAATTCTGGCCCATTCATCCTTACAGAGCTGGTGTAACTGAGTCAGGTTTGTAGGCATCCTTGGTCGCACACACTTTTTCAGTTCTGCCCACAAATGTTCTATAGGATTGAGGTCAGGGCTTTGTGATGGCCACTCCAATACCTTGACTTTGTTGTCCTTAAGCCATTTTGCCACAACTTTGGAAGTATGCTTGGGGTCAGTGTCGATTTGGAAGACCCATTTGCGACCAAGCTTTAACTTCCTGACTGATGTCTTGAGATGTTACTTCAATATATCGACCAAATTTTCCTTCCTCATGGTGCATTCTATTTTGTGAAGTGCACCAGTCCCTCCTGCAGCAAAGCACCCCCACAGCATGATGCTGCCACCCCCGTGCTTCACGGTTGGGATGGTGTTCTTCGGCTTGCAAGCAGCCCCCTTTTTCCTCCAAACATAACGATGGTCATTATGGCCAAACAGTTCTATTTTTGTATCATCAGACCAGAGGACATTTCTCCAAAAAGTACGATCTTTGTCCCCATGTGCAGTTGCAAACCGTAGTCTGGCTTTTTTATGGCGGTTTTGGAGCAGTGGCTTCTTCCTTGCTGAGCGGCCTTTCAGGTTATGTCGATATAGGACTCGTTTTACTGTGGATATAGATACTTTTGTACCTGTTTCCTCCAGCATCTTCACAAGGTCCTTTGCTGTTGTTCTGGGATTGATTTGCACTTTTCGCACCAAAGTACGTTAATCTCTAGGAGACAGAACGCGTCTCCTTCCTGAGCGGTATGATGGCTGCGTCATCCCATGGTGTTTATACTTGCATACTATTGTTTGTACAGATGAACGTGGTACCTTCAGGCGTTTGGAAATTGCTCCCAAGGATGAACCAGACTTGTGGAGGTCGACAATTTTTTTTCTGAGGTCTTGGCTGATTTCTTTTTGATTTTCCCATGATGTCAAGCATAGAGTCACTGAGTTTGAAGGTAGGCCTTGAAATACATCCACAGGTACACCTCCAATTGACTCAAATGATGTCAATTAGCCTATCAGAAGCTTCTAAAGCCATGACATCATTTTCTGGAATTTTCCAAGCTGTTTAAAGGCACAGTCAACTTAGTGTATGTAAACTTCTGACCCACTGGAATTGTGATACAGTGAATTATAAGTGAAATAATCTGTCTGTAAACAATTGTTGGAAAAATTACATGTTTCATCCACAAAGTAGATGTCCTAACCGCCTTGCCAAAACAATATTTTGTTAACAAGAAATTTGTGGAGCGGTTGAAAACAAGTTTTAATGACTCCAACCTAAGTGTATGTAAACTTCCGACTTCAACTGTATATACACAAAACTGGGAAGCATTTGTCATTTTAATATTTTGTCTATACATTATGTTGGACATACATTCTTCAAATAACCAGTGATGTCCAGTGCGTGGGTGTACATCCCAGTCCTGTGTGTTTTCATATTTACATTAGCTCTACTTCATAAAAGCCTGTGTACTCTGTGACTCCTTCTCATATTTGTATTGTATTCTATGCTCTGTCTGTCAGATAGGTCCCCTCTTCTGGGGCCTGACATTTCAGCAGTGTGTGTGTGTGTGTGTGTGTGTGTGTGTGTGTAGGTGCGTGCTCCGGCCCCTCGTGTGGTTTCCGCACACAACTTCCCACGAAACCTCACTCCGCTCCCACCCACCAGGGAGACAACCAGGTCTCATTTACCCATGAATCTGTGCTTTCGCTCCCCCAGTTGGATGCCACGAAAACTGGCGTCTTTTTTATGTCCAGAGGGGTAGAGTGAGATTTATCATCTTTACAGTGACGCCTCACATTCATCACTTGGATGTTAGTTGTGCAACAGCCGCACAATTGAGCTTCATTAGGTGAATATTGGGGCTGTAAGTACGCTCCTAATTAAATTCAAACAGACTGCACCCAACCAGAGACACAATTATATTATATGCACACAACATGATGAAGTATTCCTCTCCTTTTCATTCTGTGTTACAGAGGCTACGGAACATGCAAATATTTGCATGTCATTGACCCTACAGCATTTCCAGGCACACAGTGCGGTCACCCAAGTCTGTTTGATAGGGTTTGAATAATAAAGCATCTGCTTCAGTAGCTGTAGCTTGCGCAATTAGGCAGTGCTAGGTCTCCCTGCTTGGACCCTGCAATGGAACGACATTAATATCTTATTAGAGTGGAATTCTAAACCACAAAGTGTATACCTATTGGGTCGGTCAAAATGAAATGTTTTTCAAAAGAAAAAAAGAGATATCTTGCCAATTATGAAATGAATAGTGTTTTTTAGGGAAATCTCTCCAACGTGTATTTGACTGAGAAAATCTATCAGGTTTAAAATCGGTACAGATTTCTCAAAGCTCAAATTCCCAAGACACCTCAGCAAAAATGTAGCCGCACAAGTTTTCGCTTGCCTGAGACTGACTGACAAACCTATGGGTGCGATAAAGACATTTTCTGCGGTCAGTAAAGAAAACAAACAAAGAAAAACACAAAAGAATGATAAAGAACACTTTCGAGTGAGATTTCACAAAACAGTACTTTCAACAAAAGACCCAATGTTTACTGAGACGTAATAATTTTTTTACACAGAGGATATCTAGCTCGTATTTAGCGAGAAGCCTTGGGTAGACATCCAGAAAGGAGACCATCGGATCTGAACGGTCACAGATGTCATGCTATGGTGGAGACTCTGGGTTCCCCTCTGTCTACTTTTCCAGTCCTTTGACTTATTTTACTGTCCTGGTCCATGCATGTCCCCCTGAACATCCTCTGCAGAGGTTGGGCTGCCCAGTGTGATGCTAGAGGTAGAGGCAGGGAGACTGGTGGAAATGGGTTTTGAAAATGGAGCCTCTGGGGTCTGCATGAAGTGGACCAAAAAAGCCTGCAACACCTGTGAAATGTAGACTTGCATTAGAGGGGGTGGGGTGACCTAGCGGTTAAGAGCAGTTGGGCCAGTAACCGAAAGGTTGCTGGTTCGAATCCCCAAGCTGACTAGGTGAGAAAACAATTCGGTTGATGTGCCCTTGAGCAAGGCACTTAACCCTAAGTGCCTTTTCTGTTGTTGTTCAGGTCTACCCTTCCCTTTATACCCCAATACTTCACCCCTGCACGCACGCACACACACACATACACCAAAATCAACAGTGCCCCTTGGGCATACCCACCCATTGAAGACATCTGTGCAAATTCAATGAGTAGATACAATTGAAGTCGGAAGTTTACATACACCTTAGCCAAATACATTTGAACTCAGTTTTTCACAATTAATAATTGTAGAGAGAATGATTTTTTTTCAGCTTTAATTTATTTCATCACATTCCCAGTGGGTCAGAAGTTTACATACACTCAATTAGTATTTGGTAGCATTGCCTTTAAATTGTTTAACTTCGGTCAAACATTTCGGGTAGCCTTCCACAAGCTTCCCACAATAAGTTGGGTGAATTTTGGCCCATTCCTCCTGACAGAGCTGGTGTAACTGAGTCAGGTTTGTAGGCCTCCTTGCTCGCACATGCTTTCTCAGTTCTGCCCACAAATGTTCTATAGGATTAAGGTCAGGGATTTGTGATGGCCACTCCAATACCTTTACTTTGTTGCCATTAAGCCATTTTGCCACAACTTTGGAAGTATGCTTGGGGTCATTGTCTATTTGGAAGACCCATTTGCAACCAAGCTTTAACTTCCTGACTGAAGTCTTGAGATGTTGGTTCAATATATCAACATAGTTTCCCTTCCTCATGATACCATCTATTTTGTGAAGTGCACCAGTCCCTCCTGCAGCAAAGCACCCCCACAGCATGATGCTGCCAGCCCCGTGCTTCACGGTTGGGATGGTGTTCTTCGGCTTGCAAGCAGCCCCCTTTTTCCTCCAAACATAACGATGGTCATTATGGCCAAACAGTTCTATTTTTGTTTCATCAGACCAGAGGACATTTCTCCAAAAAATAAGATCTTTGTCCCCATGTGCAGTTGCAAACCGTAGTCTGGCTTTTTTATGGCGGTTTTGGAGCAGTGGCTTCTTCCTTGCTGAGCGGCCTTTCAGGTTATGTCGATATAGGACTCATTTTACTGTGGATATAGATACTTTTGTACCTGTTTCCTCCAGCAACTTCACAAGGTCCTTTGCTGTTGTTCTGGGATTGATTTGCACTTTTCGCACCAAAGTACGTTCATCTCTAGGAGACAGAACGCGTCTCCTTCCTGAGCGGTATGACGGCTGTGTGGTCCCACGGTGTTTATACTTGCGTACTATTGTTTGTATAGATGAATGTGGTACCTTCAGGCATTTGGAAATTGCTCCCAAGGATGAACCAGACTTGTGGAGGTCTACAATTTTTCTTCTGAGGTCTTGGCTGATTTCTTTAGATTTTCCCATGATGTCAAGCAAAGAGGCAATGAGTTTGAAGGTAGGCCTTGAAATACATCCACAGGTACACCTCCAATTGACTCAAATGATGTCAATTAGCCTATCAGAAGCTTCTAAAGCCATGACATCATTTTCTGGAATTTTCCAAGCTGTTTAAAGGCACAGTCAACTTAGTGTATGTAAACTTCTGACCCACTGGAATTGTGATACAGTGAATTATAAGTGAAATAATCTGTCTGTAAACAATTGTTGGAAAAATTACATGTTTCATCCACAAAGTAGATGTCCTAACCGCCTTGCCAAAACAATATTTTGTTAACAAGAAATTTGTGGAGCGGTTGAAAACGAGTTTTAATGACTCCAACCTAAGTGTATGTAAACTTCCGACTTCAACTGTATATACACAAAACTGGGAAGCATTTGTCATTTTAATATTTTGTCTATACATTATGTTGGACATACATTCTTCAAATAACCAGTGATGTCCAGTGCGTGGGTGTACATCCCAGTCCTGTGTGTTTTCATATTTACATTAGCTCTACTTCATAAAAGCCTGTATACTCTGTGACTCCTTCTCATATTTGTATTGTATTCTATGCTCTGTCTGTCAGATAGGTCCCCTCTTCTGGGGCCTGACATTTCAGCAGTGTGTGTGTGTGTGTGTGTGTGTGTGTGTGTGTAGGTGCGTGCTCCGGCCCCTCGTGTGGTTTCCGCACACAACTTCCCACGAAACCTCACTCCGCTCCCACCCACCAGGGAGACAACCAGGTCTCATTTACCCATGAATCTGTGCTTTCGCTCCCCCAGTTGGATGCCACGAAAACTGGCGTCTTTTTTATGTCCAGAGGGGTAGAGTGAGATTTATCATCTTTACAGTGACGCCTCACATTCATCACTTGGATGTTAGTTGTGCAACAGCCGCACAATTGAGCTTCATTAGGTGAATATTGGGGCTGTAAGTACGCTCCTAATTAAATTCAAACAGACTGCACCCAACCAGAGACACAATTATATTATATGCACACAACATGATGAAGTATTCCTCTCCTTTTCATTCTGTGTTACAGAGGCTACGGAACATGCAAATATTTGCATGTCATTGACCCTACAGCATTTCCAGGCACACAGTGCGGTCACCCAAGTCTGTTTGATAGGGTTTGAATAATAAAGCATCTGCTTCAGTAGCTGTAGCTTGCGCAATTAGGCAGTGCTAGGTCTCCCTGCTTGGACCCTGCAATGGAACGACATTAATATCTTATTAGAGTGGAATTCTAAACCACAAAGTGTATACCTATTGGGTCGGTCAAAATGAAATGTTTTTCAAAAGAAAAAAAGAGATATCTTGCCAATTATGAAATGAATAGTGTTTTTTAGGGAAATCTCTCCAACGTGTATTTGACTGAGAAAATCTATCAGGTTTAAAATCGGTACAGATTTCTCAAAGCTCAAATTCCCAAGACACCTCAGCAAAAATGTAGCCGCACAAGTTTTCGCTTGCCTGAGACTGACTGACAAACCTATGGGTGCGATAAAGACATTTTCTGCGGTCAGTAAAGAAAACAAACAAAGAAAAACACAAAAGAATGATAAAGAACACTTTCGAGTGAGATTTCACAAAACAGTACTTTCAACAAAAGACCCAATGTTTACTGAGACGTAATAATTTTTTTACACAGAGGATATCTAGCTCGTATTTAGCGAGAAGCCTTGGGTAGACATCCAGAAAGGAGACCATCGGATCTGAACGGTCACAGATGTCATGCTATGGTGGAGACTCTGGGTTCCCCTCTGTCTACTTTTCCAGTCCTTTGACTTATTTTACTGTCCTGGTCCATGCATGTCCCCCTGAACATCCTCTGCAGAGGTTGGGCTGCCCAGTGTGATGCTAGAGGTAGAGGCAGGGAGACTGGTGGAAATGGGTTTTGAAAATGGAGCCTCTGGGGTCTGCATGAAGTGGACCAAAAAAGCCTGCAACACCTGTGAAATGTAGACTTGCATTAGAGGGGGTGGGGTGACCTAGCGGTTAAGAGCAGTTGGGCCAGTAACCGAAAGGTTGCTGGTTCGAATCCCCAAGCTGACTAGGTGAGAAAACAATTCGGTTGATGTGCCCTTGAGCAAGGCACTTAACCCTAAGTGCCTTTTCTGTTGTTGTTCAGGTCTACCCTTCCCTTTATACCCCAATACTTCACCCCTGCACGCACGCACACACACACATACACCAAAATCAACAGTGCCCCTTGGGCATACCCACCCATTGAAGACATCTGTGCAAATTCAATGAGTAGATACAATTGAAGTCGGAAGTTTACATACACCTTAGCCAAATACATTTGAACTCAGTTTTTCACAATTAATAATTGTAGAGAGAATGATTTTTTTTCAGCTTTAATTTATTTCATCACATTCCCAGTGGGTCAGAAGTTTACATACACTCAATTAGTATTTGGTAGCATTGCCTTTAAATTGTTTAACTTTGGTCAAACATTTCGGGTAGCCTTCCACAAGCTTCCCACAATAAGTTGGGTGAATTTTGGCCCATTCCTCCTGACAGAGCTGGTGTAACTGAGTCAGGTTTGTAGGCCTCCTTGCTCGCACATGCTTTCTCAGTTCTGCCCACAAATGTTCTATAGGATTAAGGTCAGGGATTTGTGATGGCCACTCCAATACCTTTACTTTGTTGCCATTAAGCCATTTTGCCACAACTTTGGAAGTATGCTTGGGGTCATTGTCTATTTGGAAGACCCATTTGCAACCAAGCTTTAACTTCCTGACTGAAGTCTTGAGATGTTGGTTCAATATATCAACATAGTTTCCCTTCCTCATGATACCATCTATTTTGTGAAGTGCACCAGTCCCTCCTGCAGCAAAGCACCCCCACAGCATGATGCTGCCAGCCCCGTGCTTCACGGTTGGGATGGTGTTCTTCGGCTTGCAAGCAGCCCCCTTTTTCCTCCAAACATAACGATGGTCATTATGGCCAAACAGTTCTATTTTTGTTTCATCAGACCAGAGGACATTTCTCCAAAAAATAAGATCTTTGTCCCCATGTGCAGTTGCAAACCGTAGTCTGGCTTTTTTATGGCGGTTTTGGAGCAGTGGCTTCTTCCTTGCTGAGCGGCCTTTCAGGTTATGTCGATATAGGACTCATTTTACTGTGGATATAGATACTTTTGTACCTGTTTCCTCCAGCAACTTCACAAGGTCCTTTGCTGTTGTTCTGGGATTGATTTGCACTTTTCGCACCAAAGTACGTTCATCTCTAGGAGACAGAACGCGTCTCCTTCCTGAGCGGTATGACGGCTGTGTGGTCCCACGGTGTTTATACTTGCGTACTATTGTTTGTATAGATGAATGTGGTACCTTCAGGCATTTGGAAATTGCTCCCAAGGATGAACCAGACTTGTGGAGGTCTACAATTTTTCTTCTGAGGTCTTGGCTGATTTCTTTAGATTTTCCCATGATGTCAAGCAAAGAGGCAATGAGTTTGAAGGTAGGCCTTGAAATACATCCACAGGTACACCTCCAATTGACTCAAATGATGTCAATTAGCCTATCAGAAGCTTCTAAAGCCATGACATCATTTTCTGGAATTTTCCAAGCTGTTTAAAGGCACAGTCAACTTAGTGTATGTAAACTTCTGACCCACTGGAATTGTGATACAGTGAATTATAAGTGAAATAATCTGTCTGTAAACAATTGTTGGAAAAAGTACATGTTTAATGCACAAAGTAGATGTCCTAACAGACTTGCCAAAACTATAGTTTGTTAACAAGAAATGTGTGGAGTGGTTGAAAAACAACTTTTAATGATTCCAACCTAAGTGTATGTAAACTTCCGACTTCAACTGTAAATCATTTTTTCTGAAGAATGTTGATAAATGAGGCGCTCATTTCAGGGTTCCTGACTGCTGTGCACCTACACCCTAGTGGTTCAGACCCACTCAGTGTTTCCAACACACTCAACCTGGACAAGGTTGGCTGATGATAGAGAATTCATTCATCAACCTTTACTGTACATTATGATATGTCATTGTCGATTTACACAATGTTTCCATGATATTCCTATTTTCCATTTCAGTAACAAGAAACGTGATGAGGACAATGTTCTAATCTAACATCGTCTCGCATAACACTTTAGCTTCTAATGACTGCACTCAAGTGGTAACGCTGCAATTCCTGAACAAGAAATACGCCTCTGTGCCCATTGGTAGTCCCAGTGTAGCTTACATTGCCATTCCCTTGTGTTGCCAGCGGTCCTTAATCTATCTCTCCGGTCGTCTTTTTAAGTTTCAGGTCAACCCTTTCCCGTCAAGGGTCTTGTTTCACCGTTGATCTGTGCTGGGGCTGACATGGTCACCCAGAAGACTGATGTTTTCATTGGCACTTGGTTGAAACGTTACTTTCTTACTACTTGGTTTGCATTCAGGCACCCATCAAGAGTTCTGGACTTCAGAGGAAGGAGTCACCACCATCGGGAACTGAACTTTAACTGCTTTGGCAACCAGGACTCAAGAAGGAACCAACTCTGAAAATGATAAAAGAATGAAGAGAGTTTATGCAGCCCATTAGATTTGTATAGGTCAAGACATTGCTATATATATTAGGGATATTTAGTTTAGTAGGCTGTAAGACATTATTTAGGATATTGTGTATTTACAGTGTCATTACATATCTCATAAAATCGAATTGCTAGTAGAAATACCACAGCTCCTAGACCATTGGCACTATCAGTCACACAGGCACGGTAACCAGAATCATAGAGACTTTTACCAGCAGAGAGGCTGACCAGAGAAGTCAGACCATATAAATAGAATGTTATCAGGTACATGCTGAATGTCTCCCCTAGGACCCACATAGGGGTACAGGAGTCCCAGGAGGTGGGCTTGTTGCCTTTGGAGTCCAGAGTGGACCAACTTAAACTTAATCTTATGTTTGACATCTTAAATGATCGTGAACCCTGGTTATATGAAAAGCCACATTGATATGGTCTATAACCAACACAGTTACAATACCAGAGCTAGTGTTATGTCTTGTTAAATCCCAAGAGTTAACAGTATTGCGAGGAGCACATTTTTCTATACAGGCATTTGTCTATGGAATAGCCTCTCCTTGGAGATCAAGCAAAGAAAAAGTAGATATAGCTTTAAAAAGCAGACAAAGGTTTTCATTTGGACAAGGTTGTCTAAGTAAGAGAAACCACTCCTCTGCCCTTTGTGCCCCCTACTGCTGGTCAGGTGTATTTATTTGAATGATAGGTATGATGTGCAATGAATAGATTGTTTTAATGTGAAATTAATATGGTTGATTTTTAAGTTTAGGGAAAAGTGCAGTGAATAGTGCCATTTTTTTAAAATGTCAATATAAATGAATGTATTTATGGTTGTTTGTAATTTTTTCTTGCCTTTTAATCATTATATGTGTTATTGTTTTTACCATCGAGGACTACTTTAGAAACAAGCATTTTAATTAATACTTTCAAGTTATATCCTCCGGGTCCACATTGTACATTTTGTTGTGTATGTCTGTTACCCAAAATAAATTCAATTAAATTCAAATGGGCTTGGAATCTCTAAACCTAGCATTTTGACTGGTAAACTCATCGGTACACTTGCAATAGCTGCCTGGTATTGTGATGCAATAATTTCCGTGGTATTTTGGAATGTTATATCAACTGATCCTGGATTGCCATGGTAATGTAGAATGTTCATATGCTAGATGATGTGGCTCATGCAATGGAATGTATTTTTTGTAATGTCAGTTGAGTTGACTCAACAAATTACAGCACAGATTGAAGAGTACACTTCCTGCTTTTACTTCCTAGCATGGGTACACTCAAAATGGCTGCCAGTCCACCCATTATGCCATCATTGACTTGAATGGAGAAGCCCTTTCTATTCATTCTATTTCTATGAGTCAGACCCTGTGACTTCCAGTGATGTACTACTGCCACCAAGGCATCCCTGTAGTGCAGTGGATCTGGTCTTGGAGGGAGGAGGGGAGGGGGAGACTGAGTGAGTGGGTCTTTGTTTTCCGAGGGCGGTATGGTAATCACATCATAATGTTATTTAGATCCATTGGTGTGCTGATGCTCCCCACATCGCTGGCCCTGCAAGTCTAAGGTCAAGAGCCATGGGGGTGACGGGTTACATTTGCAAAACATGGTGGCGCACCACGTCCCTCTGGACTAAGGAAGTGTCTGAGCCTGGCGTTGTATCTTGTTGTATTTCTCGTGCCCCATGCTGCGTGCTCACACTAGTCACACGTTTCGGCCTTTACCCCGCCAGCCTTGTCAAAGTGAAGACCACTGACAGCACTTCCCACAACCCCCTAACTGGAGGCACAGAGGCCCACTGTCCTCCTCTCAGCTAGCGCTTCAAGCTGTCAAAGAGTGAGCTGAATCGGAAATCACCCTGACTTATTCTATTTAAACTTATTCCACTTATTCTTCTACTTATAAAGTTTTATCAGTAGCAGTAAGTCAATACTACTTACTAATACTATTGCTGCAGGTGTGAACCCCTTAGCAGATTTGTATATGTGGTCCTTGTTGTAAAGTATTCTCCAATGCTGCTTTCTCCATTCTATGCCTGCCTCACTTGAATGAGAATTATTGACCTGTCAACTTTGAACAAAAAGTAATTATATTACACTTTCCAGAGCATTTCAAATGGAGTATGTTTCCATGTGAGCAGTGAGAGAAATATAGTATCTCTCATTCCTCTGATCCCTCTGTATCACACTTCGTATTTCATTTGAAGGCAGAGGTGATTCTCAACATCATTAAGCGTTATTAAGTGGGATGATTTGAGAAAAGCTGAAACAAGAAATAATGTCGTAAAAAGGCAAAATATCCAAACATTTTGAGATATGACTAACGTTGTTTTTCTTTTATTCCTAGTTCTCTGTTTCCTCTAATTCATACGTGTGCATGAATTGAAACAAAATGTAAAAATCATTTTCATTAGCTAAAAAAGTATACTGTAAGTATGAATAATAATTCAAAGGTTGACCATTTGAAGACTTAAGATATCTGCAGGGGTCTCCTTAAATCAATCTAATTTTATTCTGATGGGGTTTCTTCATGTACAATCAATGCCTGAGTGAAGCATTTTTTTCAAATATAGAAGCTAGATTTTCGTGCAGAAGTAACCACCATACTCAGAAAAGGAATTCAACCGTAAGGCTAGGTAGTTAAATTGTCATGGTGTTTTTGTTGTCTGTTTTCATACAAAGAGGTGTTCATCGTAGGGTTAGATACACACCAAATAAAAATGCAGACTGGAGCTTGTCTTAATACACTCACCTCAGAAAGCACAGCTCAACCTGGCCTCGGCTTTCTCTTTTTCCATAACTCGAAGTGCACACAAACATACACACACACACTTGTTTATCCTCCCACGAGACCCACAGGAGTTCTCAGTACTATCCAGTCTCCCTTGACGATACAGTTCACCAGGTGTTGTCTGCAACAGGCAATTAGTAGAATAGGTGTACCTGTCAATCATGGAGCTAGAAGATTAGCTGCTTGCCCGTAATTAGCGGGTTAGAGGCTTCTTGGCCCGGAGGATAAAGGCTTTGCCAATAATGGGCCCAGGGGTATTAATTACTGAAGGTCGAAGCTGCCGAAAAGGCCAGGATCTTAGCAGCAGCGCACGTAAGATGATTGTTTAAATTTCAAAAATAATACTGGTCTGACAGTTGTTAGAGTCCCGAGGGGTTGTGGGTACAAGGTAACTGAGGTAATTAGTTTGAAGAGGAAAGGGCATGGTTGCAGGCATATTTGTGAAGAGTGAGGGAGGGAAAGAGTGAGGGAGGGAGAGAGCGATAGAGCGAGAGAGAGTGTGTGTGAGAGAGAAGGAGAGAGAGAGAGAGAGAGAGAGAGAGAGAGAGAGAGAGAGAGAGAGAGAGAGAGAGAGAGAGAGAGAGAGAGAGAGAGAGAGAGAGAGAGAGAGAGAGAGAGAGAGAGAGAGAGAGAGAGAGAGAGAGAGTGACAGTGACAGTGACAATGACAGAGCAGTAAAACAATTATGAGTGGATGGAGAGAGAAGCAGTGGAAGAAAATGTGACGAACCGGATAAAATAAATGAGACACATCTGCACCCTCGTATAACCCGCTTCCTGCCTCACTATTTTCACTCGCCGCCCCTCAGATGCATAACCCAGCAAAAGCCCTCGTCTGCATCGCAGTCGGGACACTGTTTCCCTCCATCTTTAGTGGTGGCAGCAGTGAAGGCAGCAGGAGGGGGAAGGGATGGAGGGAGGTTGAGGGCATCCAGGCAGGCAGGCGGGGGTGAGTGGGTCTTATTAAAGTACTAAAGATGGCCTGGCAGATGCTGCGAGGAGGTGGAAAACAAAAGGCGACTCACCTTATGTCTCATGCGGGAACAGGGCAGATGCCAAGGAAATAAAAGCAGGATGGTTGGTGGCGGCCCGGTTCAGCCAGAGTTCACGCGGAGGAAGGTGATAAAGTGGACCTGCCACCCTCTTACTGGGCCCTGGAGGCCCCGGGGGCTGGCCTCTCTCTGCCTGCTAGTAAAGGCTGCCGAGCTAGCTACATTAAAGTCAGAGAACTCCCAAATACCATGCAGCCCACACTGTCCCCTTTAACATTATGGCTGGACAAGTGTATGTAGCACTGGTGAGGAAGCTCTGCACACGATGCAACAACACACTCTGCTAATGCTAACTCAGTCTATTCAAAATGGTGGTAACTCTGGGATTTATGAAGTAATCCAATTACAGATGTAGGATCTTAATTTAATCACTCTACTGTTGCTGTCAATTTTGCTGTAGCAAAAACTTTCTTACAAAAAATGTCCATTAATTATAATTCACATTTCCTGTTGCTGCAGGATTATCTTCCTACTGTAGCAAACTGGCTCAAATTAAGATCCAACATCTGTGTCACAGTTATTGCTTCGCTGAGATTTATTAAAAAGGATCTCTTATCATTTCATAAAATCTACCTGCACTGTAATATTAATAATGCTAATAACGTAATTAATACTGTAACTTATAAATAGTAATAGCAAACAAATGGCTACGTAAAATGCATCATAGTTTGCCAATCTTTTTAGTCTGCTATTGCCGTTATTGTTAGTCATTTGATATTCTCCTGTGATTTGGCAAGAGAGGATGGAAGAGATACCCAGAATGTTAAAATGGGAAGAGCATGTGGAACATCTTCTTCACTCCCATGGACCTTTATTTCATTTATTGATCTAAAATCAAGATCACTGGGATGAAATGACAAGTATATCATCATAATAAATAAAATAAAATCAATTTCTGGACTATAAAGCACTTTCATACATTAGACTACGTCTGGGAACACAGTCCCAAGTCCTAAATCAGGGTTTAGGCCAAATTGAAGCATTAGGCAATTTTAAATCCACCCAGCAGAGGGCAATATCCTCCTCCTCCTCCTCCCCCTCCTCCTCCTCCACCTCCTCCTCCTCCCCACTCGCCTTTGGCCACCATAAATCGGCCCTCATGTAAAACTCTGCACCTGTGGCTCGCGGCAGGTCCTGATCCGAGCGCACGATAAACATGTCACTCCGCTCCTAATCCGCCCGCGTTCTTTATCTGCCCAATTATACTACCCCCATAAATAAAAATAAAAACAGCTCAGCATGCATACTGGCCCTGGCCCCAGACGAGGGGGCCGGGGGGCCAGGGCTTGGATAGCCAGCCATCCAAGCAAGCTAGGGTCATCATTTAGATTTGTGGTTAGAGTGGAGCACAAGCACTGGCATGGGAGATCCACTGGGTCATGCTTACCCTCTGCAGATTTCATCATTTTTATTTTGACAGTTAGTGTCTGGTCAGAGGGCTTCCTCCTTCTTGTTTTTCCTCTGTTGGACTCAGTAGTAAGCATAAGCACAGCAACAGCACTGGAAAACATTGCTGTGGAGTATCTAACATGTTTGAGGATATTCACTAGAGCTGTGTCTGTAAACTGTAGCTAAATTAATTTAAACTGATATATCCACTGTGCTACTGTTTAGTATTACTCTGTATAGGGAACATACTGAGAGCATTAACAAAGAGCATGACTGAGTTATTATTACTGTCAAGTTTACAGACTGGTGCAGATTAATCATGCAATTTGTGTGAACTATTTTTAGCATGCGGTGTTGTGCTCATTAAAGCTTATTGAATGCTAAATAAATTCATTTCAGATGTATACCAGTTTCAGCATAAAATAGTTTAACCTATGTCCATTAGATAGGTTGCTCTTGGAATACTGTGTATTGTGTTCCAAATCGAGCTTGCTTTACAGTAGCATCAACTTACTTTGTTGATTTAATCTTAGACTCATTAAAATATCATTAAATTCATGTTTTTCAGTGAACACCACACTATGCTTCTCTTGAGACGGTTCTAAACACCTTCGATTGGTTGATTAACAATTCATATGAAATTTGACGGATTTATTAAGCATCCTAAAGCCTAGCTAAGCTGACAACTCATCTTTTTTTTCCAAATGCACTGTATCTGAAACAAGCCATACTGTTCTGTCTAAAAGAGGAAAACAGGTGTGCACTGTGAACAAGGTTCATTAGGGTTCTATAGAGAACCTTATGAAGCAAGCCATTGAACCCATTTTGGGTCTGTAGTATAGCACCACATCTTCAAACGTTGTACTCAGTATGTGATGAAATTCTGGCCTCATTGTGTAAGCCTTGCAATAATAGCACCAATAAGCCAAACCAATACAAAACCATTAATTTCCAGGAAAAAAACATAGTGAACCGTGGGAAGTATACTAGGTTAAAACAACTACACATTTTGTAGATAGAGCATGAACGAAATCTTACACTGTGGTCTGGTAACACTTGCAAAATGTTTATCCTTTTTCTCTGCAACTTTTCTCGCTGACACCATATGAAAGTGTCACGTTAAACTGAAAACGCAGTGAGGGAGGAGTGAAAAATGAATTGATTTATATTTATAACAATGACTGCCGGAGCTTAACAGCATATTTTCGGACTGCACAGCAGACTGTAACTTTGCAGCTGGCGTTCCCTTACGTCGTTCCCAGCAGACGCACGACGCACCCAGGCCCTGCACCTTGTTTAGGAGGAAACAAATGGCAAATGAAAATACATTAAATTCCACATGTTACACACAGGTGTCAGTGTAATAATGCGTATCAGGAAAAAGATGTGGGGAAGGGGAAAAACCAGCGGTGCATTTTGTTTACTTTCTGATAATCTTCTGTTCTCTCCAGGGAATGCAGTGAGTAGTGCTACCTAATCCCTCTTGTCCAGCAAGAACAGGAGAGGTTTGATACCATTATTGTGTTTGATCTAGTGGAGTATGTTGGCCTACATTATTTTCATATACAGTGCCTTCAGAAAGCATTCATACCCCTTGACTTATTCCACATTTTGTTGTGTTACAGACTTAATTCAAAATTGATTGAATGTATGTTTTCTCTCACCCATCTACACACAATCCCCCATAATGACAAAGTGAATTTTTAGACATTTTTGAAAATGTTTTGAAAATGAAATACAGAAATATATCATTTGCATAAATATTCACACCCCTTTGCTTTGACACTCCAAATTGAGCTTAGGTGCATCCAATTTCCTTTGATCATCCCTGAGACGTCACTACAACTTGATTGGAGTCCACCTGTGGCCAATTCAATTGTTTGAACATGATTTAGAAAGAAACACAGTCTTCATAAGGTTCCACAGTTGACAGTGCATGTCAGAGCAGAAACTATACCATGAAGTCCAAGGAACTGTCCGTAGATGTCCGAGATAGAATTGTGATGAGGCATATATCTGGGGAAGGGTATAAAACAATTCTAGAATTTTGAAAGTTTCCAAGAGCACAGTGGTCTCCATCATTAGAAAATTGAAATAATATGGAACTACCCAGACTCTGCCTGGAGCTGGCCTTCCGACCAAACTGAGCAACCGGGCAAGAAGGACCTTGGTCAGGGAGTTGACCAAGAACCCAATGATAACTCTGACAGAAGTTCCTTGGCTGAGATGGGAGAACCTGGCAGAAGGACAGCAGTCTCTACAGCACTTCACCAATCTGGGCTTTATGGGAGAGTGGCCAAACGGAAGCCACTCCTGAGAAAAAGGCACGACAGCACACATGGAGTTTGCAAAAAGGCACGTGAAAGACTCTGAGATCATAAGGCAAAATATTATGTGGTCTGACGAGACAAACATTTAACTCTTTGGCTTGAATGCAAAGCGCTATGTCTGTAGAAAACCAGGCACAGCTCATCACCCATCAAACACCATCCCTACTGTGAAGCATGGTGGTGGCAGCATCTTGCTATGGGGATGCTTTTCAGCAGCAGGGACTGGGAGACTGGTAAGGATAGAGGGAACAATGAATGGAGCCAAATACAGGCAAATCCTTGATGAGAACCTGCTTCAGAGTGCAAACGACCTTAGACTGGGGCGAAGATTTAGGTTCCAACAGGACAATGACCCCAAGCATACAGCCAAAGCAACGCTGGAATGGCTTCAGAACAAGAATGTGAAAGTCCTTTAGTGGCCCAGCCAAAGTCCAGACTTGAATCCCATTGAAAATCTGTGGAAAAACTTGAAGATTGCTGTTCACCGCCACTCCCCATCTAACTTAACATAACTTGAGAAAATATGCAAGGAAGAATGGGAGAAAATCCCCAAATCCAGATGTGCAAAGCTGATACAGACATACCCAAGACAACTCAAAGCTGTAATTGCCGCCAAAGGTGCTTCTACAAAGTATTGACTCAGGGGTGTGAATACTTATGTATATTATATATTTCTGTATTCCATTTTGACTCAAATTTCTAAAAACAAGTTTTCACTTTGTCATTATGGGGTATTGTGTGTAGATGGGTGTGGAAAAAATATATTAAATCCATTTTGAATTCAGGCTGTAACACAACAAAATGTAGAATAAGTCAAGAGGTATGGATAATTTTGGAAGGCAGTGTAGCTCTAGACATTTACATTAATGTGTAATCTTCAATCTGTAGATGCTTTGTATTGTATACTGTACGTGTTGTGCCTTGGGAACTGATAAATCTTACATTTTTTACATTTACATTTTGCAGACGCTCTTATCCAGAGCGACTTACAGTTAGTGAGTGCATACATTTTCATACTGGCCCCTCGTGGGAAACGAACCCACAACACTGGCGTTGCAAGCGCCATGCTCTACCAACTGAGCTACAGGGGACTATAGAACACAGCATGAACAATAGGGGTACAGAGAGCTGCCTGATGAGTTGTTAGAAATTATGTTTTTTCTTACTTTATCATATAACTTCTATAAATCTATGTATAGTTTATGATGAACTTCAGTGTGTGGCTTTTTGGTCAATGGGACAAACCCACTTGATTACAAGTCACTGAATAAAATGGTTAAACACATACTAGAAATAAAACAGGGTGATTTTTACCAGTGGTTTAATGTGCTAGGGATTTCCCATCAAGCCCTGTGGCTATTGGCCTACAGAGTCAGCCCCCCCTCTCCAAAATCTGTGTGTCCCATGGGCAGTCCACGCCTCAGGACATGAATCAAGTCATTGTACAGCGTAAATAGATGCTTTACTTTCTACCCTTGACTCAAAGGTGTGGCCGTCCATCGTGGCATACCCTTTCTAGTCCTTCACAGAGTAAGGGTTTCAAATCCTGTTCTCACATGCAACACACTAAATACTACAATTTTTTTGTTATTCCTCACATCCCAGTTGCTTATAACAGACAGAGTACTGGATATTAGGTTTTGGCTGTCTTGCAAGACATCTACAAAAAATGGAAAGTCCTCTTTCAACAATATTTGGTGAACCCAAAAATGCCTAAAACAAAGCATAGCTAGCGAAAGCCTAAAGCCAAAAGCTCATGAAGCACCGTCCCCTCTCTGCCTCTTTGTTGTGGGCTTGGCGGGGACCCAAGTTGATTAGCAGACATCAGCGAAGCCACGGGTGTTGGCTGGAGTTAATAGTCTGTCCCGAGTCCATCAGGCAGCTTTGCAGTGTGGCAACAGGCTAACTCCCCCTCAGTGACTCCTAAACGCTCTCATGAACACCAGCTCCCCTCACAGGTTTCCAGACCTCCTATCATTCCTACATGACCCTAACGAAACTAGTATTACCTTACCATGCTCTATGATGAGGATGAAAGATGTGAAAACAATGAATACATCTATTTGAGATTCATTGGCTAAACAAAATTGAATTTGGTAGGCAAATGGAAAGTAAAACATCGGAGAGGTTTCTTAAATAACGAAACAGCCAAAAGGACAAGATGGGTCCAATAGTAAGCAAACGCAAAGTGTAATCCTTATGTGGAATATAATTTCATTGAAATGTGCTAAAACGCAATCTCATGTGATGCCCTTGAATGTGTAATGAATTGTATTGTATGGGATCTTAAAAAGACAAAATCACCACTTGAGCTGTGGAGCATCCTTGCCTTTCCCTCCCTCAGGAGTCGTGGTATAGAACTCATCTCGACAGTCTGACGATCCCTGTCTTTGTTGCAGTGAGAGCGGCCTCAGGCCATGACGCTAACAACAAAGTTGCTACGCACCCATATGAACATAAAACAACTATGGAGTCTATGTAATATGTAAAACAGTCGATATGAGGCTATATGGTAAATATTGCAGTGAGAGGCATATGTATCTTCAGTAGCTGTCCATTGTTTATGAAAGCTTTGTATTAATCTTAGTGCCTTAGAGGCAGAGTGGATTTGCATGCAAAGAGAGCTTGCAGTGGTGGATGGGCTCCAGAAGGCCCTGCAGGAAGAGGGGTGTGGATTGGCTCCAGAAGGCCCTGCAGGAAGAGGGGTGTGCTGGACTGGAACAAGCCAGTCTAATTCCAACAGGGACCAGGCTTGTATACCAGCGCAAACACAAAGCAGTCCATGGTCTGGAACACTCCACTCCCCACCTCTCTCTCTCACATTCTCTCACTCTCTCTCTCTATCTCCCCCACCCTCCCTCTCTAACTCTCTCTCTATCTCCCCCACCCCTCTCTCTCTCTCTCAGTCTCTCTCTCTCTTCCCCACCCCTCTCTCTCACTCGCTCTCTTCCCCAACCCTCTCTTTCACTCGCTCTCTCTCTCTCCCCCACCCCTCTCTCTCTCTCTCTTTCTCTCCCCCCACCCCTCTCTCTCACTCTCTCTCTCTCACTCTCCCCCACCTCTCTCTCTCACTCTCCCCCACCTCTCTCTCTATCTGCCCCACCCCTCTCACTCTCTGACTCTTTCTCTCTTCCCCACCCGGCTCTCTCTCTCTTCCCCACCCTCTCTCTCTCTCTCTCTTCCCCACCCTCTCTCTCACTCGCTCTCTCTCCCCCACCCTCTCTCTTTTTCTCTCCCCCCACCCCCCCATCTCACTCTCCCCCACCCCACCCCCTCTCTCTCACTCTTTCTCTCTCTCACTCTCACTCTCTCTCTATCTCCCCCAGCCCCTCTCTCTCTCACTCTCTCTCTTCCCCACCTCTCTCTCTCTCACTCACTCTCTCTCCCCACCCCTCTCCTCACCCTCTCTCTCTCACCTCTCCCCCACCCCTCTCTCTCACTCTTTCTTTCTCTCACTCTCTATCACCCCCCACCCCTCTCTCTCTCACTCTCTCTCTCCCCACCCCCTCTCTCTCTCTCACTATCTCCCCCACCCCCTCTCTCTCACTTTCTCTCTCTTCCCCACCCCACTCTCTCTCTCTCACTCCCCCACCCCTTTCTCTCACTCCCCCACCTCTCTCTCCATCTCCCCCACTCCTCTCACTCTCTCTCACTCGCTATCTCTTCCCCACCCATCTCTCTCACTCCTCTCTCTCACTCTCCCCCACCCCTCTCTCTCACTCCCCCACCTCTCTCTCTATCTCCCCCACTCCTCTCACTCTCTCTCTCTCACTCTCCCCACCCTCTCTCACTCTCTCACTCTCTCTCTCTCACTCTCCCCCACCCCTCTCACTCTCTCTTTCTCTCCCCAACCCCTCTCTTTCACTCACTCTCTCTCTATCTCCCCCACCCCCTCTCTCTCTCTCTCTCTCAGTCTCTCTCTCTCTCCCCACCCCTCTCTCTCACTCGCTCTCTTCCCCACCCCTCTCTTTCACTCGCTCTCTCTCTCCCCACCCCTCACTCTCTCTCTCTCTATCTCCCCCACCCCTCTCTCTCACTCTCTCTCTCACTACCCTCACCTCTCTTTCTCACTCTCCCCCACCTCTCTCTCTATCTGCCCCATCCCTCTCACTCTCTGACTCTTTCTCTCTTCCCCACCCGGCTCTCTCACTCTCTCTCTCCCCATCCTCTCTCTTTTCTCTCCCCCCACCCTCTCTCTCACTCTCCCCAACACCCCTCTCTCTCACTCTTTCTTTCTCACTCTCTATCACCCCACCCCTCTCTATCTCACTCTCTATCTCCCCCCACCCTCTCTCTCACTCTCTCTCTCTCACTATCCCTCACCTCTCTTTCTCACTCTCCCCCACCTCTCTCTCTATCTGCCCCATCCCTCTCACTCTCTGACTCTTTCTCTCTTCCCCACCCCTCTCTCACTCTCTCTCTCTTCCCCATCCTCTCTCTTTTTCTCTCCCCCCACCCCTCTCTCTCACTCTCCCCCACCCCCACCCCTCTCTCTCACTCTTTCTTTCTCTCACTCTCTATCAACCCCACCCCTCTCTATCTCACTCTCTCTCTCCCCCCACCCCTCTCTCTCTCACTATCCCCCCACCCCCTCTCTCTCACTTTCTCTCTCTTCCCCACCCCACTCTCTGTCTCTCTCACTCCCCCACCCCTTTCTCTCACTCCCCCCACCTCTCTCTCCATCTCCCCCACTCCTCTCACTCTCTCTCACTCGCTATCTCTTCCCCACCCCTCTCTCTCACTCTCTCTCTCTCACTCTCCCCCCACCCCTCTCTCTCACTCCCCACCTCTCTCTCTCACTCCCCCACCTCTCTCTCTATCTCCCCACTCCTCTCACTCTCTCTCTCACTCACTATCTGACTCTCACTCTCCCCACCCTCTATCACTCTCACTCTCTCTCACTCTCCCCCATCCCTCTCACTCTCTCTTTCTCTCCCCCACCCCTCTCTTTCACTCACTCTCTCTATCTCCCCCACCCCTCTCTCTCTCTCTCACTCTCTCTATCTCTCCCCACCCCTCTCTCTCACTCTCTTTTTCTATCTCTCCCACCCCTCTCTCTCGCACTCTCTCTCTTCCCCACCCCTCTCTCTCACTCGCTCTCTCTCTCTTCCCCACCCCTCTCTCTCACTTGATCTCTCTCTCCCCCCCCCTCTCTCTCTCTTTATTTCCCCACCCCTCTCTCTCACCCCTCTCTCACTCTCCCCCACCCCTCTCTCTCACTCTCCCCACCTGTCTCTATCTCCCCCCCACCCTCTCACTCTCTCACTCTCTCCCTCTCTTCCCCACCCGTCTCTCACTCTCTCTCTCTCTTCCCCACCCCTCTCTCTCACTCGCTCTCTCTCCCCCACCCCTCTCTCTCTCTCTCTTTCTCTCCCCCACCCCATTTCTCTCACTCTCTCACTCTCCCCCACCCCTTTCTCTCACTCTCCCCACCTCTCTCTATCTCCCCCCACTCCTCTTACTCTCTCTCACTCGCTCTCACCCCACCCCCTCTCACTCTCTCGCTCACTCTCTCTCACTCTCCCCCACCCTCTCTCACTCCCTCTCTCATTCTCACTCTCCCCACCCGTCTCTCACCTCTCTCTCTCTCTCCTCACTCTCCCTCACTTCTCTCTCTCTCACTCTCTCTCTCATCTCTCACTCTCTCTCTCTCTCTCTCTCTCTCTCTCTCTCTCTCTCTCTCTCTCTCTCTCTCTCTCTCTCTCTCTCTCTCTCTCTCTCTCTCTCTCTCTCTCTCTCTCTCTCTCTCTCTCTCTCTCTCAGCACCGCCTCTGCCCGCTCCTTGGAAGGGCTTCATTAAATAGATAAGGGATGCCTGCCCAAAATAAAGTCAACAATTGACAAGAAAGCAATCATACTATGTACGCAGTGTCATATTGTGAAATATGGTGTTATTGTTACGAGATAAATGTTATTTGTGAGAAAGGGGATATTTCCATAATGTTTTGCAATTTGGCACACACAGCATAAATACAATACGGTATAATGACATAAACCAAAGCTTCAAACTATCAATAAATGTCAGAATGTTAAATGAGCATTCACCACAAACGTTGCATCACCAAAACTACAGGTCTGGGAAAATAAAGGTGTAAAAAAATACTTGCAGAGGTGGAATAAAACAAGGTAATGGTGTTACAAATGCTTTCTTACTGTAAACATTTTGGAAATCCTTTGGAGGGCTTTCGCCCTCAGCCCTGAAGTGGAAATGTATAAGTAGATACCATACTGTATATTGGAGCCATGGCAACATAAGAGAATATGGCTACCATATGGAAATGACGTTACTGTTTTATTACCGATGCGTGTCACTAAGGAGCACAGTATATCAGGGAATGGGATGGGACCCAGCTTTGTCTGGGGTTTATTCCCAAATACATCTGGCATGATCACTACTTAAAAGACACACCTACAGAGTTGGTCCCTCGTATGAGGTTATATAAGAAGTAGTGTGAATCCTGTTGGAACTTCTCAAATTCAAACTGATAGTTTATTTCCATCCCACTATGCCAGTTTTACAAAGGCTGCATAAGTGTTGCCCAAACACTGTAGGCCTCCATCATAAAGAATTCCTGCACAAATAGTGTAGCCCCCCAATATAATTAATTATGAGGTTCGAGACGAAGGGGAAAGTAACCTAAATCATCATATCGGTGGGTGACGTCCTGCCCATTAAATCATGGTGATCACATGCTGGCACTTGCTTTCTTTACCAATCAAGCGGATCCATGCCTGCCTGTGCGTGACCTCCTCCAGCCTGCACTTCCTGTTGGGGCCCCAGGCCCCCAGCCTACTGCAGCCAGGGGACCCGTCTCACAGGGGCCAAGCCGAGGGGTCCATAAAAATCTATGATCCTCCACAGCCCATTGGCAATGGCGTTTCCTCTACACGAGGAGCAAAACTTGAGCCTGACCTCTGGGGGATATAGGAGCGGGAAAATACATGGCTAATCAAACTGTAAGGCCAGGGTGCTGCTTTAAGATCAGAGGTTGTCTGGGAGGTACCATGTGTGGACAGTGAGAGACAGTGACATCATTAGTAGCCTACCAATATTTATATTGTGATTACAGTTTACTGTATACAATTATGTAATTATCTCTTTAACTTTACTGTATCCTACAGTATACATTTATTGACTTCTGCCATATAAAACATTTTTTATAAATCATCAGTACCAAATATATTTTGTGGACAGCATTTAGATATACATATACAAACTAAAGAAGAATACTACTAACCCCTTTGTTAGAAACACCCTAACTATATGGCAGGAAGTACAGCAATATTATAATACTGTATTAATATACAGTATTATCCAGTTTTGCACCAATTTGGGGCAATGACATTTTCACACCTGGTAAAAATGACTTGGGGTTTAAAGAATGGGTAAGAAAAGGTATTGTTAAAGTAATGGACTTGTACAATGAAAAAGGGCTCATGTCGTTTGAAGAACTAAAGGGAAAATGTAACTTACCAAAAAAGCATTTTTTAAAATATTTACAATTGAGAAGCTTTATTTTCTCCAGTCTAAAACAATCTGCCCTACAACCTCCTTTGACCACTTTAGAAACACTCTTTGTTAATATGTGGGAGAGGTGAAATTATGTCGTTATATGGGTAAATGTCAGCTACTCTTATAGACAACTTCAGTGGATACAAGATGTGCAGGAAGATATTTCAGCAGAGGACTGGGGTATGATATGCTCTATAGGTCAGATACAGACAATAAACACTCACCTGAGATTGTTGCAATAAAATTGGATAATGAGAACATATATCACCCCTGTTAAGCTTTACAAATTTGACCCTAATATCCCAGACCTGTGTGTTAAATTTAACACGCATCTGGGCACCTTGTATCATTGCCTGTGGGAGTGCGCTGAGATACAAAAGTTTTGGAGCTCAGTACTACGCTATATCTCTGAGATTACCTCTACCACAATACCACTAATCCCTAAACTTTGCATCCTAAATCTTTACACAGAGAATATCTCTTTACGTAGGAGAGAAAATAAAATGGTTGACCTTTTTTTGTTGTTAATGTTTGGTTGTTGTTATGTTCTTGTGAAAAAACAAGAACAATATATTTCTGTAATTGTTGATTGTCCTATTTGGAAATAATACATATATGTGTAAAAAAAATAAAAAAGAAGACATATACTCCCACACTTCCCAGTTCCCTACTTCCCTACCACACTGTTTGTGTGGAACATCCAATCACTAACAGTTCAGGATAAATTAAGAGATGGAAAATGGGGCGACACTCTGCATACAGATGGTCATCCTGAACCAAGACAGGAAACCAAACACTTCCTGTATAAACGCTTACACTGTACAACTTCCTCTTTGGGCACATAATTCACACAGAGGGTGGTTGAGCAAAACAAATCAGGAACACTTAAGGAGCTAAAACAACATCCTGAAGCAGGAGGTATGGGGTCCTTAAGGCAGTGGGTTAGGCGTCTGGGGAGTGCCTGTCAAAACTCAATTAATAAGACAAGGCATGTGAATACAGAGAACATGCACTCTCTTACCAGCTTTAACACATATGTAAGTAGGTAACCTTGGACTCCAAATAAACAGCCACACAGCTCACAGAAATCCAGTCTCGTGTTAATCTGTCCTGATCAGGTCATGATGTTGTAAAGTAGTCTTCTGTCTAGTTACAGAGCCGTATGATACATTCAGATTTGGACATTGACATATCACTCTACCCTCTCCATCCCACAACCATTTGTCACAATTAACTATTTTCAACAAATATGTACAGTAGTAATTACAGTGTAACGAATGGTAACTACACAATGCCTACATAGTAACTAACGACACAGTGCCTACATAGTAACTAACGACAGTGCCTACATAGTAACTAACTACACAGTGCCAACATAGTACCTACAAAGTAACTAACGACACAGTGCCTACATAGTAACTAATGACACGGTGCCTACATAGTTACTAACGACACAGTGCCTACATAGTAACTAACGACACAGTGCCTACATAGTAACTAACGACACAGTGCCTACATAGTAACTAACAACACAGTTCCTACATAGTAACTAACTACACAGTGCCTACATAGTAACTAACTACACAGTGCCTACATTTTAACTAACGACACAGTGCCTACATAGTAACTAACGACACAGTGCCTACATAGTAACTAACTACACAGTGCCTATATAGTAACTAACGACACAGTGCCTACATAGTAACTAACAACACAGTGCCTACATAGTAACTAACGACACAGTGCCTACATAGTAACTAACTAAACAGTGCCTATATAGTAACGAACTACACAGTGCCTATATAGTAACTAACTAAACAAAGCCTATAGTAACTAACTACACAGTGCCTACATAGTAACTAATGACACAGTGCCTACATATTAACTAACGACACAGTGCCTACATAGTAACTAAAGACACAGTAACTACATAGTAACTAACTACACAGTGCCTACATAGTAACTAACTACACAGTGCCTACATAGTAACTAACGCACACAGTGCCTACATAGTAACTAACGACACAGTGCCTACATAGTAACTAACTAAACAGTGCCTACATAGTAACTAACTACACAGTGCCTACATAGTAACTAACTACACAGTGCCTACAAAGTAACTAACTACAAAGCCTACATAGTAATTAACTACACAGTGCCTACATAGTAACTAAAGACACAGTGCCTACATAGTAACTAACTACACAGTGCCTACATAGGAACTAACTACACAGTTCCTACATAGGAACTAACGACACAGTGCCTACATAGTAACTAACGACACAGTGCCTACATAGTAACTAACTACACAGTGCCTACATAGTAACTAACGACACAGTACCTACATAGTAACTAATGACACAGTGCCTACATAGTAACTAACGACACAGTACCTACATAGTAACTAACGACACAGTGCCTACATAGTAATTAACGACACAGTGCCTACATAGTTACTAACGACACAGTGCATACATAGTAACTAACGACACAGTGCCTACATAGTAACTAACTACACAGTGCCTACATAGTAACTAACTACACAGTGCCTACATAGTAACTAACGACACAGTGCCTACATAGTAACTAACGACACAGTGCCTACATAGTAACTAACTAAACAGTGCCTATATAGTAACTAACTACACAGTGCCTATATAGTAACTAACTACACAAAGCCTACATAGTAACTAACTACACAGTGCCTACATAGTAACTAACTACACAGTGCCTACATAGTAACTAACGACACAGTGCCTACATGTAACTAACGACACAGTGCCTACATAGTAACTAACGACACAGTACCTACATAGGAACTAACTACACAGTGCCTACATAGGAACTAACGACACAGTGCCTACATAGTAACTAACGACACAGTGCCTACATAGTAACTAACTACACAGTGCCTACATAGTAACGAACTACACAGTGCCTACATAGGAACTAACTACACAATGCCTACATAGTAACTAACGACACAGTGCCTACATAGTAACTAACTACACAGTGCCTACATAGTAACTAACGACACAGTACCTACATAGTAACTAACGACACAGTGCCTACATAGTAACTAACGACACAGTACCTACAAAGTAACTAACGACACAGTGCCTACATAGTAACTAATGACACGGTGCCTACATAGTTACTAACGACACAGTGCCTACATAGTAACTAACAACACAGTGCCTACATAGTAACTAACGACACAGTGCCTACATAGTAACTAACAACACAGTTCCTACATAGTAACTAACTACACAGTGCCTACATAGTAACTAACTACACAGTGCCTACATAGTAACTAACGACACAGTGCCTACATAGTAACTAACGACACAGTGCCTACATAGTAACTAACTAAACAGTGCCTACATAGTAACTAACTACACAGTGCCTACATAGTAACTAACTACACAGTGCCTATATAGTAACTAACTACAAAGCCTACATAGTAATTAACTACACAGTGCCTACATAGTAACTAAAGACACAGTGCCTACATAGTAACTAACTTCACAGTGCCTAAAAAGGAACTAACTACACAGTGCCTACATAGGAACTAACGACACAGTGCCTACATAGGAACTAACGACACAGTGCCTACATAGTAACTAACGACACAGAGCCTACATAGTAACTAACGACACAGTGCCTACATAGTAACTAACTACACAGTGCCTACATAGTAACTAACTACACAGTGCCTACATAGGAACTAACTACACAATGCCTACATAGTAACTAACGACACAGTGCCTACATAGTAACTAACTACACAGTGCCTACATAGTAACTAACGACAGAGTACCTACATAGTAACTAACGACACAGTGCCTACATAGTAACTAACGACACAGTACCTACATAGTAACTAACGACACAGTGCCTACATAGTAATTAACGACACAGTGCCTACATAGTTACTAACGACACTGTGCATACATAGTAACTAACCGACACAGTGCCTACATAGTAACTAACTACACAGTGCCTACATAGTAACTAACTACACAGTGCCTACATAGTAACTAACGACACAGTGCCTACATAGTAACTAACGACACAGTGCCTACATAGTAACTAACTAAACAGTGCCTATATAGTAACTAACTACACAGTGCCTATATATTAACTAACTACACAAAGCCTACATAGTAACTAACTACACAGTGCCTACATAGTAACTAACTACACAGTGCCTACATAGTAACTAACGACTCAGTGCCTACATAGTAACTAACGAAACAGTGCCTACATGGTAACTAACGACACAGTACCTACATAGTAACTAACTACACAGTGCCTACATTTTAACTAACGACACAGTGCCTACATAGTAACTAACGACACAGTGCCTACATAGTAACTAACTACACAGTGCCTATATAGTAACTAACGACACAGTGCCTACATAGTAACTAACAACACAGTGCCTACATAGTAACTAACGACACAGTGCCTACATAGTAACTAACTAAACAGTGCCTATATAGTAACGAACTACACAGTGCCTATATAGTAACTAACTAAACAAAGCCTATAGTAACTAACTACACAGTGCCTACATAGTAACTAATGACACAGTGCCTACATATTAACTAACGACACAGTGCCTACATAGTAACTAAAGACACAGTAACTACATAGTAACTAACTACACAGTGCCTACATAGTAACTAACTACACAGTGCCTACATAGTAACTAACGACACAGTGCCTACATAGTAACTAACGACACAGTGCCTACATAGTAACTAACTAAACAGTGCCTACATAGTAACTAACTACACAGTGCCTACATAGTAACTAACTACACAGTGCCTACAAAGTAACTAACTACAAAGCCTACATAGTAATTAACTACACAGTGCCTACATAGTAACTAAAGACACAGTGCCTACATAGTAACTAACTACACAGTGCCTACATAGGAACTAACTACACAGTTCCTACATAGGAACTAACGACACAGTGCCTACATAGTAACTAACGACACAGTGCCTACATAGTAACTAACTACACAGTGCCTACATAGTAACTAACGACACAGTACCTACATAGTAACTAATGACACAGTGCCTACATAGTAACTAACGACACAGTACCTACATAGTAACTAACGACACAGTGCCTACATAGTAATTAACGACACAGTGCCTACATAGTTACTAACGACACAGTGCATACATAGTAACTAACGACACAGTGCCTACATAGTAACTAACTACACAGTGCCTACATAGTAACTAACTACACAGTGCCTACATAGTAACTAACGACACAGTGCCTACATAGTAACTAACGACACAGTGCCTACATAGTAACTAACTAAACAGTGCCTATATAGTAACTAACTACACAGTGCCTATATAGTAACTAACTACACAAAGCCTACATAGTAACTAACTACACAGTGCCTACATAGTAACTAACTACACAGTGCCTACATAGTAACTAACGACACAGTGCCTACATGTAACTAACGACACAGTGCCTACATAGTAACTACCCACACAGTACCTACATAGGAACTAACTACACAGTGCCTACATAGGAACTAACGACACAGTGCCTACATAGTAACTAACGACACAGTGCCTACATAGTAACTAACTACACAGTGCCTACATAGTAACGAACTACACAGTGCCTACATAGGAACTAACTACACAATGCCTACATAGTAACTAACGACACAGTGCCTACATAGTAACTAACTACACAGTGCCTACATAGTAACTAACGACACAGTACCTACATAGTAACTAACGACACAGTGCCTACATAGTAACTAACGACACAGTACCTACAAAGTAACTAACGACACAGTGCCTACATAGTAACTAATGACACGGTGCCTACATAGTTACTAACGACACAGTGCCTACATAGTAACTAACAACACAGTGCCTACATAGTAACTAACGACACAGTGCCTACATAGTAACTAACAACACAGTTCCTACATAGTAACTAACTACACAGTGCCTACATAGTAACTAACTACACAGTGCCTACATAGTAACTAACGACACAGTGCCTACATAGTAACTAACGACACAGTGCCTACATAGTAACTAACTAAACAGTGCCTACATAGTAACTAACTACACAGTGCCTACATAGTAACTAACTACACAGTGCCTATATAGTAACTAACTACAAAGCCTACATAGTAATTAACTACACAGTGCCTACATAGTAGCTAAAGACACAGTGCCTACATAGTAACTAACTTCACAGTGCCTAAAAGGAACTAACTACACAGTGCCTACATAGGAACTAACGACACAGTGCCTACATAGGAACTAACGACACAGTGCCTACATAGTAACTAACGACACAGAGCCTACATAGTAACTAACGACACAGTGCCTACATAGTAACTAACTACACAGTGCCTACATAGTAACTAACTACACAGTGCCTACATAGGAACTAACTACACAATGCCTACATAGTAACTAACGACACAGTGCCTACATAGTAACTAACTACACAGTGCCTACATAGTAACTAACGACAGAGTACCTACATAGTAACTAACGACACAGTGCCTACATAGTAACTAACGACACAGTACCTACATAGTAACTAACGACACAGTGCCTACATAGTAATTAACGACACAGTGCCTACATAGTTACTAACGACACTGTGCATACATAGTAACTAACGACACAGTGCCTACATAGTAACTAACTACACAGTGCCTACATAGTAACTAACTACACAGTGCCTACATAGTAACTAACGACACAGTGCCTACATAGTAACTAACGACACAGTGCCTACATAGTAACTAACTAAACAGTGCCTATATAGTAACTAACTACACAGTGCCTATATATTAACTAACTACACAAAGCCTACATAGTAACTAACTACACAGTGCCTACATAGTAACTAACTACACAGTGCCTACATAGTAACTAACGACTCAGTGCCTACATAGTAACTAACGAAACAGTGCCTACATGGTAACTAACGACACAGTACCTACATAGTAACTAACTACACAGTGCCTACATAGTAACTAACTACACAGTGCCTACATAGTAACTAACTACACAGTGCCTACATAGTAACTAACGACACAGTGCCTACATAGTAACTAACGACACAGTGCCTACATAGTAACTAACGACACAGTACCTACATAGGAACTAACTACACAGTGCCTACATAGGAACTAACGACACAGTGCCTACATAGTAACTAACTACACAGTGCCTACATAGTAACTAACTACACAATGCCTACATAGTAACTAACTACACAGTGCCTACATAGTAACTAACGACACAGTGCCTACCTAGTAACTAACGACACAGTGCCTACATAGTAACTAACGACACAGTACCTACATAGGAACTAACTACACAGTGCCTACATAGGAACTAACGACACAGTGCCTACATAGTAACTAACGACACAGTGCCTACATAGTAACTAACTACACAGTGCCTACATAGTAACTAACTACACAGTGCCTACATAGGAACTAACTACACAGTACCTACATAGTAACTAACGACACAGTGCCTACATAGTAACTAACGACACAGTACCTACAAAGTAACTAACGACACAGTGCCTACATAGTAACTAAAGACACGGTGCCTACATAGTTACTAACGACACAGTGCCTACATAGTAACTAACGACACAGTGCCTACATAGTAACTAACGACACAGTGCCTACATAGTAACTAACAACACAGTTCCTACATAGTAACTAACTACACAGTGCCTACATAGTAACTAACTACACAGTGCCTACATATTAACTAATGACACAGTGCCTACATAGTAACTAACTACACAGTGCCTACATAGTAACTAACTACACAGTGCCTACATAGTAACTAACTACACAGTGCCTACATAGTAACTAACTACACAGTACATACATAGGAACTAACTACACAGTGCCTACATAGGAACTAACGACACAGTGCCTACATAGTAACTAACAACACAGTGCCATCATAGTAACTAACTACACAGTGCCTACATAGTAACTAACTACACAGTGCCTACATAGGAACTAACTACACAATGCCTACATAGTAACTAACGACACAGTGCCTACATAGTAACTAACAACACAGTGCCTACATAGTAACTAACGACACAATACCTACATAGTAACTAACGACACAGTGCCTACATAGTAACTAACGACACAGTACCTACAAAGTAACTAACGACACAGTGCCTACATAGTAACTAATGACACGGTGCCTACATAGTTACTAACGACACAGTGCCTACATAGTAACTAACGACACAGTGCCTACATAGTAACTAACGACACAGTGCCTACATAGTAACTAACAACACAGTTTCTACATAGTAACTAACTACACAGTGCCTACATAGTAACTAACTACACAGTGCCTACATATTAACTAACGACACAGTGCCTACATAGTAACTAACTACACAGTGCCTACATAGTAACTAACTACACAGTGCCTACATAGTAACTAACTACACAGTGCCTACATAGTAACTAACTACACAGTGTCTATATAGTAACTAACTACACAGTGCCTACATAGTAACTAACTACACAGTGCCTACATACGAACTAACTACACAGTGCCTACATAGTAACTAATTACACAGTGCCTACATAGTAACTAACTACACAGTGTCTATATAGTAACTAACTACACAGTACCTACATAGTAAGTAACGACACAGTGCCTACATAGTAACTAACTACACAGTGCCTACATAGTAACTAACTACACAGTACCTACATAGTAAGTAACGACACAGAGCCTACATAGGAACTAACAACACAGTGCCTACATAGTAACTAACGACACAGTACCCACATAGTAACTAGCTACACAGTGCCTACATAGTAACTAACTACACAGTGCCTACATAGTAACTAACGACACAGTGCCTACATAGGAACTAACTAAACAGTGCCTATATAGTAACGAACTACACAGTGCCTATATAGTAACTAACTACACAAAGCCTATAGTAACTAACTACACAGTGCCTACATAGTAACTAACGACACAGTGCCTACACAGTAACTAAATACACAATGCCTACATAGTCACTAACGACACAGTGCCTTCATAGTAACTAACTACACAGTGCCTACATAGTAACTAACGACACAGTACCTACATAGTAACTAACGACACAGTGCCTACATAGTAACTAACGACACAGTACCTACATAGTAACTAACGACACAGTGCCTACATAGTAACTAACTACACAGTGCCTATATAGTAACTAATGACACAGTGCCTACATAGTAACTAACGACACAGTGCCTACATAGTAACTAACGACACAGTGCCTACATAGTAACTAACGACACAGTGCCTACATAGTAACTAACGACACAGCACCCATATAGTAACTAACGACACAGTGCCTACATAGTAACTAATGACACGGTGCCTACATAGTTACTAACGACACAGTGCCTACATAGTAACTAACGACACAGTGCCTACATAGTAACTAACGACACAGTGCCTACATAGTAACTAACAACACAGTTCCTACATAGTAACTAACTACACAGTGCCTACATAGTAACTAACTACACAGTGCCTACATATTAACTAACGACACAGTGCCTACATAGTAACTAACTACACAGTGCCTACATAGTAACTAACTACACAGTGCCTACATAGTAACTAACTACACAGTGCCTACATAGTAACTAACTACACAGTGTCTATATAGTAACTAACTACACAGTGCCTACATAGTAACTAACTACACAGTGCCTACATAGGAACTAACTACACAGTGCCTACATAGGAACTAACTACACAGTACCTACATAGTAACTAACGACACAGTGCCTACATAGTAACTAACGACACAGTACCTACAAAGTAACTAACGACACAGTGCCTACATAGTAACTAAAGACACGGTGCCTACATAGTTACTAACGACACAGTGCCTACATAGTAACTAACGACACAGTGCCTACATAGTAACTAACAACACAGTGCCTACATAGTAACTAACAACACAGTTCCTACATAGTAACTAACTACACAGTGCCTACATAGTAACTAACTACACAGTGCCTACATATTAACTAATGACACAGTGCCTACATAGTAACTAACTACACAGTGCCTACATAGTAACTAACTACACAGTGCCTACATAGTAACTAACTACACAGTGCCTACATAGTAACTAACTACACAGTACCTACATAGGAACTAACTACACAGTGCCTACATAGTAACTAACTACACAGTGCCTACATAGTAACTAACTACACAGTGCCTACATAGGAACTAACTACACAATGCCTACATAGTAACTAACGACACAGTGCCTACATAGTAACTAACAACACAGTGCCTACATAGTAACTAACGACACAATACCTACATAGTAACTAACGACACAGTGCCTACATAGTAACTAACGACACAGTACCTACAAAGTAACTAACGACACAGTGCCTACATAGTAACTAATGACACGGTGCCTACATAGTTACTGACAACACAGTGCCTACATAGTAACTAACGACACAGTGCCTACATAGTAACTAACGACACAGTGCCTACATAGTAACTAACAACACAGTTCCTACATAGTAACTAACTACACAGTGCCTACATAGTAACTAACTACACAGTGCCTACATATTAACTAACGACACAGTGCCTACATAGTAACTAACTACACAGTGCCTACATAGTAACTAACTACACAGTGCCTACATAGTAACTAACTACACAGTGCCTACATAGTAACTAACTACACAGTGTCTATATAGTAACTAACTACACAGTGCCTACATAGTAACTAACTACACAGTGCCTACATACGAACTAACTACACAGTGCCTACATAGTAACTAATTACACAGTGCCTACATAGTAACTAACTACACAGTGTCTATATAGTAACTAACTACACAGTACCTACATAGTAAGTAACGACACAGTGCCTACATAGTAACTAACTACACAGTGCCTACATAGTAACTAACTACACAATACCTACATAGTAAGTAACGACACAGAGCCTACATAGGAACTAACAACACAGTGCCTACATAGTAACTAACGACACAATACCTACATAGTAACTAACGACACAGTGCCTACATAGTAACTAACAACACAGTGCCTACATAGTAACTAACGACACAATACCTACATAGTAACTAACGACACAGTGCCTACATAGTAACTAACGACACAGTACCTACAAAGTAACTAACGACACAGTGCCTACATAGTAACTAATGACACGGTGCCTACATAGTTACTGACAACACAGTGCCTACATAGTAACTAACGACACAGTGCCTACATAGTAACTAACGACACAGTGCCTACATAGTAACTAACGACACAGTGCCTACATAGTAACTAACAACACAGTTCCTACATAGTAACTAACTACACAGTGCCTACATAGTAACTAACTACACAGTGCCTACATATTAACTAACGACACAGTGCCTACATAGTAACTAACTACACAGTGCCTACATAGTAACTAACTACACAGTGCCTACATAGTAACTAACTACACAGTGCCTACATAGTAACTAACTACACAGTGTCTATATAGTAACTAACTACACAGTGCCTACATAGTAACTAACTACACAGTGCCTACATACGAACTAACTACACAGTGCCTACATAGTAACTAATTACACAGTGCCTACATAGTAACTAACTACACAGTGTCTATATAGTAACTAACTACACAGTACCTACATAGTAAGTAACGACACAGTGCCTACATAGTAACTAACTACACAGTGCCTACATAGTAACTAACTACACAATACCTACATAGTAAGTAACGACACAGAGCCTACATAGGAACTAACAACACAGTGCCTACATAGTAACTAACGACACAGTACCCACATAGTAACTAGCTACACAGTGCCTACATAGTAACTAACTACACAGTGCCTACATAGTAACTAACGACACAGTGCCTACATAGGAACTAACTAAACAGTGCCTATATAGTAACGAACTACACAGTGCCTATATAGTAATTAACTACACAAAGCCTATAGTAACTAACTACACAGTGCCTACATAGTAACTAACGACACAGTGCCTACACAGTAACTAAATACACAATGCCTACATAGTCACTAACGACACAGTGCCTTCATAGTAACTAACTACACAGTGCCTACATAGTAACTAACGACACAGTACCTACATAGTAACTAACGACACAGTGCCTACATAGTAACTAACGACACAGTACCTACATAGTAACTAACGACACAGTGCCTACATAGTAACTAACGACACAGTGCCTACATAGTAACTAACTACACAGTGCCTATATAGTAACTAATGACACAGTGCCTACATAGTAACTAACGACACAGTGCCTACATAGTAACTAACGACACAGTGCCTACATAGTAACTAACGACACAGTGCCTACATAGTAACTAACGACACAGTACCCATATAGTAACTAACGACACAGTGCCTACATAGTAACTAATGACACGGTGCCTACATAGTTACTAACGACACAGTGCTTACATAGTAACTAATGACACAGTGCCTACATAGTAACTAACGACACAGTGCCTACATAGTAACTAACGACACAGTGCCTACATAGTAACTAACGACACAGTGCCTACATAGTAACTAACGACACAGTACCCACATAGTAACTAACGACACAGTGCCTACATAGTAACTAACTACGCAGTGTCTACATAGTAACTAACTACACAGTGCTTACGTAGTAACTAATGACACAGTGAAAGGAGCTTTATGATTTGTATCATCTTTATTAGAATCCACATTAGCCGACGCCAATGTGTCTTCCTGGGATCCGACACACAACAAAAAATACATTTCAGACAAAAAGACTACAATTTACATTTAAAACATTAAAATAGGCATTGCAGACAAACACAGCGCATTCGGAAAGTATTCAGACCCCTTCACTTTCTCCACATTTTGTTACGTTACAGCCTTATCCTAAAACGGATTAAATGTTTTTTTCCCCTCATCAATCTACACAAAAAACCCTTGAATGAGTAGTTGTGTCCAAACTTTTGACTTGTAGTGTAGACAGGTGTGTGCCTTTCCAAATCATGTCCAACCAATTTAATTTACCACAGGTGGACTCCAATCAAGTTGTAGAAACATCTCAAGGATGATCAATGGAAACAAGATGCACCTAAGCTCAATTTCGAGTCTCATAGCAAAGGGTCTGAATACTTATGTAAATAAGGTATTTCTGTTTTTTATTTTTAATACATTTGCTAAATTTAACAACCCAAAAAGGTTTTCGCTTTGTCATTATGGGGTATTGTGTGCAGATTGATGAGGGAAAAAAATTATTTAATCAATTTTAGAATAAGGCTGTAACGCAACAAAATGTTAATTTTTATTTGATTTTTTTATATATATATATATACTAAAAAAATAAAAATAAGATACAAAGTTTTACTATTCTGGTTTTACTATCAGGAAAGGCCTTCAGAAGCTGAGGTTTGTCCGTAAAATATAAGCTTTAATAGACCACCATGTAGATTTGGCATAGCCCCACATGAATCCATTGTGAAATTCATATAAATCCATATGCTCTTTCTTTGTCTAAACTGGCTGTGAGAACAAATCGTAGTGTTCTGAGATTTGTGGGGCATGTCTCTAGGGCTTTCCACATTATCATGCAGATCCTCTTCCATATATAGTTGAACAGTGTAATGACCACTGATATCAAATGATGCAGCATTTTTGTCTTATTTGTAGTGGGTGGAACCAATTGGCCCACTGCACAACATCAGAAGGGGTTAATCCATACAAACATTGACACAAACATATTGCTTACACAGGGAGTTAATAAGACTAACATATTATTAGATTCATAACATTCCCCCATAATAATGTGGCCTCCTGTCAATCATTGACACAATTAAATTGTTTAATGAATACATTTGCATTGATAATGGAAGGCTTTGGTGAACATCTGGCTGCAGCAGTTTAATGGCATACCTTGCATCAGATGGCCATATGGATGTGAACGGAAAGGCTGTTTTTGATGCTAACTAAATGAAAAGTATCACTCAAATTAATTTGGTTTGTTTGACAGCGAGAAAATCACTTAGTAAGAGAGATTCTGGCATATTACAAGCTCTGTGGCTAATTGCTATAGGAGGAGCTATTTTTCTGCCACTCCCCCCGAAAAAATACCTCCTGCTCGTAAAAGTCATTGGTAACAGTTTCTTCCTCACTGCATTTCAATATTGCAAATGCATCAGGATTTTCCTCGACAGTGCCAAATGAAATGCAAATCAGCCTGCTAGCAATATAACATCTGGCTCAGTTATTTTTTTTTACAAATCTTCATACGTTTCCACAATTCAAATGAACAATTGCCATTACATTGCTAATTTTTCCGGCACATTCTCTATTGCCAAGATATACATTTCAAAATGACTGGCTGAAGAGAGGATGAGGATATAATTATGCAGTGTGAGAAATGAAGACATCAGTGTCGTTACCACATGCCGACCAAAAGACGCAAAAAATCACGTAATGATATGCAACAAAATCACTTCCTAAAACTTTCTATAAATATTAATGTTGTGTTAAAATGTCGAATGAATTCAGGTTCCAAATCTTTCAGTATTTTTCCTCTTCCATGACTATTATAATTGATTATATTAGCAGAACTTCATGCAAAGTTTGGCAAAGTAAGGTAGACATGTGGGGACATAACAGTATTGTGTTTCTAGAAAGTATGAGACTGTCTTTATAACTATATAAGATACAAATACAAACACTGTCATTAGTAGGGTACTGTATGACCATAATTGGCTGTCAAATAGAACAAAGATCTGTGAAATGACATAGGCTGACTTACATTTCTCCATGCGACCAGCTCAGATCCAAAATGGCTTCCTTTGCAGTGTTTTCTTCCTAATGGCAGTTTACCTGCTGTCACGAGTTACAAAGCCAGAACCCAGAAGCAGACCAGGACAAGGTAAGTTGAAACGAAGGTGAGTGTTTATTTACAAATTCAAGAGTGATGCTGAATAATCCAGGGAACAGAGCGGGCGGCGTTGATTAGTTGTTGGGGGTGCAGTGGTTGATCCCATCATGGCTCGGCAGCCGCCGACCACCAGGCAGAGGTTGGATGAAGGTCCCGGATGAGTGACTGCAGATGGAACAAAACGGAGGTAAGCAAACAACAAACCAACAAGGTGCAAAACAACAAAGCTAACGCTAGACGCTCTAAGACTGATACTCTGGTAAACCTACTGTTCATGGCTAACGATCCGGCAGGGAATGGATGTTAGGCCAGAGCCTAAGAAGGGTGATGATCAGGACCAGGTGTGCAGATTGCTGATGGGATGCAGGTGCGGAAATCAAGAGAGCTCCCCGGAGCGTTCCAGAACCCTCGGGAAACTGGAGATCACGAGCGGAAAAACTAGTCCACAGACAGGACCCGACTCAGACTGCCGGGATCGTTACAGTACCCCCCCTCCGACGAACGCCACCGGGCGGACTCCCCGGAGCGCCAGGATGGAGGCGGTAGAAGTCACGGATGAGGTCAGCATCTAGGATCTGTCGCCGCGGAATCCAACTCCTCTCTTCAGGACCATACCCCTCCCAGTCCACGAGATACTGGAAACCCCGGCCCCGCCGTCTGGAATCCATGATGCGCCGCACCGTGTAGGCAGGACCGCCTCCGATCATCCGAGGAGGAGGAGGCGGAGGAGGCAACAGAGGACTGAGGAAAACAGGCTTGAGGCAGGAGACATGAAAGGTGGGATGGACTCTGAGCGTCCTCGGGAGTTTGAGTCGAACTGCCACCGGATTGATCACCTTCTCCACCACAAACGGACCAATGAACTTCGGTAACAACTTCCTAGACTCAGTCCGTAAAGGAAGATCCCGTGTGGCCAACCAGACCCTATCTCCGATGGTGTAGGTGGGAGCGGGGATCCGGCGACGATTCGCCTGGAGCTGATACCGGTCCGAAACTCTAAGGAGTGCCTTTCTGGCCCGATGCCAGGTCCGGTGGCAACGACGAATATGGGCCTGAACAGAAGGCACTGAGAGCTCCTTCTCCTGAGAAGGGAACAAGGGAGGTTGGTAGCCATACAGGCACTGGAAGGGAGACATCCCAGTGGCAGATGTAGGGAGAGTATTGTGGGCATACTCAACCCAAGGCAACTGAGAGACCCAGGAGGTGGGGTTGGAAGAGGCCAGGCAGCGTAGCGTGGATTCCATCTTCTGGTTGGCTCTCTCCGCCTGACCATTAGATTGGGGATGAAACCCAGATGTGAGACTGACTGTAGCTCCAATGGCCAAACAGAAGGACTTCCAGACAGCAGAGGTAAACTGAGGGCCACGGTCGGAAACGATATCACTGGGCAACCCATGGACCCTGAAAACCTCCCTAACCAGGATCTCGGACGTCTCCGAGGCAGAGGGAAGCTTGGCAATTGGCACAAAGTGGGCGAACTTGCTGAATCTGTCCACGATAGTCAGAACGACCGTGTTCCCCTCAGAAGCGGGCAACCCAGTGACAAAGTCCAGGGCCAGATGCGACCATGGTCGCCGGGGAATAGGAAGGGGGTGAAGTAGTCCAGAGCTGGGCCGATTGGTACTCTTATTCTGCGCACACACTGGACAGGCAGCAACATAACCCCGAGTATCCTCGGCCATGGCAGGCCACCAAAAAGCGTCTGCGAAGAAACGCCATCGTCCGAGCCACGCCAGGGTGACAAGCCATCTTGCTGGCGTGGGACCATTTGAGGACCGCAGGACGAACCGACTCAGGCACAAACAACCGACCGGGTGGACCGTTACGGGACCGGGCTGCGTCCGAAGAGCCGCCATCACCTCCTCCTCAATCTTCCACCTAACAGCTCCCACGACGCAGTTCCGGGGGGAGAATTGTCTCGGTCTTGGACCCACTCTCCTCCGTCTTGGAGAACATCCGAGACAAGGCGTCCGCCTTGCCGTTCTTAGATCCAGGTCGGAACGTCAGGGAAAAATTGAATCGTCCGAAAAACAACGACCACCTGGCCTGACGGGAGTTGAGACGTCTAGCCGATTGCACGTAAGCAAGGTTCTTGTGGTCAGTCCAGACAATAAACGGCTGCTCCGCCCCCTCCAACCAGTGGCGCCACTCCTCCAAGGCAAGTTTCACCGCGAGAAGCTCCCGGTAACCCACATCGTAATTCCTCTCCGCAGGCGAAAGGCGACGAGAGTAGTAGGCGCAGGGATGGAGTTTACTGTCCGTGGAGCATCGCTGCGACAGGATGGCGCCAACTCCCACATCAGACGCGTCCACTTCAACGACGAACTGACGGGCCGTGTCCGGTTGAGAGAGAATCGGTGCGTTGGTGAATCGCCTCTTCAAATCCAGAAACGCTCGATCCGCCTCCGGATTCCACTTGAAGCTCCTGATACTGGAAGTCAAGGCCGTCAACGGAGCGGCCACACGGCTGTAATCCCGGATGAATCTGCGGTAGAAATTCGCAAACCCCAAAAATCTCTGGAGCTGCAATCTCGTGACCGGGCTGGGCCCATTCCAGAACCGCTCTAACCTTCTCCTGGTCCATCCTAATCTCTCCCCTGGAGATGATGTACCCGAGAAAGGATGTCGTGTGGGCGTGAAACTCGCACTTCTCGGCCTTCACGAACAGGCGATTCTCCAACAATCGCTGCAGAACCTGCCGGACATGCTGGACGTGGTCGGAAGGTTCCTTCGAGAAGATCAGAATGTCATCCAGGTAAACAAACACAAAGAGACCGATCATATCTCTCAGGACGTCGTTCACCATACTCTGGAATACCGCTGGAGCATTGGTCAGTCCAAACGGCATCACCTGATACCGAAGTGACCCATCGGTGTATTGAAACCCGTCAACCACTCGTCTCCCTCTCTGATCCGGACCATGTGATACGCATTGCGTAGGGTCTAGCTTGGTGAACACCGTAGCACCCTGTAAGGAGTCGAAGGCAGAACTCATCAAGGGCAGGGGATACTTGTTCTTGATCGTGATGTCATTCAAACCCCGATAATCAATACACGGTCGAAGAGAGCCATCCTTCTTACCCACAAAGAAGAATCCTGCCCCCAGGGGTGATGACGAGGGACGAACGAGACCAGCAGCTAGGGACTCCTTGATGTAGGTCTCCAAAGCCTCACGTTCAGGGCGGGAGATACTGTATAACCTTCCCTTGGGGTAGACAGCTCCAGGGAACAGGTTGATGGCACAATCATATGGTCGGTGGGGAGGGAGTGACAGAGCCTTCTGCTTACTGAACACTTCCCCCAAATCGTGATATGTCTCGGGGACCAGGGACAAATCTGGGGGTTTAGCCTCAATCACCTGACTGGGAACCGAATGGGGACAGGCAGTCTTGAGACAGTTAGCATGACAATCAAGGCTCCGACTCGTTACCTTGCCCGTCACCCAATCGAACGTGGGATTGTGTTCCTTCAGCCAGGGGTATCCAAGGACCAGAGGAACATGGGAAGACGGCAGAATGAAGAATGAAATCATCTCCGAATGATTCCCCGACAACAGCATCTTAACCGGTTCAGTCCTCATCGTGATACGTGCCAGACTACTGCCGTTCAGAGTGGTCGCTTCAATGGCTTCCGGCAATTGCTCCTTGGAAAGCCCCAGCTGTTCCACCAACTCGGCATCAAGAAAGCTTCCATCGGCACCTGAATCGATAAAGCGTTAATCGCTAAGCTCTGATTCCTGTTCACAAGGGTAGCCGGAAACGGGTCTGACAGAGGTACTGAGAGGTTGAAACTGGCTCGCTAAAAGTCCTCCCAACTTTAGCGAGCCGGGCAGTTTGACGACCGCCGGGAACAAGTGGAGATGTAATGTCCCGAGCTACCACAGTAGAGGCAGCAGTTGGTCTTACGTCTATGTTGACGCTCCTCCTTGGTTAACCCGTGCCGCCCCACTTGCATGGGTTCAGAATCGGGAGAGAGGACCTCTCCACTAATCCTTTGTGGAGAATGATCGACGTGTTCTGGTCCACCACCCGACCCGACTGGGAACTGAGAAGCTGATCGATTGGACGGACCCCATTGCTTCTCCCTCCTTCGCTCTCGGACTCGATTATCCACCCGAATAGACAAGGCTACCAAGCTGTCCAGGTCACTAGGCTCCGGATAGGAGATCAACTCATCCTTGAGCTGCTCCGACAGACCCTGGTAAAAGGCCGCTTGCAGAGACTCCTCATTCCACCCACTCTCCACAGCCAACGTCTTGAACTCGATCACGAAGTCGGCCACGCTGCGAGTTCCTTGGTGAAGCGAAACAGGCGCCTAGCGGCGTCCCTCCCTCGGACGGAATGGTCGAAGAGCTTCCTCATCTCGGCCGTGAACCCCTGGTATGAAGCCATGCAGGGGTCTTGTCGTTCCCAAACGGCTGAAGCCCACTCCAGCGCTCGACCACGCAGCAACTCAATCACAAAGGCTATCCTAGCCTTGTCTGTGGCATAAGAGTAGGGCTGTAGATCGAACACTAACCCACACTGCATAAGGAAAGAACGGCATCTTCCCAGCTCCCCCTCATATTTATCCGGCGTCGGAACCTTGGGCTCACGGAAGGACACAGCTCCAGACGCGGCAGGCGAGATGGGTGAAACCGGTAGTGGATCCTCCACCGGAAACTTGCGCTGGTTCTGGACCTCCGTCAGACCGGTAGAAAGGTTCCGAACTGACAACGCGATCTCCTGTAGTACCGTGCTATGATGGCCCAACATCTTCTCCTGATGGGTAATGGCATGGCGAACAGAGTCCAGGTCCGCTGGGTTCATTACTGGCCGGATCGTTCTGTCACGAGTTACAAAGCCAGAACCCAGAAGCAGACCAGGACAAGGTAAGTTGAAACGAAGGTGAGTGTTTATTTACAAATTCAAGAGTGATGCTGAATAATCCAGGGAACAGAGCGGGCGGCGTTGATTAGTTGTTGGGGGTGCAGTGGTTGATCCCATCATGGCTCGGCAGCCGCCGACCACCAGGCAGAGGTTGGATGAAGGTCCCGGATGAGTGACTGCAGATGGAACAAAACGGAGGTAAGCAAACAACAAACCAACAAGGTGCAAAACAACAAAGCTAACGCTAGACGCTCTAAGACTGATACTCTGGTAAACCTACTGTTCATGGCTAACGATCCGGCAGGGAATGGATGTTAGGCCAGAGCCTAAGAAGGGTGATGATCAGGACCAGGTGTGCAGATTGCTGATGGGATGCAGGTGCGGAAATCAAGAGAGCTCCCCGGAGCGTTCCAGAACCCTCGGGAAACTGGAGATCACGAGCGGAAAAACTAGTCCACAGACAGGACCCGACTCAGACTGCCGGGATCGTTACACCTGCTAAATCTCTCCAGCCCATCCTCACATATTACATAATGTTCAGTGATCCATGAGGAATGTATAGTGGAAGGCAATATGATGAAATATTTCACATATCAGTTATAAACTGAAGACAGGCTGGAAGGAGAGAAGAATAAGTCAATTCAAGCAGGGCCAATTGCTCACTGGCTTTCCCAGAGGTCCAGAAACTTGGAAAACAGTTGTCCCCCGAGATGCCGGCGCAAAAAGAAATAGAGTACAAACAACTTTGCATCTCTCAAAGTGAACGATCCAGCTGTAAAGGGCTGATTATGACGGAGCAGTGCAGGCAGACTACAGGGAGACTAAGCTCTTCAGTGATTAGAGAATCAGCAATTGAGAGGAGAGGAGCCATCATGAACATAATTGTATTCACATCAAACACATAACACCTCTCTCCCAGTGCCGAGGTGCAGGAGCCTGGAGCCATAGAGGTGGATTACAGTACATGCCGCTAATAAAAACCTCATTAATGTTGTTATTACTGTATGTGAACTGTGTATTGTGAGACACTTAGATGCACTGCTGACATTGGGTCTATAGATGTAGCTTATTAAAGTGCATTTGCATCTTTGTGTGTATTTCATTAATTGCTTGCGTCTGCCTTTTTGCCCTGGAACTTCTTGTAGAACCGGATAACAAGGTGGATATTTAACGAGACATTGTCACTTAATCTATCAAAGGGGTCTGCTTTCTGTTGCCACAAGCGGGGGAAACAAAGCAAGAAAGAGTGAGAGTGAAGAGTGTGTGAGAGAGAGAGAGAGAGAGAGAGAGAGAGAGAGAGAGAGAGAGAGAGAGAGAGAGAGAGAGAGAGAGATCAGAAAATGTCTCTGTGTGAGAGTATGTTAGGATTACAACTTAAAATGGGGGTTGATTCCAAAACAGACAAAGCTGTATGTGCCAAGTGACAGGGAGTGGCTGGAATGTCCTAATTTTCCCAGTTTGTCCGCTTGTGGGACAATATGGATGGTCTGGCTTATGATCCCGCTAACCCACGCAGGCTCCTCTGTGCTAGCAGCACACTGCTCTGCATTGTGCACTGAGCCAGGGCCCAGCCCTGTGCACACTGTACGATGTGGGTGTTAATTAGGGATCGGGGGCTCTCCTACATTCAAACTCCCATTGGTAGTGTCCCATTGAGGGGAGCACTTCCTGAAACAAACCTCACCGTCCAGTGACCTCATCCACCACTTCAAGGTCCGAAGCCTCAACGATGTAGATCCTGTACAGAAATAATCCTATTGTACCTCAAGGGCCTCGTGTAGATGTGGAATAGTGAATTGGTTGAGATTATGAATCCTGTCTTGTTAAAGTGGTTAAACTATAATGCCTATCGACCCAACATTTGTCTGAAGGAAAATCTCTTTGTCTATTTTTTCCCATGCATACTTTATTTCTGTAAGTCAACTATGATTGGCATTGCAGTCATTGACAAAACATTCTACAATTCCTTTAGCTATATGGCACATAACAGTTTGATTACAATTGATTCGAAGACAGTGGGCCAACCAGTAACCGTCTGTAGAAGGACACATTCTGAATACTCCTTTGAAACACAAAAGGTTTCAACAGAGCACTTAAGTTCCAAAAGGGTTCTTCGGCTGTCCACATAGGATAACCATTTTTGGTTCCAGGTAGAACCCTTTTGGGTTCCATGTAGAATCCTCTGTGGAAAGGGTTCTACGTGGAACCCAAAAGGGTTTTACCTGGAACCAAAAATGATTCTTCAAAGGGTTCTCCTATGGGGACAGCTGAAGAACCCTTTTAGGTTCTAGATAGCATCTTTTTTTCTAAGAGTGTACAAGAACACACAACTGGAAGTAACTATCTTCTATTGTTCATTCATGCCCGTCTCCCAAACCGTTGATTTTACTCAGTTCAAAATCAATGTACTCTCTAACTGTAAGTCGCTCTGGATAAGAGCGTCTGCTAAATGACTAAAATGTAAATGAATAAGCGACAACTGATACTTTGAACATTTAGCGAAACAGTGCCTATGTTGTCCCCTCTTGAACCATTGTCATTTCTAATAACTGACCTGTCTATACTCATCTTCTCCCTCTTTCTCGGAAGTAAAAGTCGGGGGCTGGTTGGAAGTAAAACTCGGGGGCTGGTTTTCTCACCCTGCGAATGCACTGCAACGTAGCTTCGCCAGGCTGTTAATCTGTTTGCACATTTGCGGCGCTAACAATGTGTTGACAACACGCTGACATCACCCAGATGTCAGCCACATCTGCCTCCTCCGGTCCATGAATATTAATCAGACCAGGCAGCCAAGGCTGCTTCTGTTCCTCGGATTGTTCCCTCTTTCACTTGGCTCTCTCTCTATCTCTCTCACACCTTCAGTTTCTATCCCCCTCGTTATCCGTCTGCCCTAGTCTCTAAGCCGTTCCCTCTATCACTTGTCTCTCTCTCTCTCTCTCTCTCTCTCTCGCTCTCTCTCTCTCTCTCTCTCTCTCTCTCTCTCTCTCTCTCTCTCTCTCTTTCCCTTCCCTTTGTTTATATCCATTTCGTCTCCCCTATTCTCTAACCCTGTCTTTCTCTTTATGTCTTTCCATGTCTCTATCTATCTCCCACAGTCTCCAAGACCCTCTTTCCGTGTCTCTATCTATCTCCCACAGTCTCCAAGACCCTCTTTCCGTGTCTCTATCTATCTCCCACAGTCTCCAAGACCCTCTTTCCGTGTCTCTATCTATCTCCCACAGTCTCCAAGACCCTCTTTCCATGTCTCTATCTATCTCCCACAGTCTCCAAGACCCTCTTTCCGTGTCTCTATCTATCTCCCACAGTCTCCAAGACCCTCTTTCCGTGTCTCTATCTATCTCCCACAGTCTCCAAGACCCTCTTTCCATGTCTCTATATATCTCCCACAGTCTCTAAGACCCTCTTTCCATGTCTCTATCTATCTCCCACAGTCTCCAAGACCCTCTTTCCGTGTCTCTATCTATCTCCCACAGTCTCCAAGACCCTCTTTCCATGTCTCTATCTATCTCCCACAGTCTCTAAGACCCTCTGTCCTTGTCTCCTCTTTCTGCATCTCTTTCCATCTACCCTGTCTCCAACTACCCTCTCTGTTTCACTCAATACGTATCCCCTTTTTCTCCATCTTCCCCAGATCTCCCACTTTCTACTGCCTTCAGAGCCAAATCTGACCTTAAAATCTGTGCGTGCAACTTGAATGTACTGTAAGCCCATTGACATCAATGTATGATTTACACGAAAATCTGAGTTAAGCATGCAAATCTTAAGTTAGTATTCACACACGTTTTGCTTTACTGTAACCTTTCTATGGTATTTGTGACTTTGTATGGACGTCACGTGCTAAGCAATGTAGGGAATCTACTATGTGTCTGGAGCACATCCATAGCTTCTTAAGTCATTAAATATAGAGCGCGTTATGGTTCTGAATCATGCACTCACCTTCCATTGATCTTAACTTTAATAAAGCTCTCAGCTAATACACAGAGTTGCCAGTTGAAGGGCATTCCTTTCTGCTCTTTGCTAATTGCAATTATATAAGACAGTGTAAGAGGGATACAGGGCTCAAGGAGTGGATGTGGGAATGGAACATCCTGAAGTTGAGGTAATCCTTGTTTAATGTTTGGTTTTAATGGCCGCAGTGCTAATTAATCCCCATCAGTTCTATTTCAATTCCAGTACATTCATGAAGTTAATTTAAATGCAGTTGATGATTTCTTTTAAATCACCACGTTCCTACCTGTAGTCACTAGATGGCCATGCAACAGGGCAATTCAATCATTTATCGCGTGACCAACATAACATCATTCCATTTAGTAAAGTACCACAGGAAAATAGAAGCACAGTTAATCTTGTCTTCCAATAAGGCAAAATGCGGTGAGGAAAATGCAACCCAGTGTCCTCCCACCGCGACACACTATTTATTCACAACCTCCCAGGCTTATACCCTGTGACTGTGGGAGAGTCACTGATATGGAGTTCATGCTCCAGATGAATATTGGTGGCATCACGCAGATTAGCCCTAACGTGTCAGGGTTAATTGCCATAATCAAGAGGGGTTAATTAGTCTGTCTGTGTCTACAACCGACCGTGAGTGTTATCACAGCACTGCCGCTGGCTTGGTTGGTTGACACAAGCCTTCACCTCTTTTGCAATTAGGCCGACTCGACAGAGGCAATAACGTAGAGTGAAATATTCACTGTGAGCTCACCAGAGAGAGATGATAAGTAAAGTGTTCACCCTCTCTCTGAGGTATATGGGTTTGAGGTTGTGACTGAGGGAGGTGACATCGATGGTCAGGTGATAACTGTCCCTTTCATGGCCATCACTGACCCCAAACGCACGCACACACTCACACAACAAAAATACGATTTATTCTGTGAACAGGTTCATTAATTACAAGTGCAGTACACACATTTATTTCACTCATTATTCTCAGTGGTGTTTTGACTGCGTTTGATTGACTGGCAGTTGTAGTCTGTGTGTGTTTTTGAGAGGGGTTCCCATGGTGCAAAGGGTTTCCATGGTGCAAAAGGTTCCCATGGTGCAAAGGGTTTCCATGGTGCAAAGGTTCCCATGGTGCAAAGGGTTTTCCATGGTGCAAAAGGTTTCCCTGGTGCAATGGGTTTCTATGGTGCTAAGGGTTTCCATGGTGCAAAGGGTTTCCATGGTACAAAGGGTTTCCATGGTCCAAAGGGTTTCCATGGTGCAAAGGGAATCCATGGTGCAACAGTGATGAGAGGATAATGGCAGGTTTCTCAATGTGTAATCAAATGCACAGCAGCACATCTTGCCTGGCCCCCCTGTGGACAGTTGCTGCTATCACAAACAGCTCCTGTTAAACTGCAGGGCCATTTGAATGCATGCTCCTAACGTTTTTACCATACACTAAACTAAAACATCCTCACACACGTCCGTTTTCATTCAAATTATTTATGTATTATTTTGTATTTGTTGCTGAAATTATCTGTTATGAAAAATATGGGAAATGATTTTACACTGCAACCCAATTGCTATACAGTAGGCTATTTCTTCTGTACATTCTGGGGCGAGCCAGTGAGCATATTTCTTAGACCAGCTAAAGTACTTGTCTCAGAATGTCTGGGAATGATGTATATTGGACTTTATTTGAATGACATTCATATAGTTTATAGCCATTGCAACACAAACAAATTGTTTTTGAATTGAAGAAAAGTGGATTTGTAAACATCAAACTAGACTGTAGGAATATAGTACGGCCCCCTCATCTACTTTACCTTCTGTCTGCCGGCACACATTACATCAATACATTTTGTTGAAGATACATGTCGAACAAATAAGTAATCCTGATATGTATGGCAAATGAATAATGGAAACACTGTTTTCTTTTTACTTTCCTTTGTCATTCTTAAACATCTCCCATGTTTGAACCTGAAGGCACTTCAAATTAAACAACATGTTTTCAGATCCAGCAGTAAGTGGTACAGCTGGTTTCTACTTTGTTATTACATGAAATTACCCGCTTTGTGTCTGCTAGGCCTCTTAGGATTGGTTCACAGAATTGCACAAAAGAGGAATTAAAATGCTCAGGGTGATTTGAATCCCTAGAGGAAAAAATCTTTGAGAGACAGTATTTTGACTGGAAGCTACTGTAACTGCAGCTGCCATCTTGAGGCAGCTAAAGTCAACCACAGTTCCTTGCCTCTATTCATGGGGGAACAAACGGCCTCTCTGATAGGGTGGCTTTTACATTTGACTAGGGCCCGAATGCTCTTGTTGCAAAGATTGAGATGTGATGTGTGATGACACTGAAAATATGACTGGTGAGAAAGTGAAGCAAAGCAATCCGATGGACAGAGTACAAATGGTACACTAGAGAGTTGTTGTGATACTGCTACAGCCTGCCTTGGGTGGTTTTTATACCAGCTGAAAATTCACCTGCACTGGAAAGGAAAAACTAAAATACGAAGTTATAAAAGAGTGAGCCTTATGCTGTTTCAAAAAATGTTTTTTTTTTCTAAAGTCTGAAGTCAAGTCAAAAAAATTCCCACATGTTGGAGGGACAGCCTGTAACGTGTTTAGCCAAAAGGATCACACCCTCCCTCATGCTAAGGTTTGTCTGTGTCAAGATATTGGAAATTTGCATTAAGAAATAGAAGACACAGAAACCTGGTGCAGCACACAAAACCACCAGGCCAGTCGTTTTGACGCTCTGTCTTCGGCTAAGGTGACCCTTCCACAATCCAAAACAATGGTAAAACATCTGGCACACGAGCTGCCCCTGGCTAGAGCTCTTCACCCCCTATCTCTCTTCAGGAATATTAATTATCATGCAGGCATAATTTTCAGGCATGTTATTTCACATTTCAAAAGAAGGAAAAGCCGTGCATGGCTTACTTGCAAATTGTTTACAATGCAAACATTTCTTTTTATTGCTTTGACGAAGGAAGAAATACTGAAATGTTGGCATTCAAATGAGTGAAAGTGAAACTTTGCAAGCAAGCAGTGTGTGGGAATTTCTTCTTCAGAATCGTGTTCAATATCCCAATGCACCTGCAGGAGACTCTGAGTGAGTGAGTGCATTCTTTTTCACTGTATTCCACATTTAACATACTGTGCCTTTTCTACAGTACAGTGCATTCGGAAAGTATTCAGACCTCTTGACTTTATCCACATTTTGTTACGTTACAGCCATATTCTAAAATTGATTAAATTGTTTTTTTTCCCCTCATCAATCTACACACAATACCCCATAATGACAAACCAAAAACAGGTTTTTAAAAATGTTTGCAAATGTATTACAAAAAAATATATATATATATCACATTTACATAAGTATTCAGACCCTTTACTCAGTACTTTGTTGAAGAACCATTGGCAGCGATTATAGCTTTGAGTCTTCTTGGGTACGACACTACAAGCTTGGCACACATGATGTACTCCTGAGTGGCGCAGTGGTCTAAGGCACTGCATCGCTGTGCCACTAGATCCTGGTTCGAATCCAGGCTCTGTCGCAGCCGGCCGCGACCGGGAGACTCATGGGCGGCGCACAATTCGTCCAGGGGAGGCAATGGCCGGCAGGGATGTAGCTCAGTTGATAGAGCATGGTGTTTGCAACACCAGGGTTGTGGGTTTGATTCCCACGGGGGGCCAGTATAAAAAAAAAATATGTATTCACTAACTGTAAGTTGCTCTGGATAAGAGCGTCTGCTAAATGTATTTGTTTTGTTTTTCTGCATATCCTCTCAAGCTCTGTCAGGTTGTATGGGGAACGTCGCTGCACAACCATTTTCAGGTCTCGCCAGAGATGTTCGATCGGGTTCAAGTCCGGGCTCTGGCTGGGCCACTCAAGGACATTCAGAGACTTGTCCCGAAGCCACTCCTGCGTTGTCTTGGCTGTGTGCTTAGGGTCGATGTCCTGTTGGAAGGTGAACCTTCGCCCCAGTCTGAGATCCTGAGCGCTCTGGAGCAGGTTTTCATCAAGAATCTCTCTGTGCTTTGCTCCGTTCATCTTTCCCTCGATCCTGACTAGTCTCCCAGTCCCTGCCGCTGAAAAACATCCCCACGGCATGATGCTGCCACCACAATGCTTCACCGTAGGGATGGTGCCAGGTTTCCTCCAGATGTGATGCTTGGCATTCAGGCCAAAGAGTTCAATCTTGGTTTCAGCAGATCAGAGAATCTTGTTTCTCATGGTCTGAGAGTCCTTTTGGTGCCTTTTGGCAAACTAGAAGTGGGCTGTCATGTGCCTTTTACTGAGGAGTGGCTTCCGTCTGGCCACTCTACCAGAAAGGCCTGCTTGGTGGAGTGCTGCAGAGATGGTTGTCCTTCTGGAAGGTTCTCCCATCTCCACAGGGGAACTCTGGAGCTCTGTCAGAGTGACCATCGGGTTCTTGGTCACCTCCCTGACCAAGGCCCTTCTCCCCCGATTGCTCAGTTTGGCCGGGCGGCCAGCTCTAGGAAGAGTCTTGGTAGTTCCAAACTTCTTCCATTTAAGAATGATGGATGCCACTGTGTTCTTGGGGACCTTCAATCCTATAGAAATGTTTTGGTACCCTTCCCCTGATCTCTGCCTTGACACAATCCTGTCTCGGATCTCTACGGACAATTCCTTCAACCTCATGGCTTGGATTTTGCTCTGACATGCATTGTCAACTATGGGAACTTATATAGACAGGTGTGTGCCTTTCCAAATCATATCCAATCAATTAAATTTACCACAGGTGGACCCCAATCAAGTTGTATAAACATCTCAAGGATGATCAATGGAAAAAGGATGCACCTGAGCTCAATTTCGAGTCTCATAGCAAAGGGTTTGAATACTTATGTAAATAAGGTATTTCTGTTTTGTATTTTTATAAATTTGCAAAAATTCTAAAAACCTGTTTTCACTTTGTCATTATGGGGTATTCTGTGTAGATTGATGAGAAAAAACCTTAACAGTCCCGTGTAGCTCAGTTGGTAGAGCATGGCGCTTGCAATGCCAGGGTTGTGGGTTCGATTCCCACGGGGGACCAGTATGGGAGAAAAAAAAATGTGTGCACTCACTAACTGAAAGTCGCTCTGGATAAGAGCGTCTGCTAAATGACTAAACCATTTTTTTATTTAAACCAGTTTAGAATAAGGCTGTAACGTAACAAAATGTGGAAAAAGTCAAGGGGTCTGAATATTTTCAGAATGCACTGTATATTGAACTGGCAGTCAAACGAGCCTCCCCTCATCTGGCGAGGCACAGAACTGTGTTTTGACAGGCATGTAATGAAGTGATGTTTCCTTGCAATGAGCTTCTGTTATGATTGTTGCCATGATGATCGTTACCTTCAGGCTGGGTGCCACTGCTTGTCTTTGAGATGGAAGGAGGGTGATCTATGTTCCCTTTGTTCAAACCATGACCACTTACAGGCTCCCAATCAACACTCAATTGTCCCCTTAGGGACGGTGCCATCAGTCTAGGTAAGGCGGGCAGTATGCGATATATACTGTATGTTAATTTGTTTGACAGACTCTTTTTCCAAGGAGGGTCTAGAATCTAGACACAAGTGGAAATAAGTTATAAATAGTTTGCAAACCATTTGTGAGTTGAATTTTAATGTACCTCACTCGTCGCTCAGCTGGTCTTCAACTTTTGTAAGGCGGCGTTACACGATCTGTGATTTGGAAGACTATAAATCCTGAGAGACTGTATCACTATTCACTCTGTATCCCGCCAAGCTTTTTTCATGCCCGCTCCCCAGGTGCAGAGTGTCAGTGTCGGTTTGCGGTGTGCTTCAAGAGTTAGGTCTATACAGTGCCTTGGCTCGGATCAGATGTGCATTGTAACCGCTCACAACCTAAGAGACTTAGCAAAGTGAGGAGCATGAATGAGTTATGGTTCTAGATCAGTACAACGCTGTGTTTCCTGGGTTCACGCAGATGACAAAAACATTATTCCCAATCAATTTTTTCTCTCCAGTCTCCACCGAGACATTGGGGATTTCAAACTGAACCTAGTCTCCTCGTATGAATATGTTTTTTGGCATGGAGTTGTGGAAGAAATATCCAATTTAAGAAAAAAAGTCTGACTCAGGAGTTCATCATGTTGATGACAGACTTGACAATGAACAGGGCAGGATGTCATGCTAGGTGAACCCTTCTTTTGAAACTGTTTTGATTCGCCTCACTGGATGGTTTCCTGTTAAAAGCAAATGATGGGTTAAAGAGCAACATTTGTGAGAATATTGTTTGGTAGATTCATATTGGACCTGATGGCTCAGAGACTCTTCTCCTTCTCAAAGACAGCCAGTCATGTACTATCTCTCCAGTTGATATGCAGTTTTAATTAAGCATAATCTACATCCTTATTTTATCCATCCTGTGTTCCTAACTGAAGGGATACTCCACTTTACAAATCTCTTATTGTAATGTTGGTCCTGATTCAAATTGACTTTTTCAAACAGATTGAAATCATCAACTATGTAAAGTGCTACAGTGCTAATCATTTGTGTTTTTTATGTGAAACGAACGGTCCAAGCAAGTCATTGGACACATTTATTGAAAGAAGTAGAAATCTCAGGCTAGTCTCAGGCAATGTCAAGCCCTTATATTTAGCCTCACAATGAAGTGTTTTACCATTTTCTTTTCAGGTCAACCAGGGCTACGAGAAGAACACAATTTGGCATAAACAGTTGCATTCATGAGTTTTATTGACAAATGTAAAACATTTAAAATACGGTCCGCCAAAGCAAAAACCTGATAAAAATGAATTTATATGAATACTGTAAGTACAGAAATGGTTTGCTCAGTGGGAAATGACTATCCAACTAGTCAGTGACAACCAGGTGCGCAACTTTCATTGCATTTCTGTCCCCCCCAGTTTTATCATTGGAATGTGATACAAAATGAGACAACGGTGTGCTTTAGGACCATTCGGACGCCTCCGAGCGGTCGGGTAGGCTGTTATGCAATTGGATAAAAAAAATTACATACAAAATTATAAAATAATAATAAGGGACACAAAGGCACGTGCCTTCGTTTTTCAGATGTTAAAGTAATCACTAAATATTGTTAATCCCACGTTTTATAATAATTATTTATAAAAAGATCTGTCAGCGTTATTTTGCCAAGGGGGCACACTGACTGGACCGGGAAAAGAGTACCCCCCCTATTGTCCCTAGTAAGTGGTACCTTCCAAGGTGCACCACGGAGCAAAGAGATGCCTGGACATGATGTTAGATACTCTAGTGTATGCAGTATCATCAGTGGAGGAGGAGACAAAGTCTACAGTGACACAAACAGCATTTTAGCTGCCCGTGATGAGCAGGAGGTATGTTTATAAATTCTTTGATCAAGCTATGTAGCCTATTGATTCCTTTCTTGAAGAATAAATCAAACAAAAACGTTTTGTTGTTTCTCTGTGATATTAGCCACCTAGAAATGTTATGAAGTTGGCTAGATAGGTTCCCAATCTCCCAACCTCAGAACTAGCTATCAAGCCATTTCAGGCTACCAATCAAGTTAGAGTAGCTAGCTTGTCTAACTATCTTAGCTGGCATGCCTGCTGGCAAGGTTGGTAGACTTTAGAAAAGCAAGCAATTACTAAATGTAGGTTTACCCAGATTGTATCTTTAATTATTGGGTTATGATAATATACACCAGTGTGGCAGTTGTACTAAACTCCTAAGTTCTTAAAGAATCAATGTGCATCATTAATCAAATGAAAAAAGAGGTATGCTTAGATAACCTATGCAGGAAAATCCTTTCTTTTTCTATTATTTTTTTTTACATAGAAATAGGCATAATTATTATGACTCTAGATTGCAGGAAAGAACTGCTTCAGTTATTTGAAAAATCCAAAATTCTCCAAATTACGGAGGTGGACACATTCAGTCAGATCTAACTGCAGCACTTGGCCTCCCTCACCATCTCTGCGGCCCTCCAGGGTTACGACCTGTCAGCGCAGCAGTGTAAAGTTTTCTTCCTTTCCCTTTTATCTACTTTGAATTCAGATGGAATTTTACTGCCCTGAGAATAGACAAGAGGCAGCAATGTCATTTAAAAACCTGACATTAGCTTAATCCATAAAATAAAAGTGTGCAGACACTAATTCACCACAGGAAACTGGAAATCTGTCAATACCCGTAAAGCAGACAGGTGCAAAAACGGGTCCAACATCGCATTCATTCCTTCGCTCTCAACTGAGGTCAGCCCACCTGTTTGAAGGAGTCCCAAAACTCATGAGACACATCCGGCTGAGAGAAAGCGGGCAAAGAAGAGAAGTGGGTGAGCTAAAGTTGCACCGACTGATCGCATCAATTAATACCAATAAAGACCTTAAGTGACAACACAGAGAGGCATTAGGCCCGACAAAGCACGGCAGCTTTGTTCCTGCGAGGCGCCAGCTGCCGGTGCGCAGGCCCAGAGGACTGCCTGGTAGCCGTCGGTTCTGCTCCAGCGGCGCGCTGTGCAGGGATGGGCGGCTGCGGTATGGCGCGCACGGGCCGGGCCACCTCCCCGTGCGAGTGCAGTATTAATGAGGCGACAGCATGGCCCTGCTTCCGTATTCATTAGGCATCTGGGCCAGCAGATGTGAAGTGCCGCCTCAAGACGAATAAAAAATGACTTCCCATCTGGACTCCCTAAACTGGAAAAGACAAGAGCAGTTTTCTCTCTCTCTCTCTCTCTCTCTCTCTCTCTCTCTCTCTCTCTCTCTCTCTCTCTCTCTCTCTCTCTCTCTCTCTCTCTCTCTCTCTCTCTCTCTCTCTCTCTCTCTCTCTTTCTCTCTCTTTCTCTCTCTCTCTCTCTCTCTCTTTCTCTCTCTCTCTCCCTCTCTCTCCTGCTCTCTCTCTTTTAATAGTTAGGTTCTTTAAAGTAGCTCAAATAGGGAACCTTGTCGAAGTGCTGCATGCTATCTTGTATCAGCCACTGATGAAGTGATTGAGGTGGTGATTGTGAAAGACAAAGGGTTAGTTTTATCTCTATAATATATTCAAGAAGCCTTAGAGACCATCTTAGTTATGGTTCCCAGCTTCAACTCAGATCACAGCACATCATTTGAAAGATCATTTCAATTGACCAAGTTGACTGTCTATGATGCAAGACCATTTAGAGGGCAATTCTTTCTGAATTACTTTTTATTCTGCATCCTTCCTGCTCTTCAAGCTTGAATAAAACAAATCTCAAATTAAACACCTCTGATCAACATACTGTATGAGGATCGGTGAGACAAATCCTCTGAGTATGTCAAAGTAATCTCTTTGGCATAAAGATTTGGTTACTATAATATACCAAACAAATTCCAAAGCACAGAGTGGGTTAATCCTAAAGCCCCAGCCAAGGTCTTACAATCCCTGTGAACTTGACCTATTCTGATATGAATCCGATCATTTTACCGGTTCTCCCTCCTCTTTCCTCTAGCACTTTTAAGGCTTCAATTAAAAGGCTCATTTCCCCTCATCTGCTTCCTTGCTGATTTTATCTGCTGAGTCCAAATTACCAGGCTCGCGTTCAGACACCAGGTTGTCCTCTGCTCCCTGGCTCCCTCCTGAGATACTGTGAAGGTCAACAGGCAAAAAGCTGCAGTATCCTCCTCCCCTGTGCTTCACTGCCCTCCACCTCACTGCCTCCCAGCCCAATGTAAAGCCCCATTACCTGAAGGCCATTAAAACCATGGTTGCGGCCCAATACCACTTCTATAACTTCCTTTTCCCATCTCCTTACCTCATAGACCACTCATTTGAAAGTACATGTCAGGTGGGAGTGATATGGCCTCAACCTATCCACAGGCATATAAGAGTATGTAGGCTACATCGCAAAATTACTTGTTGAGCAAGTTTGTACAGACTATGAGATTTCAGTTGACAAAGTAATTGCTGTCTTTTTCCTCTGTTCTAATGAGGGCACTGCTGCTGGTCAATAAAGCTGGCCATTTACAGTTTACAATGGAGCCCTGCAACAATTGACTGAGAAGAAATGTTGTATTATTGTCACTGGTCATTGTTCTTTCACCGCAAATGACACCAAATATCCTCTATATCCCCAGAGATACAATTAGCAATCGAGGGCCTCGGTAAAAGAAAGACCGGAAAATAGGAGAAAAACAACTAAAGTAATGTTGATATCATATTCAATAATAAAAGGCAGGTTTACAGTGGGGAGCGATTATCGTTCAAGTTTGAGGAGCACCGACAAGGTGTGTGTGGTCTAAGAAACAATTTGTTTCACTCAGCCAGATTTTGTTGCCTCTCTGGGTGGTAGGCATCTTTAGCTCGGCGCTTTGCGCCCGTGTCATCCGTTTTAGATGAAGAGTAATGAGCACGCCACTGTGGCCAGGCCTTCAAGACATGGCGAAACTAAGGTAGGCAGAGACATCATGATTACCCGCAGCTCGGAGATCAGACCTGCCAAAGCATGTCACTAATGGTTTGTGAAAGCTGGTTCAGCGGACAGCCCTTGTTCGATCGGGCAAGTTCATAGCATCACATACACTCATGATGATGGACTGTGATTGTTTTGCCAGAGTTAACCTGTGTAGATTATGCAGAGTCAGACGGGACCATGGGAAGTTAAACGACAGTGAAAAATTAGGCAAATGGATTTATGGTATTGGCAAAGTCATGCAGTACGATCATTTAGTGAACGTAAACATAATATTGATTATGTACAGTACATATATTTCCTCAACATCAATCAGTAACATATCGTTTACCTCATTTAAACAGGACCTGCTCTTAACAATGGTGTTCGATTTGAGGAGGAGGAAAGAAATGGATCCCTCCACTTCCTTTTACTGTAACACTAGAGTGGCCACACTATATATCACTGATTATTAGGGCAGATAGCCCTCCTGATGCCTGCAGCTGGTCAAGGTTAGAAGGGCTTCAGGCCAAGCAGCAGGCAAGATGACAGTGGTGAGAACAAGATAACCCCAAGTCCTTATGAGCAACAGGAAACTTTGTGAGGGATAGAAGAAAAGGATTTATCTGGAGATTTTCGACCACTCTTGATAGAGACAGGCACCATTCTGGGCAAATGAGACCTGTCACATATTTTACGTGGCCACGCTCTCATTAAAGACGGAAGGCGCTCGCTGCGATAATTGTTTTTATTTATTTGTTTATGGCGAAAACAGAGGGGACGGGCACATGGCACTTTCCTTTTTTATTGGGAACATATGGAACACATTTATCACCATTTGCAGCGATCGGCCTAAATGATTTTATTAACTAATTTGTAACTTTACACTTTTTTAATCAAACACATGCTGCGCACCGTAATGTTCTGTTAATGCTCCTGGGCTTTGTAAAAGGAGCAGCCGCAGCCAAAGGGAAAAAAATTCGGATGAAATGAAAATGCAGAGAGGGGTTTTGGAGTTGGTGGGGGGGGAGAGCGAGAGAGGGAGAGGGCACGTCGCCCCCGAGGCATTACCGTTAGCATCAGCGGTTTTAATGTATGGCAGTGATGATGAAGATTATTATGGGGCTGCGCTACAGGGCTTGGACTGGGCCCGAAGGTATTTAGGATGCCATAGAGCACAGTTGTTTACCTGAGCTAAGTGAAGCGGCAAAGGCTTTTCTGCTGTAGTGAACACGCTTTTGTTCTCTCCCAAGGACCGCTGCTTTGGCCCCTGCCTCATTGCTTGGATAATATGTGGTCTTCAGGGACTCTTGGCTACTGTGGTAACTTATGTTGGGAGTTGAAGTAATGTTATTTGGGCCAATACACCCATGGCACAGGCAATACTAATAGTTTTAAGTCTTGGAGTGAAATGAACAGGGCCCTAGAGGTTGTAATCAGGAGCGCCAGTTAAAATAACCATACATAACGTAGCCTTTTATTGATTGTGTACAGTAATAATGTAGTAATTGAAGTGGTTCAGCTGCAAGTGTAATAAAGTTAATTGTCAAAGCTCCTAACAATGTATGCATGATTACAGTCATGTTAGCAAGTTTGTACTGTAGAACAATTCCTGAAATGTGCAGCGTCATGTTCTGTCCTATCGAAACTACTTAATAACCTATAGCAGTGTACTGTAATGTTATGATTTGGGGACATGGTATTCATAGTTCAGCCCAATCAATAGAGCTTCATACAGTACATTGCTTAACCCTCACAAATGAGATAGAATGTGACTGCATGAAATAGACCAGTAGGCCTATCTTTCAACAGCTACATAAAGAATGAGTCGCTCACCACAACCACACTGTATATTTAAGCTATTAGCCAGTCTGCCCACAGAGCAGCACGTCTGCTGTTCTTAGATTTGTTACATTAGTCATTATTTAGAAGTAAAAAATGCATCAAACATCAAGGCTGTTGTCTAAAGTATCGGACAATGAATCTTGATTGAGTGTTGGAGAGGAATATGAGGAATGACAGAGATGTTAGAGGCAGCAGTGGACTGGACAGTAGAAGTATCAGCCCCCAGGCCCTGCCATTCCAGAAATATTATCTGGTCTCTTGGTGCACAACTTTCATATATATTTTTTCTAATATTTGTTCCCCTCACCATTGAATCCATATACCCTCTGAAAGCACCCTTCAAAGATGCCCTTTGAAAACAAGGGCAGATCAGCCTGAAAGACTGGCATGAACAGAACTAGCCGAAACCTCCACCAGTGATACTCTGCTAGTGTGACATGCCAACAGGTCCATTATCACAGAGACAAAGCCAAGGCCTCCCATTGGGCCATCCCAACCCAACCCCCTCATTCTCTCTCTCCTTCCCTCCTGATCTCTCAGTGTTTACAATAGTAATAACAAAGTGGTGTACGTGCAGACAGGGGCACGGGGGTAAAGTCATTGCCAATGATGTCAGCTGTCAAGTCCATGGAAGCTTGACCGGGGGCGATGCCGCACACTCAGCTTCACTTTGTTTCACAATTAGTGTCCCGGCTTGGCAGGACAGGGCGAGGGGGCGAGATGGTTGTTGTTGCTACGAAGGGGTAATTGAGCCCCATTTGTAGATCGACAGCTGGACAGAATTCATTGGTGCAATTTGGACACGAGTCGAACGGGGGAAGATGCCACATGTTCTATTAAAATATGATCTCTGGTCCCGCTGAGGTTTCTTCTCCGGCCCTAGTTTGATGTCCCCCTCTTTAGGGTCTTAACCTCTTAAGGATCGGACCCTTTTTTTCAATTTTCGCCTAAAATGACATCCCCAAATCTAACTGCCTGTAGCTCAGGACCTGAAGCAAGGATATGCATATTCTTGATACCATTTGAAAGGAAACACTTTGAAGTTTGTGGAAATGTGAAATGAATGTAGGAGAATATAACACATTAGATCTGGTAAAAGATAATACAAACAGAAAAACGTGTTTTCTATGAAATGTAAGAGAAAGGACACAATATAATATTGTAGTTTAGGCGCAATTTAGATTTTGGCCACTAGATGTCAGCAGTGTGTGTGCAAAGTTTCAGATTGATCCAGTGAAGCATTGCAATACTGGACTATTTTGTATCAAGTCTGCCCAAATGTGCCGAATTGGTCAATTGATACATTTTCAAGTACATAACTATAGAGAACATACAAAAATGATATGGTAATACAAAATGTAAGTTTACACACTCCCAGGAATGTCATACATGATGGATCATTAGCTTATACACTAACTTTCACACATCTAGATGGACGGGCGGGGTGGGTGTGGATCCAGAGACATCAAAGGTTCAAACTGTAGAACCTACTGTAGAACCCAGTTCCTACAATTGAATATAAAAATTGATTTTATCAAACAAAACTATGCTACATTTTATCTCTGGGACCCTCAGGATGACAAATCAGAACAAGATTACTGAATGTAAGTACATTATTTACCTTCAGAGGTGAATGTATCAAACCAGTTGACGTGATACGTTTTTTGTTGTTGTGCACTCTCCTCAAACAATAGCATGTTATTTTTTCACTGTAGTAGCTACTGTAAATTGGACAGTGCAGTTAGATTAACAAGAATGTAAGCTTTCTGCCCATATAAGACATGTCTATGTCCTGGAAAGTTTGCTGTTACTTACAACAGTCATGCTAATCACATTAGCGCACGTTAGCTCAACCGTCCCATATACGGGACACCAATCCCATAGAGGTTAAAGGGATACTTCGGGATTTTGGCAATGAGGCCCTTTATCTACTTCCCCAGAGTCCGATGAAATCGTAGATACCCTTTTTGTGCCTCTGTGTCCAGTATGAAGGCAGTTACTGTATAGGTAGTTTTGCGAGCCAATGCTAACTAGTGTTAGCGCAGTGACTGGAATTCTATGGGCGTCTCTGCGGTGGTATAGGTTATTTACACTGGCAGCTGGCACCCCATTTTACGAGTTGTTGTGTGGGATTTCAATGCACTTGTTTGTGTCCAGATGCTCGCGGCTGGGTAGTGTTGAAACACTGAGAAACTGTCAGCCGTTTTGGTTTATTGGAGAGATCCTCCAAGCAGGCTGCGACACAGCAAAGGAGTTAACACGAAAGGTGATTGGAATGGCTGTGGAAGTGTAAAATCACAGCAACAGCCTGTTTATGTGTATTATTTAGAATGGGCAGATGACAGAAAGGGCTGAACTACATGCTTGGTTTTGCCATTTAGAGCCTTGAGAAAACTGCTTGTCACAGTCTGTCCGTTTACAGCACAGTGACTACAGATGTGATTCACAGGCCATGAAACCACAGATGGGGTGCTCAAAGGAAAGACCTTACTTATATGTCAGTACATTTAGAAGTATAAATGTATCATCACTTCAGCTCACATCAGAGAAGCAAGTACTGTACACTCTTAGAAAGAAAGGTGCTATCTAGAACCTACAAGAGTTCTATAGGAGAACCCCTTGAAAGACTCTTATTGGTTTCAGGTACAACCCTTTTGGTTCCAGGTAAACACCATTTTGGGTTCCATGTAGAACCCTTTCCACAGAGGGCTCTACATGGAATCCAAAAGGGTTCTACCTGAAACCAAAAAGGGTTCTACCTGGAACCAAAAAGGGTTATCCTATGGGGACAGCCGAAGAACCCTTTTGGAACCCTTTTTCTAATAGTGTAGATCCACCAGCTCCTACAGAGCGAGGGCTCTATAGCAGGTCTATATAGGATATGGTAACTGACAAACAAAGCAAAGTTGGCGAGCACTAATACATTAGTGATGCTGACCTCTGCAGTGTACTGCACCGAAGGAATACTGCACCAAAGAAGTACTGCACCAAAGGAGTCCTGCACCAAAGGAGTACTGCACCGAAGGAGTGCTGCATCGAAGGAGTACTGCACCAAAAGGGCACTGCACAGATGGAGTACTGCACTGAAGAAGTACTGCACCGAAGGAGTACTGCACTGAATAAGTACTGCACCGAAGGAGTACTGTATGTAGTAATGCTTTTAAAAAACCATGACTCTGTACTATCTCAGTCTCTCTTAGTCTCTATTACGTTTTTCTAGGTAAGAAATATGGCTATTGTTATGACATTCTACAGTAATATCGCCATACATTTTACTACAACAACAACATATAACATACACTACTACTACTACTACTATTAGAATAATAATAATAATCATTATTATTATTATTATTATTATTATTATTATTATTATTATTATTATTTTACCACATAATAATGTTAGGAACATGGTGTCTGTGTCTCCTACTCTCCCCTGTGACACCTGGACACGCTGTAGTGACGAGAGGGCCCATGTGTTAATTAAAGTCCCATCTGTATGGCCACTGATGTCTTCGCACCCCGGGACACTGGGGACGGCGAGATGCACAGAACAACAGCCTCTTCTCTCTCAACTTCTTCTCTGCTCAGAGTCCTCAGAGTATTCCACGGTTAAAGATAGCAGGCCTGCAGCAATAAAGAGGGGGCAGTTCTTTCTTGTTGGAAGAATTTGAATACACAGGCTTCATTTCAGAAGACACACATTAATCTGACAAATGGTCTGCAGTGGACGTTATATTTCTGTATTTATCTGATGTTTAGTAGTCTGATATTATATTCTGACCTGTTCCAAAAGATAAACAGCAGAATTCGGGTTCTTGCATGTGCTATATAATGGAACACAGTGAAGCCTTTGTTAAAAACATGAAGGAAAGGGAAATTACTGAACATCACAATGCTGGGTTCTGGAAGGAAAGTCAAATTATCCATATTACACAGACTATTTTGAGAAGTGAATATTTCCATAACCTGCCAAAAACCTGAGCCAAAGTAATTTATGTTTCTCCATAATGGATTGCTGTTATTTGGAAGAAGGTTGTGCTCTGCTGTAAACCATTCTCACATATTTCTGGACAAGGGCCGCTACTAGCAAGACAATCTCCTATTGTACTGGAAGCTCTATGGCTCCAGGCATGAGAACCCATTTGGTCCAGGTTGATTGTGCAATCTCATCTATTTACATGGAATGGTGTTGGGTAAGTGCCAAGTTAAACTCAAATGGTGGGTTTTAGTGGTTTCAGTTAAAACCATCATATATTTATGCTGCCTCTGTAAATCACAAGGAATGTTCCATACTAATCCATACCGCACACAGCTGTGGGCAAATTATTTAAGGAATACATCATCGTGTTCACCGGACGTCCTCCGATTTAAAAAGACTCCATATGCTCCAGGTAATCTGGTCTCACACAGGAGAGAGGTGTGGGAAACGTGCCTAGAACAGACTCCGAGATCAATGCAACAATGTTTGAGCAGGTTTCTGCAGGGTCACAAAGTTTTCTGCAGAACTCGGCAACACTTTTCAAACAACAAAATGGCGAGAAATGGAGATGAACTGACCTGCGTTGGGAAAGATGGTTCACATCTTCTGTTGTTCTTCAACCATCTGTTTCCTATTAATTTCTCTCCTACCGCCTTCTCTTTAAATGGCTGTATTAATCGTTTTTCATATGGTTTGAATTTGAAAACCTACAAAATGACTTAGTGGTTGCCATGGCGGCACTCTCTCCAGGGGGGGTCAGGGGTTGAAACACATGTCAGGTTTGTGTCGGCCCAGATGGAGGGCTGAAATACTTCCTCCACTTCCTCTCACTCTCCCAGGAGTTCTATCCCACTCCCACACTAGAGAAACAGAAGGGATAGGCCCACATGGGAAATGCCATTACAAATCTTTACATTAGGGAGTGCTGTGTGTATATGTGTGTCTGCATGTGTCTGTGCGTGTGTGTGTGTCTGCATGTATCTGTGTGTGTGTGTGCGCGCGTGTGTGTGTGTCTGTGTGAGTACAATATGTGTGTCAAAGTAAATGTACAACCGTGCAAAAAGTAAGCAGAGTTGGTATTTGAACTTTATTCTCTTCCAAACTTCCCAGTAATAAGCTCTTTAGCAGAACTTCAATGTTCTGCTCCACTCTTCCAAGAGAAAATGCTTTAACACACTGATAGATTGTGACATGGTAATCAGCAAATTATTCCATTATGAATATGTGCCTCATATAACAGATATGGAAAGGCAGCAATAGGCTACAGGGCTGGATGCCATGTCTGTGATGGCTCAACATTTGAGAGGTAAGCAGGCCACTCTCATTGACAAAACATTGCACAGGTTGTTGTACTAATTTAGATGTCTATCATCCTCAATGGGGAGCATGTTTAGTTAAGCAAGCAGATTACTTTAATATTATCTTAGTTTCTCCTGGGACTTCCACAGGGTAATCGCTGCCTCCCAATCATTTATTTTGCCACACTGATGCATCGTTTATATCTCACGTCCATCCATAAATTAATATTTGTGGCACAATATTCCAAGCAGTTTATACTGAAACAATATTGAGGCTGGAATGGGGGAAAATTGTAGTAGGCATACATAACAACCATATTTTATTTTATCAGTATCGGTGGTACTTACAGTATAATTTATAAAGTGCTTATAAAAAATTTACAAAGAAGCAACTTAAACTGCCAGAGAACTCTTCATAGATAACTGTGTGCTTAGTTTTGACGTGTTTTGAAAGGGAGCAGACTGTTTAAGTTTCATCCCAGTACCTGCTAATATTTTATTTTATTTCATATTTTTTCCATCTTATGTAATTCTTTACATCAAGCCACTGCCAGGGGAAATTGTAAACTACTGTAATTCAAAACAACATACAAAATTAAACGCCAATTCAATAAATCCTATCCAGCTGGGGATCCCTAGTGGATCTCTGGCTCTTCTCCATTAAGTGAGTATTCAGCCTTTGAGTGAAAGATGTGGATGATTTTATTGATTTATTTATATATGTATGTATTTAACCTTTATTTAACCAGGAAAAGACCCTTGAGGTTAAAACCTATTTTTGAAGGGGGACCTGATAAGACGTCAGCAGGAAGTAGTCAGTGTGTACACATAACACAATACAATACATTAAAACAAACACTTTTAACAGATAAACAAACAAGACACGCTCAGCAAAACCTCAGTGCTGCCATCTTGGTTACACCCCACATATTTAATGTTAGTCTGGGGACAGAGACATTGGGTATTAAGTCATTAGGTATGTATGTGCTCATAGTTAACCTCTGACCTGTTTAGTGTGTATAGTGTACATTAACTGTTCTGTATAGAGCGTGATGCCAATGATGCAAAGCCTCATTACACTTCGATCCAAATGTCGGTTGAACAGGCTATGAGTCAAAGTTGGGAGGATGACGTATTTTAGATGTGGGTTGACCCACTGGGACCTTATGGAAGAATTCCTGCCTCCCTGCTAATGGAGCCCTCTGGATGTTTACTGCCCCAACTCAACCTAAGCAAACCACCAACCACGAGAACCCAAGGTACAGATGACTTGATTAGATCATTAGTAGCTAAACAGAAATTAATTTACTCTTTATATACTTTACTTTTCCTATGCATGCATTGGTTGAGCGGAGGGGTGATGTGTCTGCCCAGGGGCCTTGCCTTCACACACTACAGAATGAGGTTTGGCCTACAGAGGCTCACCTCTCTGCAAACAAACAAACGCCTCCCCGGCTCTCCGTGAGCACCATAAAGCGCTTCATTGTGGTGCTGGGCAGGGATTTACCGCCAGCTCCAGCCTCGGCTCTGACGCGAGCCGTCCATTTACATACAGGCTCTCTCCTCTCTTCTTCCTTGGCCCCTGCGATGTTCAATATTTCAGATGATGCGACGGGGAATCGGGCTAATTACTGCCGAACAATCCCTGCGACGGCCTGACCTGCGCTTGTAGGAAGGGTACATTTCCATGTAGTGCCGCTATGCAAATGAGAGCTTTCTCTCTCTTTTTCTCTCTCTGCTTTATCAAAAAATTATGACCCCCGGCTAATTATTAGCGAGCAGGCCCCTCGCCGGGGGACAAGCCATTGTACTTTCTGTGGTTTTCACATTAAAGATGGATGTTGAAGGCAGAGTGTAGGAGGAGAGGAGTGAGCACGATGCTGAAAGACAGACAGGGGCCCTCTCAGGTCCACGAGAGGGGGGGAACACAGAGCTCTCTCAATGAGGGCGAGCCAGAGGAGAGACGAGAGGGCAGATAAGACTTGGATATAGACCCAGAGTCCTTGTTTCGCATCTTGCCTTGAGTATTCATCGCATACATTAGTATTATCCTAGGGCATCTAGGATAAGCACTGCAGCATCCTTTACAAGAGCGCTGAGTTTCACCGAGGCAATTCAGGGCAAGTGTCTAGCTCCAGGGCACAACAACAGTGAGACCCACCAGGGAAGTAGACTTGTGAACTCATTCACCACCCGTCCAATTCCTTAATCATAATATCACATTACTGTATGCATATCACTTACCCCGCGATTGACGCCAAAAGCCAAATGATAATGTTTGCAGATGCTAAACGCCATTTACATTGGGATAACAAAGTGAGTATACCGTTAGCTTACAGCTGTGGAATATTGAACATAATATACACAATGCATGTAAGGGAAATTGCTTAAAGCTCGTTTGGAAAACCGCGAACAAAGAAAGGGGCTGGGAACAATACGGTGGGTTTTCAATGCAAGCCAAGGCTCCATCTGTTCCCCTGTAATGACCTTTACTCCCATACTTTAATTAAGGGGCCCCTTTAATTGTCATATAAACAGATGAAAGGTGTCACTCGTAGATGCCTAGTGATGTCACCGTGTTCACACCACGCTCTGAAGAAATAACGCAACCAGGTAGACATCTCGGTGGTCAGTCCAGCCGGCATATTTACGTGGGAGGAAACAAGGGAAGGGATAATAAAGAGAGAAAAATAAAGAGAGAACCGAACGTCAAGGTCACAGGGTCTTTCACAGGTTGAGAGAAGAGGCCGCGGAGCGTGAAGTCTTAACTTATGCTGATCGGATTCCGGTTGTCTCTCTCAAGGCTGGTCATGTGCCTCAACAGGGACCCCGAAGAGCAAAATCAATCAAAATAATTGAGCCTGAAACCAAGGGGCAGCATTAGCTATGGAATGCACCTCCCAGATGATTTACATGCTCATTAATACTAAATGGGATATATTGGCATGAAATTCAAAAGGCTTTGCGAGAGCACTCTGACACTTGAGGAGTTTATTCTTTGTTGTTAAAAAAACACTCAGGGAGTGAAGTCTGCACTAAGCAACCTGGTGTGATCACAATGGCAATGCTTTTCGAGCTCTGAGGTGGTGGTTGAATATACAACCACTTGAAGAAAGGAAAAACCTTTACGTTTTTATGTATTTCTTTAGCAGCAGAGGTTAGAACAAATGGATGCCTTAATCAGCTTTTGGAGAACAGTAGACATCACCCATATTTATAGATGACATCAAGTTGCAGTACTGCAAAAAATATATACTGTATATACATTAAAACTTCAGGAATATTTCAGTGAGTACGGGTCTTTCCATTCTTCAAGTACAGTGCCTTCAGAAAGTATTCACACCGCTTGACTTTTTCCATATTTAGTTGTGTTACAAATTATGAAAAATAAAACACTACTCTATATCTTGATTGGATAAGTATTTTAGGTTATTGTCCTGCTGAAAGGTGAATTCATCTCCCAGTGTCTGGTGAAAAGCAGACTGAACCAGGTTTTCCTCTAGGATTTTGCCTGTGATTAGCTCCATTCCGGGTTTTTTTAATCCTGAAACACTCTCCAGTCTTTAGAGATTACAAGCAATCCCCATAACATGATGCAGCCACCACTATGCTTGAAAATATGGAGAGTGGTACTCAGTAGTGTGTTGTGTTTGATTTGCACCAAACATAATACTTTGTATTCAAGACATAATGTGTATTGCTTTGCCACATTTTTTGCAGTATTACTTTAGTACATTGTTGCAAAGAGGATGAATGTTTTGGAATATTTTTTTTCTGTAGAGGCTTCCTTCTTTTCACTCGATGTTCCACTCTTTACAATTTACATAAATTGTAAAGTATTTGTCTATAATTTATTTTTCGTAATATGTCGAACCCAAGTAAGACTAGCTGTCGCCATTGGCGTCGGCTAATGGGGATCCTAATAAATCAAATCAATTAGGTTAATATTGTGGAGTTATTACAATGTTGTTGATCCATCCTCAGATTTCTTCTATTACATTTTTGTCATTTAGCAGACGCTCTTATCCAGAGCGACTTACAGTTAGTGCATACATTATTTTTTTATACTGGCCCCCCATGGGAATCGAACTCACAACCTTGGCGTTGAAAACACCATGCTCTACCAACTAAGGTACATCCCTGCCAGCCATTCACTCCCCTACCCTGGACGACGCTGGGCCAATTGTGCGCCGCCCCATGGGTCTCCCGGTCGCGGCCAGCTACGACAGAGCCTGGCTACGACAGAGCCTGAAATCCCTGAGCAGTAAGGAAGGACGCCTGTATCTTTGTAGTGACTGGGTGTATTGATATACCATCCAAAGTGTAATTAATAACTTTACCCTGCTTTTTTACCTATCTACCAGTAGGTGCCCTTCTTTGTGAGGCATTGGATAACCTCCCTGGTCTTTGTGGTTGAATCTGTGTTTGAAATTCACTGCTCAAGGCCTCCAGAGTGGCACAGCAGTCTAAGGCACTGCATCGCAGTGTTGCGGTGTCACTACAGCTTGGGGATCGATCCCAGGCTGTGTCACAACCGGCCGTGACCGGGAGTCCCATAGGGCGGCGCACAGGGGTGGGTTTGGCTCATTGCTCTCTAGCGACTCCTTGTGTTGGGCTGGGCGCCTGCAGCGTGAATTCGGTCGTCAGTTTCCTCCGATACATTGGTGCAGCTGGCTTCTGGGTTAAGTTAACAGGTGTTAAGAAGCGCGGCTTGGAGCAACTAAATGTGGAAACATTCAAGGGGAGTGAAAACTTTCTCAAGGCACTATGTATTTATATTTTGAACCCGGCACCCAAAGACGTTTTGTTACTACAAACATTTGAGCTGAGCAAGCCAATTTCTCTTTCTATGAATATACAACCTCCCATTAGTCTTTATACACTTTTAAAAAGGGTACAACTAAAAAAGAAATTGTCAATATTTTTGATGTGTCATACAAAATATATTTGTTTGTTTTTGTTTTGTATGCTACCTTCCCAGTGGGCAAAGCAGGCAGGACTAGAGAAATCTGGTTCTAATGACGTCATTGATTAACCAGTATTGCCCACTGGGTTTTGTTGAAACTGAGTTTCAAAGCCAACAAAATATTAAAGCTAAATTCAATTAGTTAACAAACTGCCGTTGTCAAGAATATTCACTGTCATTTCTAAAATGAACGTGATTATACCAATTTGATATTATAAAATTGCTTACATGATATGAAGGTGAGAGATGCAAATGGCTTTAATTGCTGTTCCTAACCTTCGTTCTAATACAGTTTGACATACCCATAATGCAACTCAAAATCTTCCCAGGAACTCAAGCAGAGTACTACTTACAGTATGGATTGCTCCTTGAAACACTCACAAACCCACCTTGGCAATGACCTAGGTTCAATACATAAACACATATTCAATCAGTACCATGCTCCAGTCTGTTTAATAATCACAGACCAAATGTACATAGATCTGGGTTTTAGCAGAGGAAAGCCTTGGGTACTTCAGTGTGGTGACCTTGTGGTTGTCTCCTTGACCTAGAGAGTACTCTGACATATCAGACACCCTCAGCTCTTCGGTTTGATAGGAGGCCTTGGTGGAACAGAGACCTTGAGTGACTGATTAATGGACTGGACGGCAGAGCGGCAGTCAGGGGGCCAGATTACAGAAACACTCTCTCTCATCTGGGGATGCCGCCTCCTTCTGTGCCTCCACACCGCGAACAGAAACATCCAGAAGCCTCCGTGCCAATCCCCCTCTCCTGCGATTCCCCCCTCTACCCTGGAATTCCAGACGTTGGGGAAATTAATGTTTGGATCTAGCAAGGAGGAGGGTAAGGCAAAGCGCTTGCCAAGCTATCTGAGATGGTCTCTCTTTTTTTCTATTTTGTTTGCGCCTGTGAAATGCTGCCGGTTCCCAGCCTGGAGTTTTTCGTCTCCCCATCAAATCCCTGCAGACTTTATGGATTCTCCAGATCTCATTACAGTCAATGAGGCTGCAAAGACTTTCAGATCAAAGTGAAAGACTTTAGCTCTGTAGGAAGCAAGGGGGGCAAAAAAAAACTGCCACAGCGAGCCAACAGCAAGTGGGAACCATCCAGGAAACAGAAGTCGGGAATAGGCGATAAATAAACAGCGGTCAACAAAATTTGCATCAACAACACCTTGCATGCATACATTCAAAGCATTGTGTTCATCATAATCCAACGGGCCCTAGTTTTAACATATTCATTATTCAACGGTAGATACTGATTTCCAAGTCTGAGAAGCTTACAGGACATAATGTGACGAGCTGAATGTATGGAACACGACTCATGGACCTTGAATAAATTGGCCGGGGGGAGTGAAAGGCTTTGTTAGCCTGCTAGCGTCAATGTGACAGATCTGTGTGTCCTAATGAAAATTAGTGGTTGTTGGTGGGCTAGTTCAGTGGAGTACTGATGAACTCTCAGTGATCGTGGCATTATGATCGACACCACTGTACCCCCTCACTTAGTTATTCTACCATGGGGAATGAATGGTCTATTTTTTTTAATTGTACCTTTATTTAACTAGGCAAGTCAGTTAAGAACAAATTCTTATTTACAATGGCGGCCTACACCGGCAAAACCCGGACGAAGCTAGGCCAATTGTGCACCGCCCTATGGGAATCCCAATCACAGCCGGTTGTGATACAGCCTGGAATCGAACCAGGGAGTCTGTAGTGACCCCTCAAGCACTGAAATGCAGTGCCTTAGACCGCTGCGCCACTCGGGAGCCCAATATCTATCACAGAGAAGTACTGAGCAGATGCCTTTCGGCCTATCACTGATTCTGGAATGAGTTGAGGCTCAGAGCAACAATGCACACTTCCTAAGTAGGATTATTAAGAAATAATGAATTTGATCAGGTTTGGAACTATTTTCCGATTCTAACTACACAGCCACAGCTCCCTGTCATTCGTTCAGAAGGAGCTTCCAAAACAAACCTGAGTAACACTTTTTCTAGATGGGTTGATCTCATTCTACCTCCTTGTAAAAACTATCATAGTTAAAGAAATCTGGTTATGTCGTGAAAGCTATGCAAAGCACTTTCTGATTAAGTGTTAGGAACTAAGTGCCAGACACGCTGTAAGTGCATAAAAGTGAGCCTTGCCAGACAGGTTATGTGAATGTCGAAAGTTAACTATTATTGCCGATAATGTGTAGAGCATGGCTCTTGCAACGTCAGGGTTGTGGGTTCGATTCCACAGGGGGCCAGTATGAAAAATGTATGCACTCACTAACTGTAAGTCGCTCTGGATAAAAGCGTCTGCTAAATGACAAAAATTAAAAAAATTTTTTTAGAATTTTACACCTGAGCGTAATAGTTTAACTTAGGTGTTTTGAACTGTCTTTTCAGAGTCCGGTGGACAGCAAATTGTCACCAAATTGGGAATATCGTCTCTCTGTCTTCTCATTTCAAACCTGTGAAACTAAAAACCTATGAAATGTGACACGACTGAATGAGCCAATCCTAGTGCTTCATTCCTATAGCTGGGAACCAGGGTCCATTCACAGGGACGACACGAACGGTAATCCCCTCCGTAACAGACAGCAGTGCAATTCACATAATTATATGTAATTAATGATATCAGCAGACTGTAACAGATGGGGTTTTTATTTGTCCATGGGAGAAACTGAAAGCCAAAGGCCTGCACCCAGATCCAATCCAAACATCTGAGTGTTGTCCAAGTTCAAGTCCATTTTAGCTGAGAGCAAATACCATAGAGAAGGGAATGTTTAGTTTATTGGTTGTAAGGTTTATAGTCATGACCCACACGTGCAAGAAAGAGCTTATTTACATCAGTCAGTTGAGTGGTCATACGATATCAAGTTTAAAGGGTGATCCACTTCTCATAGTCAGTTGGTGAAAAGCTGGAGGAGGCTCATGTGGGAGCCATGTTAGGACCATCTGGGGTTTGTGTTGTCCTGGGGCCGTACAAGTGGTTAGAACTAACTAGGTGTGTTACATGGAATCCTCCTCCTCCTCATTCCATTATAAGCAAGCCTTTTGTTTTGCTTCTCTTTTGTTGGGCCCCTGGTTGGCCCCCCTCAGGGGCCCAACAAAAAAAAGAGGATAAGAGGGGGGTACTTCTTCAACCACCCACCACCTACCAACCACCAGATCCCTCTCTTCCCCCTCTCCCTTCCATCCCTCAGTCAGATCCCTCTGCTTTCTCCCTCCCTTGATCCCTCCATCCAAACCCCCATTGCACTCAGCATCTGCTTGGAGAATGAATAAATGAGAGGCTCTCTGGCTCCCTTCCCCTGACTGACAGAGGCCTGTCTTAATTGTAGCTGAAAGCCGGCTTTCTCTCTGCTAATTAGCAGATTGCGCTGTTAAATGATTAAAAAAGTCGGGGCTTATACAGGCCTGCCTATCATCACTTATTCAAGCGGAGCGCCGCACTTTGTGCGAACACGGCGCCCGAGGTAAATTAATTTACTCCAATTAGCAGGCCTTGTCAGTGCGCATCACCATCTCACTTAAGACACGCTTTTAAAAAGTAATGGACTTATTTTGTCCTCTGGTTTAGTTACATCCAATGTGCACTGGAGGGGAACGGGGCGAACACAACTGGCCACAGGAAACAGGAGGCCCTCTCCCCCCACTCCTTTCCTCCAGGATGCTGTAAGGGTGCACATGGTGAAGCCTTGTTCCCTGTTAAGGTGGGCGGAAGAATCTCCTCTCTCCTCTCCCCTCTTGTTGTTGTTGTCTCCACAGGAAGTCCACGAAGAGTTCCTAACAAAGGGTGGTCTGGAAACAATGAACACTTTATGGAACCCATAAACATTAATAAAAGCTTGGGTTGGTATGTCACATTACAGTCTATGATTACTTGCACTTTTAGATATAAGCATATGTCATTATTAATGAATGTCTGCAGTCTTATCAATCTGCTATACAGTGCTCATCAACGTATTACCATTGGGATTGACAAGGCACATCTTTCGCAGCTTACACCTCAAACTGGGTCCGAATTAATAATAATGATATGACATTTAGCAGATGCTTTTATCCAAAGCGACTTACAGTCATGTGTGCATACATTTTTACGTATGGGTGGTCCTGGGGATCGAACCCACAACCCTGGCGTTACAAGCGCCATGCTCTACCAATTGAGCTATTATGATCCTAGCTGTGTCTGCTAATGACATCTGACAGGTAAAGCCAAGTTACACTGTGTCATTCAATCTGTATCGTAAGACAGAGGAAGTGCACAACCCTGCACTGGCATTAACAGGGAAACCAAAGTTCTGAGGGACAATGTGTGCCAAGTACCAACTGACATTGTGATCCAGGACGATTTAGACAAAGGCAGCAACACAGGACAGGTTTGCTGAATTCCTTCCAAATGATGATGTCAGACTTGCGCTCTAGCAAATTCACAAAGCTTTCCCGCAGTTTGGAGTTATTTATGATTCCGACCAAATGAATATTTCTGTTCAGAAATATTGTTTATAGGGCCTCTGGGCTTTCCTTGCATGCACTGTGGCGTGCTTATCATGGGTGGAATTGTTGCTTGTTCCATTACTATCTGACAATATTAGAATTAGTGCTTGTTGTTAACAGGCCTATTCGAATTAGACTAAAGTACTATTGGCATCAGTGTCAGTATTATTTCTGCTGTTGTAGTAATAGTACTCGTACTGTAGCATTAGTTGCATTAATACCACTATACATCAATACATTCTCTGTGGGAAAATAAACATGTCTTGTACTTGACATTAAAGTGAATAACTGCCACATTTGGTAGCCATGGCTCAAAACTCAACACACAACTTTTGCAACCCTTTAGGTCCACATAAGAGTATGTTGACCTTCGTCCACCCACGGACCTCTCACATCGTCCAGCCTTGGCTTGCAGATGGGAGCTCTTTGGCTGTGGAAGGAAGCATATTTCAGTCGAGGTAAGCAGAAAAGCGTGTCAATCTAATCTGTGATCAGGAATGAGATAGAGAACTAAGTAAATTATATCATAAGTGGCTGCAGCTGGAGGAAGGCTTCAGTTACAGACAACAGAGAATTCATATATCAATAACCACGTACTCTCAGCAGTGTGGGATAATGTGGAAAACAGCTCGAGTGGAGGTCAGCATCTGATATGATTTTATTGACATTTAATCCATAATGATCTACGAGGACCCATGACAGATTTCCTGGTATGCCAACTCCATGAGAATTCCATAGGCTTATTTACTATTCTATTGAATATCTGGATTATATTCATCTATAGTATGGGGATGTGTCGTATTATACTTGACAGATATAGTATTTTCAAATATAGTTTGTATTATCAAATGAATATAAACTAGGAATTGTCTTCCTTTTTAGGGGCTTCGCAATCACCACAATTAATATCCAAGCAGTCCTGCTTATTTAATGAGATTACCAAGGGTAATATGGTATATCAAAGGCAATCTTTGCCAACATATTTAATGCTATTTTCAGCGCTCTCCAAGGTTCTGAAAAACGTTTTATCTGCAAGATCTAGGAAACTGTGACATTTTCCCACTTGTGGTCCTATAGTCTCTTCACACTCGAAAGACAATACAATAATCTATTATTTGCCATTTCTATAAAAATTCTAGTTTTTAATTGGCACCTACAAGTAGGGCTCTTATGGTGACCGTATTCCCGCCACACCGGCAGTCACAAGTCATGACCACAGTCAAATTCCATGTGACCGTTTAGTCACGGTAACTAGGATTCTCCAAGCTCTGATGCTGCTGATGGTCATTAGTAGCCTACCAAACTTGCTAACTGCCTGGTATTCAGCACTGTATTGTTCCTGACATCAATGCATTTTGTTGTTGTTTACTTTTTCAAATCATAGTCCAACACCTCATGTAGCCTAGCCCATAGGCCTATACAGTGGCTTGTGAAAGTATTCACCCCCCTTGGCATTTTTCCCATTTTGTTGCCTTACAACCAGGAATTAAAATAGATTTTTTGGGGGGTTGATTCACACAACATGCCTACCACTTTGAAGATGCAAAATATGTTTTATTGTGAAAAACAGAAAACTTGAGCGTGCATAACTATAAGCTTGGCACATCTAGCCAATGGGATTTTTGCCCATTCTTCAAGGCAAAACTGCTCCAGCTCCTTCAAGTTGGATGGGTTCCACTGGTGTACAGTAATCTTTAAGTCATACCACAGATTCTCAATTGGATTGAGGTCTGGGCTTTGACTTGGCCATTCCAAGACATTTAAATGTTTACCCTAAAACCCAGCGTCGTCCGGGTTTGGCCGGTGTAGGCCGTCATTGTAAATAAGAATTTGTTCTTAACTGACTTGCCTAGTTAAATCAAATGTTGTTTTAGCAGTATGCTTAGGGTCGTTGTCCTGCTGGAAGGTGAACCTCTGTCCCAATCTCAAATCTCTGGAAGACTGAAACAGGTTTCCCTCAAGAATTTCCCTGTATTTAGCGCCATCCATCATTCCTTCAATTCTGACCAGTTTCCCAGTCCCTGCCGATGAAAAACATCCCCACAGCATGATGCTGCCACCACCATGCTTCACTGTGGGGATGGCTTGGTGGCCGCTTGCTTGGTGGTGCCCCTTGCTTAGTGGAGTTGCAGACTCTGGGGTCTTTCAGAACAGGTGTATGTATACTGAGATAATGTGACAGATCATGTGACACTTACAGTTGAAGTTGGAAGTTTACATACACCTCAGCAAAATACATTTAAATTCAGTTTTTCACAATTCCTGACATTTAATCCTAGTAAAAATTCCCTGTCTTAGGTCAGTTAGGATCACCACTTTATTTTAAGAATGTGAAATGTCAGAATAATAGTAGAGAGAATGATTTATTTCAGCTTTTATTTCTTTCATCACATTCCCAGTGGGTCAGAAGTTTACATACACTCAATTAGTATTTGGTAGCATTGCCTTTAAATTGATTAACTTGGGTCAAACGTTTCGGGTAGCCTTCCACAATAAGTTGGGTGGATTTTGGCCCATTCCTCCTGATAGAGCTGGTGTAACTGAGTCAGGTTTGTAGGCCTCCTTGCTCGCACACGCTTTTTCAGTTCTGCCCACAAATGTTCTATAGGATTGAAGTCAGGGCTTTGTGATGGCCACTCCAATACCTTGACTTTGTTGTCCTTAAGCCATTTTGCTACAACTTTGGAAGTATGCTTGGGGTCATTGTCTATTTGGAAGACCTATTTGCGACCAAGCTTAAACTTCCTGACTGATGTCTTGAGATGTTGCTTCAATATATACACAAAATATTGCTTCCTCATGATGCCATCTATTTTGTGAAGTGCATGAGTCCCTCCTGCAGCAAAGCACCCCCACAGCATGATGCTGCCAGCCCCGTGCTTCACGTTTGGGATGGTGTTCTTTGGCTTGCAAGCAGCTCCCTTTTTCCTCCAAACATAACGATGGTCATTATTGCCAAACAGTTCTATTTTTGTTTCATCAGACCAGAGGACATTTCCCCAAAAAGTACGATCTTTGTCCCCATGTGTAGTTGCAAACCATAGTCTGGTTTTGTTATGGCGGTTTTGGAGCAGTGGCTTCTTCCTTGCTGAGCGGCCTTTCAGGTTATGTCGATATAGGACTTGTTTTACTGTGGATATAGATACTTTTGTACCTGTTTCCTACAGCATCTTCACAAGATCATTCGCTGTTGTTCTGGGATTGATTTGCACTTTTCGCACCAAAGTACGTTCATCTCTAGGAGACAGAACGCGTCTCCTTCCTGAGCGGTATGATGGCTCCGTGGTCCCATGGTGTTTATACTTACATACTATTGTTTGTACAGATGAACGTGGTACCTTCAGGCATTTGGAAATTGCTCCCAAGGATGAACCAGACTTGTGGAGGTCTACAAATTTTGTTTCTGAGGTCTTGGCTGATTTCTTTTGATTTTCCCATGATGTCAAGCAAAGAAGCACTGAGTTTGAAGGTAGGCCTTGAAATACATCCACAGGTACACCTCCAATTGACTAAAATGATGTCAATTAGCCTATCAGAAGCTTCTAAAGCCATGACATCATTTTCTAAGATTTTTCCAAGCTGTTTAAAGGCACAGTCAACTTAGTGTGTGTAAACTTCTGACCCACTGGAATTGTGATACAGTGAATTATAAGTGAAATAATCTGTCTGTAAACAATTGTTGGAAAAATTACTTGTGTCATGCACAAAGTAGATGTCCTAACCGACTTGCCAAAACAATAATTTGTTAACAAGAAATTTGTCGAGTGTTTGAAAAACTAGTTTGAATGACTCCAACCTAAGTGTATGTAAACTTCAGACTTCAACTGTAGATTGCACACAGGTGGACTTTATTTAACTAATTATGTGACTTCTGAAGGTAATTGGTTGCACCAGATCTTATTTAGGGGCGTCATAGCAAAGGGGGTGAATACATATGCACGCACCACTTTTCCGTTATTTATTTTAGATACTTTTTTGAAACAAGTTATTTTTTTCATTTCACTTCACCAATTTGGACTATTTTGTGTATGTCCATTACATGAAATACAAATAAAAATCAATTTAAATTACAGGTTGTAATGCAACAAAAAAGGAAAAACGCCAAAGGGGATGAATACTTTTGCAAGGCACTGTATGTTCTGATAAGGTTTGTATCACAACTAAAGTGGCCAAATAACTCCTTAAAATTAAGCACATTAATCCACTTTACAACCGGTGTAGAGCCTAACTGACATACATAGGCAGCGAGTGAGTTTCAAAATTGGGGAAGATCATTTTCACCATAGAAATGCATCTTTACAATAAAGTATTACATGCATAATTGCATTTGTGTTCACTTTTGAGAATGGTGTTTTCCCGCTAATTGATTGCATTTTGGAACATTTGCGCTAGTATCCTACTGCCGTGTGGCATTGCTGCGCTTATAATGTGAAGAAATAACCTAATAGTTTAAGCAAAATGTTCCTATCGCAAAGAAGGGCAAGTTGACCAATAGAATAGGTGAACAATTGTACTATGGGGAACAGTAGATTGACATAGGCTAGTGCTTTTTCTGTTCGTTATGCCTACTCATCTTGTTGGCTGACGAAGAGTTGGCACCTCGGAATTCAATAAGAAGGACGGGCGCAGTTGCATCCCCAATGTGTCTGTCCTCACTTGTAGCCTACTTCGGAGCTGAGATAGATGCCTATGAGAAGAAGCCGATCACGTGATGGGCATTGGCTAATAAGAATTTAGATATCTGAGAGAGCAATGTGAGTGAGAGGTGCTTCGGAAAACGCAGCCGGGAGAAGGGAATTATCATTATTATATTCAGCCCAAGGGCACAACGGCCACTGGCCGCAAAAGGCATGGATTTTTATAGAGGGCATTACGGCCACACTAGAAGATGCCGCAGGAAAGTTTGAGGCATTATCACGTGCTTGTCAAATGGTGAATGAAAGACTGATGAAGTGTGTGCAGCCTGTGCAAGAAACAAAGCAGAGCACATGCCTTTTATGCAACTTTTTTCAAATCATCATTATAGTTACATCATGCAGCCTTAGAATGTATAAAAAACCTAAACATATAGCCCAACGTTTGTATCACAGCTAAAGTTGCATAAATAACTCTGAATTAAGCATATAGGAGGACCTGTTTCTTTGTTAACCGCATGTGCGCATTCTCTCAGAAATCGTTTGGAGAAAACATCCTTTCTATTTTATTTATGTTCAATTGTATTCTTCATACTATAAAATAATGCCACGGAATTCTAAGCAAATCTTGTCTGCTAAATGAGCTAGTGTAGCCCACAGCCATAGCCAGATCAGGACCTAACATTACATTTACACTTTAGTCATTTAGCAGACGCTCTTATCCAGAGCGACTTACAGTTAGTGAGTACATACATTTTTATTATTTTTTCATACTGGCCCCCCATGGGATTCGAACCCACAACCCTGGCGTTGCAACATAAGGACAACTTAGATTATGCTATTCTGTTCTTCCAAAATAGACTACATTTTCTTCATATCATGTTTCTTTAGACCTTTCTAAAATTAATAATGGATTTACTGTGATGGTGTAGGCTATATTACATGGATTTATTAGACTTTATAAAATGTACAGTGCATTCGGAAAGTATTCAGACGCCTTGACTTGTTCTACAGATTTGTTACGTAACAGCCTTATTCTACAATTTATTAAATTTAAAAAAGTTCTCATCAATCTACACACAATACCCCATAATGACAAAGTGAAAACGGGTTTTTCGAAATTTTAGCAAAAATTTTAAAAATAAGAAACATAAATACCTTATTTACATAAGTATTCAGACCCTTTGCTATGAGACTCGAAATTGAGCTCAGGTGCATCCTGTTTCCATTGATCATAGTTGAGATGTTTATACAACTTGATTGGAGTCCACCTGTGGTAAATTCAATTGATTGGACATGATTTGGAAAGGCACACACCTGTCTATATAAGGTCCCACAGTTGACAGTGCATGTCAGAGCAAAAATCAAGACATGAGGTTGAAGGAATTCTCCGTAGAGCTCCAAGATAGGATTGTGTCGAGGCACAGATCTTGGGAATGGTACCAAAAACCTTCTGCAGCATTGAAGGTCCCCAAGAAGTTTGGAACCACCAAGACTCTTCCTAGAGCTGTCCGCCCAGCCAAGCTGAGCAATTGGGGGAGAAGGGCCTTGGTCAGGGAGGTGACCAAGAAACCGATGGTCACTCTGACAGAGCTCCAGAGTTCCTCTGTGGAGATGGGAGAACCTTCCAGAATTACAACCATCTCTACAGCACTCCACCAATCAGGCCTTTATGGTAGAGTGGCCAGACGGAAGCCACTCCTCAGTAAAAGGCACGACAGCCCGCTTGGAGTTTGCCAAAAGGCACCTAAAGGACTCTCAGACCATGAGAAACAAAATTCTCTGGTCTGGTGAAACCAAGACTGAACTCTTTGGCCTGAATGCCAAGCATCACGTATGGAGGAAACCTGGCACCAGCTTTGCAGCAACGCTCCCCATCCAACCTGACAGAGCTTGCGAGGATCTGCAGAGAAGAATGTGAGAAACTCCCCAAATATAGGTGTGCCAAGCTTGTAGCGTCACACCCAAGAAGACTTGAGGCTGAAATCGCTGCCAAAGGTGCTTCAACAAAGTAGAGTAAAGGGTCTGAATACTTATGTAAATGTGATATTTCAGGTTTTTTTTATATAGATTTGCTAACATTTCTAAAAACCTGTTTTTGCTTTGTCATTATGGGGTATTTGTGTAGATTGATGAGGGAAAAAACGATTTAATCAATTTCAGAATAAGGCTGTAACGTAACAAAACGCAGAAAAAGTCAAGGGGTCTGAATACTTTCCGAATGCACTGTAGATGTTCCAAAGGTCTGTATCAGTGGCTTGTAGGCTATGTGTGGAAGCCAGGAGATGCTAAATGTGTTTATGTTAATTAACGGTCAATTACTGTGAGACCGGCAGTTATTTGCTTGACAATCACCGGCTGACAAAATGTCATGACCGCCACAGCCCTACATAGAAGGAGATGAGGATTGAAAGGCATGACGATGACTTGCTCCCTGACCTAATGCCAGATTCTCACACCCTCTTTAACAATCTCAGTCTTGGCGACCCCTTGTAATGTGTGTCTTTAAGATACAGTAATTATCAGCATTTTATTATCACTAATTAACATGCTCTCATCATATCATATTCATCATATCTCCATTTCGTAATTCTCAATACTTTACTTGAAACGTGTCGCTTGTACATTTATACTACATGTATGGGTATAAGTACATGACCTGAAAAAGATCCTCCTTGGATCAAAACATTACCACTTATTAAAGGTGTGGGTATTTTAGTTTCTCAAGTTTGAAACAAAAGGGTCTCCACAAGACAGAAATAAGAGACCATAAAAAGTTACACTCTCACAAGAATAAGATAACTGCAGAGACTTCCAAGTAAGTGGGTTGCCCATTATAATAAGTGTCAGTCGTATGCTTCCCACATGTTCAAATTGATGTTTCCAAATCCATGCATTGTCGCCTTCTCTGTAAACCAGTCAGTTCTAATTACCCACGTCCCCCTGCAAAGTAGAACATGTTTAGAGTCCCACCGTAAACCGCATATGGCAATATGCTTTCAACACGGGTGTGCTATATAAATTGTGTTTGGGGAGGGAGGGTTTGCGGTTGCCTCGCCAGACCTTCGGGGAGGGGTGCTGCGGTCGAATGTAAGTTTACAGATGGGGGCGGTGGGAGGGGGGTCTTAAAAAGGTGCCCTGAGAAAACTGGTTTCCCAGCTTGGAGTAGGAGAGCCTGGGTTAAGTGTAGGAAATGACACAAGCCGCCTCGCCTTTCCAGCGGCTCCGCCACATATGGCACCAATATGGCCTCGGAGCATTGTGCTGCTGGGAGCGGGTCTGAGCCCCAACGCCTCTGCCACCTCGCCGGTAGTCCTGATACAGCTCGGCCGCTCTAGTTTAATAGGTTCTAGATGAATGCAGTGAATGTGGGAAGCGTTGAGAATCACTACAGACCATGCCAACCCCTGGGATGATTCTAATGGATGCAATATGAACAGAAGAAGAAGGTATATAGTATAATGGTAAATAGCCGTCAGAGGCAGTTTGAAGCATTTAGAAAATGTGTTTTGGCGTGTGGGTCTATTCCGGTGTGGTTACTTACCTTTTACGACTTTACAAAATGTTTATTGCTTTGTTCACACTAAATTGGTGAACACAAAACTATGGTCAGATCATCATTGTCAAACTGTAACGTAACATTATTATTTTTGGGGAATATGTTGTTATGACAAGAGACTGGCTTGGAGTACACCACTTGTCTGGTCATAGTTCCTGCACTGAGACCCAAACCATACAGACAAGAAACCTGAGTCTCATTGACCAATCCTAGACGAGAATGTTCCAACATACTAATGATGAATAGCATTAAACCATACATCCAAGCGCATCTCTTTGGCTGAATATTCATAAACACCTGCCTTTCCAGGGGAACAACATTGCGATTAACAATGTGGGAAAGCTGCTTCAAAGTGATGGGAAGAGGATATGATGGCATTCTAGTGTGTGTGGGATGTTAGAAGTAACAGGTTGTAAGAAAAGGTATTTTCTCCCACACGCAGAACTAAAAAAACAACCATTGTTAGGAGGCAACACAATGCGCTTTGAAGTTCTTAGTTGAAGGCCTCCCCACACAAATCATCAAGATGTCCTTCACCAGCCATCAATGGGACTCGTAGGCACGAGTGCAATCTCCAGTTCTGGGATGATATGACTTCTGTCGAGGGGCCCATCTATCACGATGAAACAAATGCGGCTCATTACCGAGCATACAGTACATCCCAGCAAGGGCAATTTTGCTTCCTCAAAACGTGTGGGAGTTTTTAATATTGTGGAGTGGAGATTGTGTCATCGTGGGACCTTTTTGGCTTTTCATCAATCTGCCATTTTCCCCACACCCCCACCCTGAGTAAATGGAGATGTACGAAGTAACATAACAAAACTCATTAGACTTTTTTTTCTTTTTTTTCAGATCAGTTCTCGCCCCATGAGAAAATCCCACTTGACAGAGGAGGTTTTTCCATGGTGCTGTGTTATGAAAGCTTTGTGATTGTTATAAAAATCTCTTTCAAGTGATTCTTATGTAAGCTTTTTTATATCAAAGTTAGCATTTGTTCAGTTGGCAGTAACTCGGTCAGGAGCTTTTGTTTTTCGGATGTTTTCACAATCTCTTCAAATCAGTTAAAAAACAAATGAATATATTTTTATGATGTCAAAATACAGTAGAATACAATATTACAAAATGTGCATTGATGTGGAACAAAATTTGCTAAAATGCTCCAACCCTCATTCCCCCTTGGCCCCATTGTGGTTCGAGTTAGAGGTTAGGGTTAGGGTTAGAGGTGGGGCTACAGTCCTTCAAAACTTAAGGATACATTCTAATACCATTTTCACGTTGAAGACCCAAGATCACTATGTCAGTGTCAACATAAATGTCAACACGACAGGGGCATCGAGTAACGACAACAGGAAGAGATAGCTTCCCTTTGACAGACCGAGGACGTAACTTCCAACTTTACTCCTCTTCCTATGATAAGTTTCCTATCACCATGCGGTGGAAAATAGGCCTGGAAAGAGAAGGATTATGGAGCCTTATAAAAAATGACTCCCATCTGGACAAAGGAAGATGGAGAGAGGGGGCTACCGAGGAGGGGGTGGGGATTTCTTCTCCTAAAAAACATCTGGAGAAGCAATCTGTTGTAAATAAGCAGGCAGCGACTCACTGCCCACCCAATAAATAACAAAGGGAAAATAATCGCACACAATCTGCTTTTTTTTTGCCCAGTTCTACAGGACACTGAATTAGACTGAGCAGGAAACAACGGCTTTGTGAGAACATTGTGGTTGCCTCGACGCTCCCCAGGATGTGTTCACATATGTGGGTACATTTTAGAACGTGTTTGATGCTTATCACACATCAGTATGTGCATTGTGTGTGCTATCTTGAATGTGTGTGTGTGTGTGTGTGTCAGTGGCGGTCGGTGCCGTTTAAGATGAGGGAGGACAATTTTAAAAAATTGTGAGCATGGCCTTGTTTCTATTACAGCATATTGGATGACTGTCATTCATATTCCATTCACCTAGCTCAATGTAACATCGATAGGTTTAGGCTAATACATGATACTCTAATTTTCCCTATACCCATCATGAGGTTGCTACAACCTAGCCTATGAATGAAAGTTTACAACGTAGGTGCACAGGTCGAGAGAAACATTTGAGGTGACAAACAGTGAACATGGACACAGTGACTCATACCGCCGTGCACACTCTTGCCTGCATCTAGCTGATATAGGGTGTAATCATTAGTCCAACAGTTGCAAATGAGAGTTTCAATTGGACAAATTCAGGTATGTAACCCCCGTTTTGTTCCGTTTGGTTCCGTTTAAGAAACGTTTTTCAACAGAATTGGCACATTGAATACACCCCTGATCACACGCAGCCACAGAACTTAGCCACATATAAACAGCATGATCACTTTGCTCATTGAATATATAATTCCATCTCGCATCTACGCTCTCTCCTCCTCTCACCTTTTCCCTTCGCTTGTGGACTTCAGTGCACAACACAACAGCTGTCTGTGACCAGGCGAAAAAACCTTTCCAAGCCAAACTTTCATAACATAACCACTAACAGCTACACACAGCCTACATTGTTGTCACCATATTAACTTCATAGTCAACATAGCTACTAAAACTAATGCGTTAGTAAACTCGCTACAATAATGCCGTGCAGTGTACAGCAAGAGCTCCAGTGTTGGATAGCCATATCCAGCTAGCTAAAATAGAATTGGATGATAACTTGTTTTTAACTAGGACAGAGGAATTTATAACTGATTTTTTTCCGACATAACATAGGTACAGCAAATCCCCTTATTCTATGGGACACTTTTAAATGTGCCTTTAGAGGCCATGCAATTCAGTACTCATCTCGAAAACAAAAGCAATTTATGTCAAAAGAGTCCATACTAACAAAGGAAATAGAAGGTCTAACAGAACAGATAGATAGCAATATAAACTGTAACATAGAAGCTCATAATAAATTAGAGGAAAAACTAAAAGAAATGAAGAAACTTATTCAAGAAAGATCAAGTGTAATATACTATAAAAAAATAAAGCAAACTGGATGGAATATGGGGAAAAATGCACCAAATTCTTTTTTAATCTTCAACATAGAAATGCTATCAAAAATAATTTAATGAAACTGGTTACAATTGACGGAGTAACCCATGATTCACCAAATTATATTTTGAAGGAGGAAACAAAGTACTTTAAGCATATGTTTTCGTTTCAGTCGCCTCCATCTCCTCTAACTGAGCTAATTGTAGAGATTTTTTTCTATTGATAATGTCAAATTAACAGCCATACAGAAAGACTCATGTGAAGGTGAAATTACAGAGGAGGAACTCCTGGATGCAAATAAAGACATTAAGTCCGGGAAAACTCCAGGGTTGGATGGCATACCAGTCGAGGTATACCAAACCTTTTTTGATATACTAAGAGGACCGTTATTAGCATGTTTTAACCACTCCTATGTAAATGGTAGATTATCAGACACTCAAGAAGAAGGTCTGATTTCATTATTACTGAAACAGGACACAAGTGGAAAATATAAAGATCCAGTCCATTTAAAATATTGGAGGCCCCTTACACTTCAGTGTTGTGATGCAAAACTTCTAGCAAAATCTATAGCGCATAGAATTAAAAAGGTATTGTCGACATTATTCATTCTAATCAGACAGGTTTTTTACATGGAAGACACATTGGACATAATATAAGGCAAGTACTGGAAACAATAGAACACTATGGGAAATCTGGGAAACCAGGCCTGCTATTCCTAGCAGACTTCGAAAAGGCATTTGATAAAGTACAACTGGGGTTTATATATAAATGCCTGGAGCATTTCAATTTTGGAGAATCTCTTATAAAATGGGTCAAAATCATGTATAGTAACCCTAGGTGTAAAATAGTAAATAATGTCTATTTCTCAGAAAGTTTTAAACTGTCAAGAGGAGTGAAACAAGGTTGTCCACTATCGGCATATCTATTTATTATGGCCATCGAAATGTTAGCTATTAAAATCAGATCCAACAATAATATCAAGGGATTGGAAATCCAGGGCTTAAAAACAAAGGTGTCATTGTACGCTGATGATTCATGTTTTCCTCATAGAGGATCTAAATACATTTTCTAACCTCTCCGGATTACAACCAAATTATGATAAATGTACTATATTACGAATTGAATCACTAAAATATACAATTTCTACATTGCCATGTAGTTTACCAATAAAATGGTCTGATGGTGATGTGGATATACTCGGAATACATATCCCAAATGAAATAAATGATCTCAGTCCAATACATTTTAATAGAAAGTTAGCAAAAATAGATAAGCTCTTGTTAAGATGGAAAGGTAAATACCTGTCAATTTGTGGAAAAATCACCCTGATTAACTCTTTAGTATTATCCCAGTTCACCTATTTTCTTATGGTCTTGCCTACGCCTAGCGAACAGTTTTTGAAATTATATGAGAAAAAAATATTCAATTTTATTTGGAACGGCAAGCCAGAAAAAATTTAATGGGCCTATTTATATAATGAATATGAATTCGGAGGACAGAAATTATTAAATATTAAAGCATTAAACCTATCACTAAAAGCTTCAGTCATACAAAAGTTATACTTAAATCCGAACTGGTTCTCTAGCAAATTAGTAAGATTGTCTCACCCAATGTTCAAGAATGGCATTTTTCCCTTTATTCAGATTACAACCTCTCACTTTCAGTTATTTGAAAAGGAAATCATCTCCCAAATATCACTATTTCTAAAACAAGCCATAGAAAGTTGGTTGCAATTTCAATGTAATCCTCCAGAAACGACAGAACAAATAATGCAACAAATATTGTGGGTAAACTCAAATACACAAATGTATTTTAAAAAAACATTATTTTTGAAAAAATATTTTTTAAAGGTATAATCTTCATAAATGATATCATAGGTAGGGCTGGTGGAGTTATGTCTCACATACAGCTAACAAAAACATATGGAATTGTGTGCTCTACCCAAAATTACAACCAAATAATTGCAGCATTACCGCAAAAATGGAAGAGGAAAGTGGAAGGGGGAAAAAGTAAGGAACTTGTCTTTTGGCCCTGCATTAAATAATATAATTGGTTAATGAAAATTGTGATAATTAAAAAAGTATACCAGTTTCATTTAAGGACCAAAATATTGACAGCCGTCCCATATAGATTGCAAAATAGTAGGGAAGAGATTTTTGAAGTACCGATTCCATGGCAAAGTGTTTATGAACTGATACACAAAACGACGCCGGATTCAAAAATTAGAATTTTCTATTTAAATTACTATATGCTACCAATATAATGTCATTCATATGGGGGATAAATCTTCCCAGCTCTGCAGATTTTGCTGCAAAGAGACAGAATCATTAGATCATTTGTTTTGGTACTGTCCATTTGTAGCTTGTTTTTGGACACAGGTCCAGAAATGGCTAAAGTATTGCAATATTTACCTGGAGCTAACCTTGCAGATAGCACTACTGGGTGATCTGAAAAGTCATAGTCAATCGATCAATAATATATTAATATTTTTAGCAAAAATGTTTATTTTCAGTTTACAATCTGTAGAACCAATGAGAATAGAAGGGTTCAGAACTTTTGTAAAACATCACAGTACAGTTGAAAAATATATGGCAAATAGAAATCCAATATGGATGGTGTTAAGAGATAGATAGGAGGTGTTGAATGGAGTTGAAAGATGGGACTAATAACAACTAACAACAACTAATAACAAGAAGATAACTAATATAAAGCATACTGTGTCCATAATAAGTATATAGGTTATAGGTTGAGAGCTTTTGTGAAAGAGCACAGTTAGAAGATATGGCATATAGAAGCAAACCGGATGGACATCATGAAAATGATCGGAGAGTTTGAGGGTAGAGGAAGTTCAGGAGTAAAAACAAACAAAATATAATTATTGTAAAATTGACTGTGTCCATAAAATGTATATAGTATGTATAAGCTGGAAGTAGAGGCCTAAGCATTGTTGTTCACTAGTTTACTCCAATTAGGGAAGGGGTGGTGGGGTTGTAAAGTAATAAAGGGAAATATATATATTTTAAAGGATATATATATATATATATATATATATATATATATATATATATATATATATATATATATATATATATATATGTATATGTATTTATATGTATGTATGTGTATATGTATGTGTATGTATGTATGTATGTATATATATATATATATATTTGTGTGAGAAAAAAACATATGGGGGATTGGAAGTGATGCAGACAATTACATTGATGGAAGTTACAATCTATCTGCAATATTAAAGCTGATCTACCCAACATAGCATCCCTCTCTGTTTGAACCGGGTGATTGAGTAGGCTAAACTAGCTAGCTGCGCTTGCTAGCTAAGTAAGTGAAAGTGAAAGTAAAAAATATATACAGTACCAGCCAAAAGTTTGGACACAACTACTCATTCAAGGGTTTTTCTTTATTTTTACTATTTTCTACATTGTAGAATAATAGTGAAGACATCAAAACTATGAAATAACACATATGGAATCATGTAGTAACCAAAAAAGTGTTAAACAAATCAAGATATATTTTATATTTGAGATTCTTCAAATAGCCTCCTGATGACAGCTTTGCACACTTGGCAAATGCACACTTGGCATTCTCTCAACCAGCTTCACCTGGAATGCTTTTCCAACAGTCTTGAAGGAGTTCCCACATATGCTGAGCACTTGTTGGCTGCTTTTCCTTCACTCTGCCGTCCGACTCATCCCAAACCATCTCAATTGGGTTGAGGTCAGGGAATTGTGGAGGCCAGGTCATCAGATGCAGAACTCCATCACTCTCCTTCTTGGTAAAATAGCCCTTACACAGCCTGGAGGTGTGTTGGGTCACTGTCCAGTTGAAAAACAAATGATAGTCCCACTAAGCCCAAACCAGATGGGATGGCGTATCGCTGCAGAATGCTGTGGTATCCATGCTGATTAAGAGTGCCTTGAATTCTAAATAAATCACAGACAGTGTCACCAGCAAAGCACCCCCACACCATAACACCTCCTCCTCCATGCTTTACAGTGTGAACTACACATGCAGAGATAATCCGTTCACCCACACCGTGTCTCACAAAGACACGGCGGTTGGAAGCAAAAAAGTTTCCACCGGTCTAATGTCCATTGCTCGTGTTTCTTGGCCCAAGCAGGTCTCTTCTTCTTATTGGTGTCCTTTAGTAGTGGTTTCTTTGCAGCAATTTGACCATGAAGGCCTGATTCACACAGTCCCCTCTGAACAGTTGATATTGAGATGTGTCTGTGACTTGAACTCTGTGAAGCATTTATTTGGGCTGCAATTTCTGAGGCTGGTAACTCTAATGAACTTATCCTCTGCAGCAGAGGTAACTCTGGGTTTTCCCTTCCTGTGGCGGTCCTCATGAGAGCTAGTTTCATCATAGCGCTTGATGGTTTTTGCGACTGCACTTGAAGAAACTTTCATAGTTCTTGAAATGTTCTGTATTGACTGACCTTCATGTCTTAAAGTAAGGATAGACTGTCATTTCTCTTTGCTTATTTGAGCTGTTCTTGCCATAATATGGACTTGGTCTTTTACCAAATAGGGCTATCTTCTGTATACCCCTCTACCTTGTCACAACACAACTGATTGGCACAAATGCATTAAGAAGGAAATAAATTCCACAAATTAACTTTTAAGAAGGCACACCTGTTAATTGAAATGCATTCCACTACCTCATGAAGCTGGTTGAGAGAATGTCAAGAGTGTGCAAAGCTGTCATCAAGGCAAAGGGTGGCTATTTGAAGAATCTCAAATATATAATATATTTTGATTTGTTTAACACTTTTTTGGTTACTACATGATTCCATATATGTTATTTCATAGTTTTGAATATTTCACTATTATTCTGCAATGTAAAAAATAGTAAAAATAAAGAAAAACCCTTGAATGAGTAGGTGTGTCCAAACTTTTGACTGATAGTGTATATACTATGAAATATAGCTAGCTAGCTGTCACGCCCTGACCTATGGAACTCTTGTTTGTTGAGTCAGGGTGTGAATGTCTATTGTAGTTCTATGTTATGTATATCTATGTTTAGGTTCTAGTTGTTCTAGGTCTCTGTTTGGCCGGGTATGATTCCCAATCAGAGGCAGCTGTCGCTCGTTGTCTCTGATTGGGGTTCATACTTAGGTAGCCTATTTCCTACGTTGTATTGTGGGATCTTTAGGCTTGTATGTGTATAGCCTGAGGACTTCACGTTACGTTGTTTCTTGTTTTGTTGTATGTTTATTGAGTTAATAAACATGTATGCTTTTCACGCTGCACCTTGGTCCGACCCGTCTCTCAACGAACGTGACAGAAGATCCCACCACAAAAGGACCAAGCAGCGTGCCGAGGAGGAGCGAATAGCTTTGTCACAGGTGGGCAAATGGTGGTCATGGGAGGAGATATTCGCTGGGAAAGGACCCTGGGCAAAGGTACAGGCCCTGGCAAGAGAGGATCAACGACGACGCCAACGGGACCAACCGCTGAGGAAGTCCGAGAGGCAACCCCAATCATTTTTTTGGGGGGGGCTAGAGGGGTGGTCGGGGATCGAGAGAGAAGAGCCCCGACCACTGCACCCGGTGGGGTTCCAGTTGGAGTCCCTACGACCATGGGAACAGGAATGGGAACAGTTTTACACGGAGGAGTCGGAGGATGACAACGACGATGAGGTTCTGTTCCCTAACTCGTGGGGGCTTCCGGAGGAGTCCTCATTGGAGGAGGATTGGCGAGAGAGAGAGAAGGACTGAAGCAGTCTGAGAGAGGAGGCCACCACGTTACGGGGGTTGTTAGCTCAGAGGGAGCAGGAGTTATCCTTTCAGAGGGAGGCGCTGCAGGAGGCCCGTAGGGAGAAGGAAGTGGTGGATGCACGGAGAGAGGAGCTGGTCAGGCAACAAAGGGAGCGTGTGTTCATTGAGGAACCTAGGTATGCGGAGAGACGCACTGTGTCGCCAGTGCGCATTCACAGCCCAGTGCGTCCTGTGTCAGCGCCCCGCACGTGTCGTGTGAAAGTAGGCATCCAGCCAGGACGGGTTGTGCCAGCTCTAAGCTCCAGACCTCCAGTGCGCCTCCACAGCCCGGTACGGCCTGTGCCAGCTCCTCGCACCAAACCAGTGGTGCCTGTCGCCAGCCCGGTACGCCCCGTACCTGCTCCCCTCACCAAACCAGTGGTGCACGTATCCAGTCCGGTACGGCCCGTGCCAGCTCCTTGCACCAAACCAGTGGTGCCTGTCGCCAGCCCGGTACGCCCCGTACCTGCTCCCCACACCAAACCAGTGGTGCGTGTGCCCGGTCCAGCTACGGTCAGCGGCTCCACTCCGGAGCCAGAGCAGTCCACTCCACCGCTGCCCAGTCCAGCTCCGGTCAGCGGTTCCACTCCGGAGCCAGAGCAGTCTGCTCCACCGGTGCCCAGTCCAGCTCCGGTCAGCGGCTCCACTCCAGAGTCAGACTAGTCCGCTCCACCGTTGCCCAATCCAGCTCCGGTCAGCGGCTCCGCTCCGGTCAGCGGCTCCACTCCGGTGCCAGAGCAGTCCGCTCCACCGGTGCCTAGTCCAGCTCCGGTCAGCGGTTCCACTCCGGAGCCAGAGCAGTCCGCTCCACCGGTGCCTAGTCCAGCTCCGGTCAGCGGTTCCACTCCGGAGCCAGAGCAGTCCGCTCCACCGGTGCCTAGTCCAGCTCCGGTCAGTGGCTCCACTCCGGAGTCAGAGTAGTCCGCTCCACTGGTGCCTTATCCAGCTCCGGTCAGCGGCTCCACTCCGGAGCCAGAGCAGTCCGCTCCACCGGGATCCAGTCCAGCTCCGGTCAGCGGTTCCACCCCGGCGCCAGAGTAGTCCGCTCCACCGGGATCCAGTTCAGCTTCGGTCAGCGGCTCCACTCCGGGTCCAGACAGGGATCGGTGCATCGTGGGAGGACTGAGAGGGTAAGCTCCGCGTTGAGGTCCAGATCGGTCCAGGGGTGCAACGCGGAGGCAGCAAGGGAGAAGACGTCACGCCCGGAGCCAGAACCGCCACCGAGGCTGGAAGCCCACCCGGACCCTCCCCTGTTAGGTCAGGTTTGTGCGGCTGGAGTCCGCACCTTTGGGGGGGGATTACTGTCACGCCCTGACCTATGGAACTCTTGTTTGTTGAGTCAGGGTGTGAATGTCTATTGTAGTTCTATGTTATGTATATCTATGTTTAGGTTCTAGTTGTTCTAGGTCTATGTTTGGCCGGGTATGATTCCCATTCAGAGGCAGCTGTCGCTCGTTGTCTCTGATTGGGGATCATACTTAGGTAGCCTATTTCCTACGTATTGTGGGATCTTGTTCCGTTTAGGCTTGTATGTGTATAGCCTGAGGACTTCACGTTACGTTGTTTCGTTGTATGTTTATTGAGTTAATAAACATGTACGCTTTTCACGCTGCACCTTGGTCCGACCCGTCTCTCAACGATCGTGACACTAGCTCTCTCTCTCTCGCCTCTCCTTAATTTAGGAATAAATTAATTTGTTCAAAACTGTTCAACTATTGTCTTTCTCTCTCTACTCACCAAATGTTATGCACTGCAGTGCTAGCTAGCTGAAGCTTATTCTTTAAATACTAGATTGATTCTTTGATTGGGTGGACAACATGTCAGTTCATGCTGCATGCTTTAATTACTGTGTAAGTCTATGGAAGTGGGTGAGAACCATGAGCTTCCTAAGTTTTGTATTGAAGTCAACACCGGCTACACCATGGTGCTACCCTACAGAGTGCTGCTGAGGCTACTGTAGACCTTCATTGCAAAACAGTGTGTTTTAATCAATTATTTGGTGACGCGAATATATTTAGTATAGTTTTATCTAAAAAGGATAACTTTTTAAATGTTTAACTATTTTTATGAAATTCACTGAGGAGGATGGTCATCCCCTTCCTCCTCTGAGGAGCCTCCGCTGGTGTGTGTGTGTGCGTGCATGCGTGTGTGTGCGCGCGCATGTGCTTGTTAAGTCATGTCAGAATTTATTTCACATGCATTTTTGGTCACAGCACACTTTACATAATAAAAAAACACACGTGTGTCTACATAATGTGTGTGTGTGTGTGTTTGTTCCAATTTACAACCGTGCCTTCGCGTTGCACTCTTACATCACCCCCCAATGGGTCTCCTCTCTTGGCTCGCTCCCCGATATTTCCTCTTGTCCACACCACAAAGTGGCCCGTCTCTCTGGGATGCTACAGCCGCCAACACATCTGAGAAGAGAGAGGGATGCACCGCCATTGTGATAAAGCAAGCCGGCTCACTGTCACCCTCTCCAGGGACACTCAAGTTCCTCTCTGAACCAGACATAGCTACTTGTTTGTGTTGTTTTTCCATGCAGATAGGGCTTTAGGTAAACAGCATATTGCCTACTTAGGTTGGCACCAAGATGGTTTGTTAATTAAAATGTCCATGCCAAGCATACAATCATGTGGTAATTAGAGATGGAACAGAGAATTGTGATATGGCTCTGAATATAATGTATTTTTGGTTATCATTATTGCCAATATTATTAGTAGTAGAAGTAGTAGAATTAGGCCTAGTGGTAATATTAGTAGTGGGAATATTAGTAGTGGTAATATTAGTAGTTGTAATATAGTTATAAATCGCTAGGCCTACGTATAGGAAAAATACAGATTTCCACCTGCAATGTCCTGGCACTCTTTAACCACTATTCAGCCCCTCCACCTTACTCACATCCAAGTTGAGCAGTAACTCCCTGCTCCAGTCTTTCAGGTATACCTCAGCAGCAGGATCACCTCTCGTCATCTCCTCTCCCCAGCTGTGGTGAGCGTCACCAATCACCAGGCCCCAGCGGTTGAGGAGAGAGGTGGCAGATGGCACGGGCCTGGGGGGAATTCGGACAGCCCCCCCGTGAGGTGAGGTGAGGGGTTCCCGGGTGGAGCCGGCAGGGGGGAGAGGGGGGAGACCTGGCGAGCGGCGGTCTCCCCTCTACATCTATCAGGGCAGGGTGTTAATGAGAGAGGGGAAGGGAGAGAACCCAGGGAGGGGGGAAGAGAGAGAGAACGAGACAGAGAGGGAGGGAGGTGGCGCACATCACTAACAGTGACAAACGACCGGGTTAAGTGAAGCACAAGTGAAAGAGAGCGCTGAAGAGGTAGGAGGGGAAGAGAGAAGTAGAAAGGAGGTGACATATTACCAACGGTGATCAATAAAAAACAACAGGAGAGGGAAAGTCCAAGCGGAAAGTGGTGCAGCACCAAAAGAGGGTTCCTCAGGGTGCAATATAAAGGAATATGGAGATTCAGGGATCATGTGGTTTGCGGTAAGGGAAAGTGCTCAAACTAAATCAGGGAAAAAATGGCATATGATTAGAAATTAGCGCTAAATACCGTATTCTGAGCAGGTCTTTCCCCAGGAGTGACTATACTGCCCATTTCTCCCATCATCCTTCACTCTTCCTGCCGATCTGTCTCAGTCTGGGCTCCGACCTTACTCCGCAGAACATTACACATGCATAATGGGATCTCAGGGAGGTGGCTGAGGGAAAGAGGACGCGCTTCATGAATAGTTGATAAAACATGAGAGGGACCAAACGGGGGTCGCCAAGAGATAGCGAAGGCCATCAATATTGTATCAGACTTCCACATGTATTGTTCATAGAGGGACCATCAAGGGACTTTGCGTACTATTTTTTTCTTCCAAATTTAGGGAAGTTGGAAAAAAGTTTGAAGTCAGTGTTCCTCTTCTGTTGCTCTTTTCCCAACTCAATTTTGTATTTATTTTTTTGTATCTGAACTCTAACACTATTCGAAGCGGTAGTTGTACTGTATGGTCAGGAAGGATTTGAATTACAAGGGTCCCACCAAAACAAATCATGGCCCCAATAAGTGTGAAAAAGATTTACACTGATCCAGACCATTGTTCTTAGAACATCCCCAACATGTAAATAATTATGGCAGAATAGACGTTTTCTTCCATGCCCTATGTTCCATTTTATTCTGTATGCAAGCATTTAGTACAGTAATATTTAGAAATGGTTGCAAAAGCATAGTAGGTTTTATTATCAAGGGGGAAATATTGCCCCACTGTGCATCAAGCTATGAATAGAATATTACAGTGCAAGACACCTTCTATATCTTAATATTTTAATATTTTACTGGTCTTTGTAATAGTCATTTGCACAGTAACTAAAACCACAATTAAATATTGAAAAACTCATGTTGATAAATGTTGACAAATTATTACATTCTGCATTTGTACATAAAATGCATTATAAATTATATCTGTAATATATACAGTGCCTTGAGCTAGCACAAAAAAAATAGTATGTACTGCACTAACAAATGAGGCACATAGAGTTAAGTAACATTCAATTCCAAATGAAATAGCCTTTGGGAAGATTATTATAACTATTTACTTTATCTTTCGGATCTGAATCTTACTAATATTCAGCTATTATTCGGTAACAAATCTTTATATCAACTAATTTTAGCAAACAGTTAAATTATCATTTTCTCTCTATGAGTCAATTGAACAGTTATTATTAGACCCTGTGTATCATACTCATGACACAGTTGTCCTATAGTCCAAGTACTGTTCAATTACTATGATGGAAAAGTTGTGATACTCATTAGTAATTTTTTTATCTGTTTTCCGTACTCATACTTTAGGCTTCAGCGTAACAATTGTAGCATACACTTTATGCTGGGCCATGAAGGAATAAATGTTTTACCTGTCTCAGTTGTGGGTGTAGTATTGCAGTCAATTTCCTGTCATGTTCCTGAAAGGAATCGAAAGGCGCTCTATTTAATACGCAGTACCGTTCACCTGGTCCTTCTGGGTAATTGGAGTTTATTTTAGTTCCTCTCCGCTGAGAAATGAGAGTGCGCTGCCAAACGGAGAGCATTTGCACTAAATCTGATTGTGAAAGATACACTTGTCTCACACAAGGTGCAGTGAAACCGGGAACCCTGGGGTAATAAGCTCTTCAAGAGGGCAGTATGCGGCTCTCTCACCTGGTTTAAATCAGCACTCACACACACACACACACATACATGTCCACACATGCTCCCAGACAGACAGGCAGACACACACACACGTCTCTCTGACCATTATTGAACTGACAGCAGTTGAGCGATAAACCATCTCTACTCCACTGTTTACTGTAAACGTGATACACTGAATCTGTGAAATCTTGGATAGTTGATTATAACACAGATATCTGACATAAATAGAATGAATGTTCAACGCTAGGCCAAAATCTAAATATTCTTCCAGAAAAGTGATTAAATGGGGAAGTCAATACAAAGTCATGAATTTGCTTTGTTGAAATTGGTTGATTAGTGGTCACACATTTGTTTTTGTCAAGGTACTGTAACAAATCTATATGTTACATATGTATGGGATATGAATGGGATATGTATGGGAGAAATACAACTTCTTAGCCCCAATTGACAGTGTCTGTCCAGTTTTATTTTCATACTGATAGTTTTATGACAGACTCCTACATGTTAAAGCCAAAAATCTTCAACAGCATACTTGGAGAGTCTGAGAAAAGACAACATCCAAACAACATTCAAAGGATGTTAGCATTAACAAATAGCCTACCGACACTTAGACTTACAACAGCAAAACTTTTGTGCAGTATGAAATGAAAGGCAGGAAGGTCATGTTTTATTTATTTGTTTGATCCGATTATAATTAGCAATTTAAAGGATGGTGCTACATTCAAAATAACTATTATGTTAAATCGGCCTACTGGGAGCCATAACACCAGGTGCTTCATGACTTTTTCTGTTACACATGTACAAAACCTTGGGATCTCACAGACTGGTCTGTGGTTTACATTGCCGCTGTTATACCAACAATAATACACAATGTTCTGCCGTGTTCAAGTACCAATGAAGTCGGGGATAATATGCTAGACATACAGTATATCTATCATTAGATCACATCATGGTGGTTTTATTGACACCAGGCCTATTTGTTGTTGACTAGTTTGATAGCTGGAACACATTTTCTCTGCTGTCTCCAACTAGTTGCTCACTCTTATTTGGCACCTGTGTGTGCTGAACTGTTCACATACGTGTGTATGGGATTCTATGAGATAAACATTTAAAAAAGTTAAAGTTGCAAATTACAGTAAAAAAAAAAAAAAAAACTAACAATTTGGTCAAGTCAATATCTCTGTTATTTGCTGTCCCTGGGCATGCTCTAATATTATTGCTTGGGTCCAGTGTTCCACAGTAAAGGCTAAAACACCATTACACCAGGGCTAAAAAGACACAGGAGGATATTGGGGACAGGATTCAACTAAGAGAGCTCCAAATACCTGCATTTGAGATTTCATTCCCCCAGAAGGGAGTAAGTGGGGCGGAGCCTGGATGAAGTGTACACTGGAAAACCTGCAACGTGACTCATTTGAATAGCATGCATAACTTTGGAGGAACCGGAAACTCTCCTCAAGTGTTTGCTCAACATTGTCAAAACAAATCTCCAATGCATAATGCAGAAACATCAATTTATAATTCCTTAAAGGTTAAAGGCAGAAGGAAATAACATAAAAGGAGTGCTATAAAATAATGTCTCATCAAGTAATAGCTACTGCGGTTGAATAGTAAGTCCACAAAGAAGTAAAAACATAAAGGCTACTTCCTATATGTCTGTCATGCTATTGCAATTTTCTAATCATTAGTTCCGCCCTAAGCATTTATCAAAAAAGTTCATCAATCACTATGAGTATAATTTTGCACATTGTCTGATGTGATTACAATTATGTAAGATAATGAAATTATTTGTCACCATTCCACAAAAAATACATAGATAAATTAAACTATCAAAGCTGATGTGGCCTACTTATTAAGACTATAATCCATTAAGTAGACAAGACACCTGAAATGTTCATACTCAACAAAAGCAAAAAAATATTATTTGGCCCTCCAAATTTTCAGCTCAAACTCTGGTCACTGGCGCCATCTAGTGTGTATCTTCCCTACTACCTATTATCCCGTTTACAGAATGAGCATTTGCATCAAAGTCCACTGGCCCTACAATGTTAATGACACGGATCAACATAAACAATTCATATGGATTCCATGTACAATTTGACAGTTAAATGAAAAGTAAGACAGTAAGACAGTAAGCCTGCTTTTAATTAGCCTTTTTTGAATGTCATATAGGCTACTTGCTGAGCAAAGTAACATTGCCTTTGATACATTTTCCATTTGTTACAGCTGTCTTGAAAAAACATATAGACAATAAATGCAAACGTCATCAATTATTTTCATTATATTAATTAAACTTTTATAGAATAATTGTCATTAACATTACATTTTCATTAACTTTCAGTCATATGTTTTAGCAATCAAATGCCAGTCCCTGCATGCCCATTCTAATGGAATCAATGTGTCTGCTATATGCATTTATATTCTACATTCAAACTGCACGTTATTCTGTAACTTTTGTCATTGTAATATTCAACTATGGCCACTAGACCGAAGCACATCCCCATCAATCTTTGGCAGTCTGATATTAGCCTTATTAGTGTCCTGTTCGCAGTAATCACAAATTAAAAGCTTAATTGTTTGATATAGCTGCCTCATTGTGAACGTCCTAATTTTTTGCGAATAACTGGAAAGAAAAAAAATATATATGAACCCAGTGCTGAAGATGGTTGATGAGAAAGTAGACTGGTTGGACAGACAAAGACTCAGTAGGACTGACACAGAAGTAGCCTACAGCCCCTCCTTAGAATACAGTTGTAATAAGCTCATATAAATAGGAATGTAATTGTTTTGCGTTTAATAATACTCTACAGCCTTGTGAAAAAGTGTAACTTTTTTAAACTAGCAAACATGGGCTCTTATTGTGAAGTTTTTGTAAACGTTCTGGACACATTATCGGCAGCGGTCCTTTTACTTCTGCATGCGCAACAGATTGTGGAAGGTACCCTATATTATGTAAATCTATGGGTGGACCATCATGTGGAGTGGCGGACGTTTAAACAGTCAATATTCACAAGCAATGTCTGAAGGGACAGTTATGGTACAAGCCCTGTACTTTACCTTAGTTTTGTCGTTTTTGATATGTGGATCATATGGTCTCGTTTCATCTGGCAATGACACAACTACAGTGAGGTCTACTTTGGACTACAACTGTTGCCGAGAGACGAGATTCTACAACTAAACCAAATACAACACCGAGCAGTAATACCATCAATGCACAAACGGTAAGGTTGACATCTACAACTACAGGTACAGCCTAAGGTACGGGCTACTGCTACTAGACCACCAAAAACGACCACCACCGCTACCTATAGTTTCAACACCGAAGATTTAAATTAAGGTATCGACAAGAAAGTGGAAAATAGAGTATGGAACAAAGAACCTGATGATGAACCACTAGAATCAGGTGAGCATTGAAATGTATTTGCTGATGTAAAATACAGGTCAACTGCTAAAATAATAGTTATAACAATATAATGCATACTCAAGTTTTTATGTGTTATTATAGGTCTATACATTGTACATTATATATATTTGCAGACATTTTTTATGATCTCATTTGTCTTTATAACTATATTATCTGACATCTCACTTCTGGATCAAGCAAAATTGTGATATGACTGGAAAATGGCACCACCCTATTGGTTAAAAAGCATCTCAATGTTTATCTTTCAGTTCTTACATGGAAAACATGTATACAGTGAATACTGTCCATCAGGTCATTCAACAAACATTTCGGAAACACTCATTGAAAACTGACGTGATAAATGACAATAGTGTGGAGCACAATGCAGGGAAAACATGAGTAACAGGGGGGTTGGTATGTCCATTCTGCATAGCTGTGGTCTTGAAAACCAAGTCCAGGGGGTTGGTTCTACATTCCCACCTCTGTGTGGTGAAGTGTTTAGCTGGGGTTATCAGGTGGTGATGGGAAGCGGCTGTGTCAGCTAACTCCATTTAGTACCAAGTCACAACAGTTCTGCATAGCCTGTGAATGTGTCGTATAGTCCTCATGATGGACATCATACTTTCACATTTCACAATGTTTGTCGTTGTTCATGAGATGGTTTTGCCTTTTGTAGCCAAGCGGTCCACCAGGAGTGATAAGGTAGTAAAGAAGCCTAAAAAGATATGGAAGAAAATCAAGAAACCCAAAGTCCTGCCAAAGAAGCGCAAGGCCAGTGGGCGCCCTTCGCTGCTAGTGAAGCCAGTGGGACGTATGTATGTGAGAATACTCCTGAGTGACATATACAGTATACGAATGAGGTTCACCCAGTGGTGTGGCCCTATTAGCTGACATACTGTATAGAGATCTCTCTCTCTCTCTCTCTCTCTCTCTCTCTCTCTCTCTCTCTCTCTCTCTCTCTCTCTCTCTCTGTCTCCCTCTCTCTCTCTCTCTCTCTCTCTCTCTCTCTCTCTCTCTCTCTCTCTCTCTCTCTTTCTCTCTGTCTCTCTCTCTCTCTCTCTCTCTCTCTCTCTCTCTCTCTCTCTCTCTCTCTCTCTCTCTCTCTCTCTCTCTCTCTCTCTCTCTCTCTCTCTCTCTCTCTCTCATAGCCAACCCCTGCCAAATGAGTTGGCTATTTGGCAGGGGACACCACAGGCTAGGCTACTATCAACAGTAGTTTTAAACAATTAGGTCTTGGAGCAAAGCAGCACTTTCCTCACAATGAACCCAGTGGAGAGATCCAGCAGGCCTCTTAAGGCAAAATTGTATTTTACAGTTTTTCTCAATTGCTAAAACACTAAACCCTATTGTCTGAACCAAATGCTCAGTTGCCTGAACCCACTGATTGAATCAATCACTCTTTTGGCAAAACCATAAGCACTTTTCACCTGTTTAGACACAACTTGCCAACACATTTTCATTGTGATGCACCCGTGCTGCATAATGGTGAGCACATGTGACAAAAGTCAAACACAATTAGAGCACAGGTATCACCACTTGAACACAACAACTCAAAATTGATCACACTTGTGGCTAATGATGTGAGGGAACATATACAGTAAGCCAGTTTAGAGAGCACTGGTTTGTGAGGCCCTACAATTGATAGAAATCTGAGAGGAAGAGTTCGTGTGAGAGGTGGTCGAGGTGGTCAGCGAAGACAAAGAACAGTAATATCTGATGAAATCAGAGCTACTGTGATTGACCATGTTCTTGTCCATGGTATGAGCATGAGGGAGGCTGGACAAAGGGTACAACCAAACATCAGTAGATTCACTGTGTCCACCATAATCCGAAGATTTAGAGAAGAGAACAGGTAATTACCTTTTTTTGACATTATAGTACAGTATGTAAATGTTGACAGCAATTACTGTATGACATACTATATACTGTACCACAGTATACTGTAAGTGAATATATGTTTCAGTACATCACTGTACCAATGTACTGTAGTATTGTAATGGAGGGTTGGTCTAACTGTTTGTAGGCCTAGTATTCCATGTATATTTTTTTGTAACTCCATGTTCTCTTTTTGTAGAATTGAAAGACTGCCACATGGGGGTGGGAGGACAGGTATGTTCTCCCCACACCAAGAGACCCTAATTGTTGATATGGTCCGTAAGAAAAATGCCATTAAACTGAGCGAAATTCAGCAGAAGATCATTGAGGACCATTTACATTTTGAGGGTATCAACAGTGTCAGCCTCTCTACTGTTGATCGTGTCCTCAAGCGCAACAGACTGCGCATGAAACAGCTATACAGAGTGCCCTTTGATCGCAACTCAGACAGAGTCAAAGAGCAAAGATTCCCACATTCAATGTTGATTACTCTAAGTAGTGATTTACTGTAGTGGCCTAAATCACTTTTTCCGTATCACTTACAAAACTATATCTATTTCTACAGAGGGTTTTTCAACTGGATGCAATGGAAAGACCCCATCAATACATCTACATGGATGAAGCTGGGTTTAATCTCACCAAAAGGAGAAGGAGAGGCCGTAATGTGATTGGCCATCGGGCCATTGTTGGTGTTCCTGGGCAGCGTGGTGGCAATGTCACATTATGTGCTGCCATCAGCAATCATGGGGTTGTCCACCATCATGCCAACCTGGGGGCCCTACAACACTCACCAGCTCCTCATTTTCCTCAATCACATGCGAGATGCTTTGTTAGGGCAGCAGGATGAGCATCCCATCTATGTTGTTGTTTGGGACAATGTGAGTTTTCACAGAGCCCTCCAGGTTAGAGAGTGGTACAATATGAACCAAGGTTTTATCAATCTTTGCCTTCCACCGTACTCCCCTTTCCTAAACCCCATTGAGGAATTCTTCTCCTCATGGCGGTGGAAGGTATATGAACGCCAACCTTACACCAGGGTAAATCTCCTGCAAGCCATGGGACTTGCCTGTGGTGACATAGGTGTGGAGGCATGCCAAGCCTGGATACGGCATGCCAGGTTTTTTTTCCCCGTTGCCTGGCCAGACAAAATGTGGCCTGTGATGTGGATGAAGTCCTGTGGCCTGACCCAGTACGGAGACATGATGCTGTGGCTGAGTAATGCACTTATTTGTATATTTCTGTACTTTATTTTTACATGGGCTTACTGTACACAAGTGGCAAACGCATAAGATTTCTGTTTGTTTTTACAAGTGCTACATGTAAATGCACAAGATTTCTGTTTTGTGTTTTTGTACAAGTGCTAAATGCACAGGTTTTTTTGTTTTGCAACATGCATTTAGCCTACAGTGAACAAACAAACATTTATTTCTCCAGCTTCATGTCCTGAGCATTGTGTTTTCTATTTTTCTACGTAGTGTTTAGTGACTGTTCAGTAGTGTTTTTTATTTTGATTGACTCGGGGCACGATTTGACAACATAGTTCAGTTTTGAGCACAGATTGAACTGTTTTGAGGTGAAAGTTTGGTTTTGCAAGAAGAGTCTGAGGTTTTGTGAATGTAGCTTGAAAATTGGGTTTTGTGTTCACAGTTAAGAGAAAAGGAGAGCAGCTTTCAAGAAATGTGTCTTAGCAATCGAGAAAAACTGTAAGAGAGACCACTGGTGGCCCTGGCACAGGAACTGGTGTTTAGATGGCCAGTCGACCAGGCTCAACTCCTCAGACAATGAGCCCCTGTCTGCTCCTCTCATGGAAACGCAGTAAAACCTGAGGAAGTCTCTCTCTTTTTCTCGTTCTTCCGCTCTCTTTCTTGTGAAGCCTGCTGCTCTCCCTCTCGCTTCCTCACTTTCCCTCTCATTGCCTATCATGCTCATATAAGCCTTGTAGAATTGCACTCTCTCAATACCAATGTAAAGGCATCAAATTCAGCTTGTAATGCTAGTGTTTATGGAAGGGGGTCTTTTTTATATAATAGATGCATAGGTAACCATTGGTTCCCACTCCTTCTCTGCTGGTCAATAATGTCTCCCTCTATCACTCTATGACAATCTCATTCTCCATGTCTGTCAGAGTGCCCTCCTCTGGGGCTGGAGTCTCTGAGAGTGAAGGACACACAGCTGCGGGCCTCGTCCTACAAGCGCCGGGGGGTCGGACCACACCGTGGTCGTTTAAACATACAGGTGAGACACAGTGGCCTACTGGCAAATGGAACTGACACCGTTTCCATTTTCTTGGCACCATTTATTATTCTGAGGTAATCACCCCCACGTAAAATAAAATATGATTATATGCGTGCATGCTTGTCTGTCTTACTGTCTGTCTGTCTGTCTGTCTGTTTGTCCGTGTAGTCGGGCGTTGAGGATGGGGACATCTACGATGGGGCGTGGTGTGCCCAATATGAGGATAAGAAACAATGTCTGGAGGTGGACACCCGTCGACCCACACGCTTCACCAGGGTCATCCTGCAGGGACGCAGCTCAATCTGGAGGTCAGTGCAGGTTTTTGTTCCACCCCAGCACTAACACATCTGATTCAACTAATCACAAAGTTGCACTCATTGTGCAGTGATTTAGCCATAGCGATGATTTTTATGTATTGTAAATATTGCATGGACATCGCTAAAGAGTTGCCTCTGTCTTTCCTAACAGTTGGGATTTTATACTCACCTAGAAGGTGCAGTTCAGTAATGATACCCTGGTCTGGAAGACAGCTATGAATGGGACTAAAGAGTTGGTGAGATGATTCAATACAATATATTAAAATATGATATGTAGTAACCATAATCCATTGCCTTCTTTCCATTACTTTTACTGCAACATTTGGATATTCCACACTTTTTAATCTCTTGAATAGCTTACTATTCAGTTCCTCATGACCCAGTTGTCAAGTTGTGTTTCATTATGTGGTCCAGTGAGGTATTATATCTACCATGCTCTGACATCATTGACCAATGACATTTCACTGGCCCTGGCCTATTTACACTGTAATGGAGACTGTGGCTATTGGAAAGCTGATCATGGCCCTGTCAGTGGTTCTTTTGGAAAGTGTGCCCTGGCCAAAGCTGACTCCACTATGCCAACCTTGCCAACTGTGCCAACCTTGCCAACTGTGCCAACCGTGCTAACCCACAGCCTACTCTCCATGGGCACACTGTGGCAGATTGCACCATCTAATTACCAGTCTGTGGCACTGGTTTGGCAAAGGTGTAGAGGGGAAATGTGACTGGCAGAGAGATGTACACGGAGTGTACAAAACATTAGGAACACCTTCCTAATGTTGAGTTGCACCCCCTTTTGCCCTCAGAACAGCCTCAATTTGTCTGAGCATGGACTCTACAAGGTGTCGAATGTGTTCCACGGGGATGCTGGTCCATGTTGACTCCAATGCTTCCCACAGTTGTGTCAAGTTGGCTGGATGTCCTTTGGGTGGTGGACCATTCTTTATACACACAGGAAACTGTTGAGCATGAAAACAATAGCAACTGGTGCGCCTGGCACCTACTACCATACTCCGTTCAAAGGCACTTAAATATTTTGTCTTGCCCATTCACCCTCTATTATTACTACAGTGTTGCTAGAAACACAAGCATTTCGCTGCACCTGCGATAACATCTGCAAATCTGTGTACGTGACCAATAAACTTTGATTTGATTCGATTTTTTTAACACTTTTAACATAAGCCAGGCCCTGTTGTTACCTCATATCCCAGTGATAATGCCTTGCATTACGCCTGGGAAGAAAACGCTTCAATTTGCTCAACTTGCCATTGGCTGAAATATTGGCTCAATTTACCTCATGGCTATTGGCTCAGCTAACCCCAAGGCAAACATTTGGGCTATATTAGCCCACAAAGCTACAAGGATGTGCTTTCATGCTATTAAAGCTTATAGAGACCCCAACTGATGTATAGAACAATTATACAATTATCCATTTTGGTTTAGATACAAGCATGAACCCTATAGCACAATACATTCATTTGACTTGGTGAAAATCCGTTTTTTGGACCTAACTTGCTTACCAATTTTTCCATGTGGTTTCTTCCTTCACAGACTCCATAAAATTATGACCTCTTCCTAAATATTTGGTCAAATTTAATGGTTTCTTAGAAACAACGGTGGCTTAACTCACCCCTTTGGCTCAACTTACCCAACTCTCCCCTACTGTAGGTATTTGAGGGGAACCAGGATACTGAAAATCCAGTGTTGGCCCTATTTAATAAGTCGTCAACAGTGGCACGTTACGTCCACATCAATCCACAGACCTGGTACGAGAATGGAACTATCTGTCTTAGAGATGAGGTTCTGGGCTGTACCCTCCCAGGTATGTCCACCATCATCATCACAACATCCTCACAACACTAGTTTACCACTCAGGAAACCTAACCCCAACAACATTCAAACGTTACCATTTACTTTTTCCATTATGTTGTGTCTTTTCCCTCCTGTAGATCCCAACAACATCTACGCTTGGCAGCAGACGGAGCAAGGCACTTAGAACATACTGGACTTCAGACACCACAACTACAAGGAGATGAGGAAAGGAAGTCCTGAAGTGGAGACCTTCAACACTCACCGATAGGCTACTGGTGTAGTTTGAGGGTTATTTAGATGGTGGCTGGATGACTCTCTATGTAGACAAACACTGAATGAAGACTAGTTAATCTTTTGCACATATAGTGCTGCATTCATAACCAAGTAGGAATGTGGTATTTACCACATGCGACTGGGAAAAATCCTCTTGAACGCCCTTCCAACTAGTAATTACTAGTGGGAAACTCGTCTATCGTCCCTGACCTCCGATTTCTCCCACATGTTGACCTCTGACGTCACCTACTATGGAAATGACCTCGATAACAGCATTTCTGGCAGTTAAATGTAACAACAAAACATTATTTATAAAAAGCAATCTATTCATATGTTTTTTTAACACTATCATTTGTTTACAAGCATGTTAGCTGTACTTTTAGTTTATGGTTGTCAATTAACCAATTGCCATTGCTCAACGAGGTCAAAGCATTTGAATGCATCCAATTGGTATTTACGACTTCAACTGTTAATTACCACCTTCCCACTTGGTTATGAACTCAGCAGAGGTCGCATTCCCCTGCTCAACCAATGGTTGCGTGCCACGTCATCGACTGTGCCGTCCGGCACCAGATTGCTATAACATATGATGTGGTTAGATTTCAAATACCTATCCAGGCGTTGTAAGATCTGGTATCTGTCAGCAAGGTCTGGGCAGGGGAACATGACCTTAATAATGAACTGACCCATCGAGATTTATAGAGATCGGAATGTTATATGTCTCATTATGGCATCTGTGAGCGCACGGGCTGCAACATTGAGACCATCTCCATTTTGAAGTAATCAATTTTCTTCTACTGCTTCTATGAGTTGGTAAACAAACTGAAAGGGTGCATACTGCCACCTGGAGTGTGTTGTTTGAACAGGTATAAAGCCAAGATTGTTGAATTACTGCCACCTGAAGTTATGAAATGTTTGCTCACGAGTATAGTTACTTTGGCTGATCCCTCCTGATGACCCGAATGGAATTATGTGATCCTTCCTTAACCCGGAAGTCCCACCCAGTTGACTACTTCAAAATGGTGCAAGTCTTCAATGGTACTGCCCATGCTAAAACGTGCTTTTGGGCACTAGAGCCCTCTATACATCTCTATGGAACTGACCACATTCACAGCCATATATCTGTTGCGTTCCACTGCTTAGACTTTGCATGCATCAACCGATGGTTGCATTGCGTGCCACGTCATCGACTGTGTCATCAACTGACAGATTGCTATATCATATGATGTGGTTAGCTGATAGGTAAAATACATATCCAGGCGTTTTAAGATCTGGCAACGTCTAAGCAGTGGAATGTGACCACTAACTCAACTACTTCCTGTTTACCTCTAACGATTAGCAAACTTCTGACCAATAAGAATAGAGCCAGGCAGTTGGTAGGTAGATAATCAATTACCATTACCATTCTAAACAACTGATTCACCATATTTTAGAACTACACAGTGACTTAGAAAATAATAAGATCTCTCATAAAATAATCATACACTGGCTAAAATGTAATCTTGTGCACTCTAAGTAAGTGCAGCAGGGACCTTGCAAATGTGCTATCTAGAACCTAAAAGGGTTCTTCGGCTGTCCCCATAGGATAACCCTTTGAAGAACCCTTTTTGGTTCCAGGTATAACCCTTTTGGTTCCAGGTATAACCCTTTTGGATCCATGTAGGTCCCTTTCCACAATGTGTTCTACATGGAACCAGAAAGGGTTCTCCTATGGGAACAGCTGAAGAACCCTTTTGGAACCCTTTTTTCTAAGAGGGTAGGCATCCATGGCATGCAACAGTTAGCAAGAAACTCCCTCCCTTCCCTTCAATCTACTCTGTGTGGCGCTTGACTGAACCTGTCCTGGAAGCAGAGGGTTTGTGGCTGTAGCTACGTCCCTCAGTCTCACCAAAAAACTAATATTACACTGCCACTACCGCTCAGTAAAGAGCTTGAGGTGAATCTGACCATTATGATGTAACACTGGGCTCTTGTGTCCACACACACATACCACACTCTCCCCATGTGCTCTGCAAACAAAACCAATACTTTTATCTATTTGTAAAGTAGTAAAACTCTACTGTACATACTGAAGCTTTCTTCTCACACTTAACCACAGGAGGTTGGTGGCACCTTAATTGGGGAGGATGGGCTCATGGTAATGACTGGAGCGGAATTAGTGGAATGGTTTCCATGTGTTTGATGCCATTCCATTTGCTCCGTTCCAGCCATTATTATGAGCCGTCCTCCCCTAATCAGCCTCCACTGCACTTAACCATCATAAGGCAGTGTTACTCAATCCATTCCTGATGGACCCCGTGGTTGCAACAACAACAACAAAATGTGCACACCCTGGGGGTCAAACAGGAATGGAAGACCTCTGCCCACCAGACAACACCATCATGCTCAGTACCATTTAAACTCTGTCCCTCCTCAGCTCATGAAGTCAGTGACCGAGGCCTGTCCTGACATCACCCATATATACAGCATCGGGAAGAGCCACATGGGCCTCAAGATGTACGTCATGTAGATGGAAAGCATGAGCTGGGTAAGAAGATATAGTTTTATCATAAGGCAATACTACATAACGTATCTACAGTATCATTGCTATAGTACTTTGTACAGTATGCTCTCAGAGACTGGAGTCAACCCTTGTCTACACTGACATGTCGAAAGTGTTTGCTTTGCGCCCATTGAATCGGTCTGCCAGTACTGGCAACCGCTAATACCCTTTGCCGACAGAATTTATAATGGAAGAGAGAGAGCCAGGAATGCCGCAGCATAGACGGAGAACTGGTTAGCCTGCATACTGGAATAGAGAGGAAAACCCTATTATATAGAGGGTGACTAGTCTTAATATGTCAACACTGGAAATTGTTGGCCTGTTTTGTAAGGAGTAAAAAGCTTTCAATGGTTTTTGTCTGTCAACTTGACTGAATGTGTATTTGTTAATCTCCAACTCTCTTGGCAGAGGTTAAGCCAGACTGTAGTTTAATGTTCCACTGGTAAATGCCTCTGTCTCTTCATGTCATGTGCCAGTATTTACAATGTGAACTCACAGATAGTGGGTTCATAGTGAGAGAAATGTTCCTTGTTTCTTTTTTGTGGGGTTCCTTCCTATGTGATGTAACCCTTAATGTGTTGCTGTAACACAAGGCTTAAAGAACGACTGCACTTCCTGATTTGGCCTCGTTTTGAAGATTTCTCATTAAGAAATGCTAGCGGCCATGACTGGAGCCAAACAAGAGTTGTCTTAAGGGTGAGGTTTGATGTGGGTGTGTTATGTTTGCATATCATACCCTGGCTGGTACTGTTGTTTGTCCCTCCTGAGTCACTGTAGCAACAACATAGCCACTAGTCTGAATTAATCTAAGATAAATCAATAAATCTGTAATTAATTTAGGCCACTCCATAAAGGGCTTAGGGCCAAGGGTTATTTCAACATAACGTTGGTGACGTGTTGTCTTATGTAAACAAGTCTGAGGCGCTGCGTAAAGGGCGGATCTGCTGTCTGGAGATTCTGGCTGCTATCTAGAACCTAAAAGTGTTATTCTGCTGTCCCCATAGGAGAACCCTTTGGAGAACCCTTTTTGGTTCTAGGTAGAACCCTTTTGGTTCCAGGTAGAAAGAAGAACCCTTTTCACAGAGGGTTCTACATGGAATCCAAAAGTGTTCTACCTGGAACCTAAAAGGATTCTACCTGGAGCCAAAAAGGGTGCTCCTATGGGGACAGCCGAAGAACCCTTTTGGAACCCTTTTCTCTAAGAGTGTATGATTGGATAGAGTGCACAGAGCTGATAAAGCGCAATCACCACAGCTGCTTCTCTCGTGTTAGTGGGCACTGGCCAAGTGGGCATTATTTCAATCCATACCCAACCCTCCAGTAAGTCGAGACGAACTCACTTACAAAACTCTGTTTTGCACGAGACTGACTTTATAACCAAGATTATCCTAATTACACTATGTAGTCAATTTTGACACTAGAATGAATGTTTCTGACTCAAATCGATGCCACATAGGCCCTTTAAAACCAGATAAGTTGATTCTAGGGGCAATTGACCTTTAAGGTATGCTGCTGTTACTGGACCTTATAATCACTTTTATGGCTGTGAAAAATAAAGGCAAGACAACAGAAAGGAGAGGACAGAATTGTAAATAGTATGTTTGAGGGTGTCTGAGGTTGTTGTTGTCAAAAGGATGTTCTGTCTGTAATTTCCATGCTTTGTCACGGCCAGGTCCTGTGCCATTTAGACTCCCTGGACACGTGTTTTCAATCAGCAATGCATTGAATCTGTGGCTAAGACTAGTGGCTTTATTTTATTTTCCAGAGAACACATAGAGCCCCGAGTTGATTAGCTAGCAAGTTTACTAGATAGCTACAGTAGTTGCCATGGTAACCAAACAAACAGACTTGCTAGTTTAGCTAACCAAACCATGCGTCCTAGCTCTCTATTATGAAAATCAAATTCAACAATACCAATACTGTTTTCAATTCAACTTTTACTTTCAAAACCAGCTCAAACAAAACTTGTACAAATGTACTATAGCCATTGAATTCTAACATGCAAATATACTGTGCATTATAGTGAAATAATGCACGCTCTAGAATGCCCTTCAAGCCAATCAGAAAGGAGTATCTCACAATGCTATGGTATAAATGAGGGTAAACCTTTATATATACAGTCATTTGGGTAAACCAGAATGGCATGGAAGAGTAGCATCTAACAGTAAGATACCCCCACCCCAGTGATGAAACCTTCTTCCCGTTAGATTTCAATTGTCTGTCAGTAACCAAGTTTCCATCCACAGTTTTTATGCGAGTAAAGTCATGGCATATAAAAAAACAATCGCGACAAGTGTGATGGAAACAGAAAGTGTCGGTACAATATTATAAATGTCGACAGACAATTTGTTCGTTCGACATGGTGGGATCTTTTTGTGTCGGTAAAATTAATTATGCGATAAACACAAAGTGGCATGATACTGGACAAATGCAGCATTGGGTGTATATACCACTATTCTAGGAAAATTCATGCAACAAATGATAGACCAAACTCATTAACCAATTTGTAATTCGCTCTGGATAAGAGCGTCAGCTAAATGACTTAAATGTAAATGTGAAATGAGCCTAAAATGACTTATGTATTTTGCCACATAGATGAGAGCTCTGCTGTTACAGTCTGGAACTTTTAAGCGTTATATACATGAGATATTTTATATCTATTAACATGAAGTTATATGTGTTCTTAAATTTTTGTTTGTTTGATACATTTTTATACTACTTCATTAAATAAAAATGCTGGCATTTGTCCTTGCAAGCTAAGAGAGAATGTTACAAATGGATTCCAAGTAAAGCTTTTCTTATAACACCAATAGTTCAAATCCATGTCTTATTTGCTATGGAGCTGTATATCATGTTGCAGCCGGTGTCCTCCACGGCGTTTGCGGCTGACAAATCGACACCATAGGGACATGATCAGGGATAGGACCACAAAGGCCAGTGCCACAGAAATGCCCACCCACATCACCACCGACAGCTACCCGCTTCTCTGCAAACGAGGAATAACAAGCATCAGACACACCATCTAGACAGTATGAACATATCAAACACACAGCCGAGCCCCAAAACAACATCAGCACTCAACAAACATCAAAATCCCCTAAATAATGTGACAAATGGATCAAACACTTCAATAATGTAACACATGCATTAAACACTTAAATGTAGCAATATAAAACATGACATTTCCAGAGGAACCAAAGGAAATCTGACACAGATATCTGGGAATATATTTTCTCCCCCTTCAGAACTGCTACAGTGTTCTCATCACCTTTTTGTGGTGGATTCCCACCAGCAGAGCAAATGTGCTGAGATGGTTTGACATCACAGAGGTGCAACCCCGCCCAGACCACTCCCCCGGTCCATTCCCATCCGACCAATAAACACAGGTGGGGTCAACATCACTGGACTAGGATACAGTGTATATATGAGTTGGGGTTCATTCCATTTTCACTCAGTCAATTCAGGAAAAAATTTGACTTCATGGAAAATATATAAATGAAAAACATGTTTTACTGACAGCCAGAGACTATTAAGAAGAGACACAAGTGTTACCTGCAGGTGATTGAAGGTGAGATTAACCGGTTGGGGCAGGTTTGTTGTGTTGGAGTTGCTAACGGACACCGTCTCAGCACTGGACATGAGCTGCTGGCTCTGATGAGAAAAACTGTCCTTCAGAGTATCCAGATTCTTATAGCTGAGCAGAACGACAAAGGCAAACCCTGCACACCAAAAACAACACAAGAAAACATAAGGCCTGATACAAAAACATGTGCAACAATATCCCAAGCGAATCCATCAATGTGTGCCTGTAATAATATTTTGAGAAGATGATTGGTACTGTAGGACTGCGGCTACCTGGGTAATTCTGGTAATCTCCAACCGCCGTCTCCCAGGTGGTGTCAAGTTGAGTGTTCTCATTGGTCAGGCTGACTGGTCCTTCAGGTGGAGTCTGGTCTCTCCTCACCATAATCTCAGCCTCTGTTTATCAAGATAGACAAAATCAACACAGACCAGAAATCACCATTACTGAAAGAACACAATCTTGCATTTATTTAATTTTTACATTGTCACAATCTAATGTGCTTGTTAGTGCTCCGTTTACAGTCAGTATGGTGTTCAGATTGTGGTCAACCTATGGTACCTGCGTGGTGGTTGGTAAATTGTAAATATGTGGTCAGCGTGTGCTCAGTGTGTGTGTGTTACCTGTGTGGTTGGTCTCTATCCTGGTCACGTTCTCTGTCAGCTGTGGAGCAATCAGTCTGATAGAGATTTCAACTGTCCTCAGTAAGCTAGTCACTTCACTGCTACTACGGTGACCGTTGGACTGGAGGCCCAATTGAAGAACATCAGTGGCATTAACCAGTAACTATAGAAGAGAGACATAAGGGTTGTATACCTATGTTTGTGTGTGTGTGTGTGTGTGTGTGTGTGTGTGTTTCTGTGTGGTGACTTACTGTCAAAAGCACATTTCCTGTAGGTCCAGACAATGTAGATTTACTCAACATCAAACAGTTGTTTCTCAGAGACAAGAAACTGCCAAAGCCTGGTAGAGTCTGGGAGGGAGATAAATAAAGAGAAAGAGAAAGAGGAGCGAGAGAGGAAGAGGAGAGAGAGAGAGAGAGAGAGAGAGAGAGAGAGATGTGGGAGGGAGAGAGAGAGAGAGAGAGAGAGACAGAGAGAGAGAGAGAGAGAGGAAGAGGAGAGAGAGAGAACATAAGTACATACACTACCAGATCAAGTGAGGTATGCTTCTCTAAATTCCAAGCTTACTCATTATTTAACATGAAGAACTTACCTGTCCAGGCGTACCCTGTGTTTCATCTTGGTCACAATTTAGCTCTGAAGAAAAAACATGAAGGAAAATTATCCCAATACCCCACAAAACCAGGTCTACATACCTGCTCTACCACATGCATGACAAAGGAGTGCATCATGGACGACAGGTGGAATGGTGCTTGTCTCTCACCTACACACTTAGTTTGGTTGTTGCCGAAGTTAGTAAATCCAGCAGAACACTGGCACCAGTAGCTGCCATTCAGGTTTTGGCAGATCCCCCTCTTTCCACATACTCTGTCTATCTTACACTCGTTAATGTCTGAAAGGGAAAGAGAGAGGATGAAAGTGTGGAATGACAAGGAAAGGACGTCACACACACAAAACACACACATGAACGCAAGATGCACGCGGCGCACACAAACATTTTGCCAGTGATATTCTTGGGCTCTAATCTAAACCCAGGAAGACACAGTAGTAACTGCCTGTGGTGTTGACGCAAGATCAATTGTCCCCACAGATGGGGAGAATGTCTATACACTCATTGATATCTAAATAATATTGATGAGTCCAAGTGTACAAGAGTTTAAAATGTTTGCACCTGCATCACCGAAATGGTACCTTTTCGGTGGCGCAACTGGCTAGTGTGTTGTCAAGCGGACAGTTATGTGTGTTTGCTAGCTACCAACAGTATTGAAACAAGCTGAATTGTCCCCACAGATGAGTGAGTTGTTACTACACTCATCGATATCTATATGACACAACATATACAATATAACGTTATGACATGTGTAATGTAGTTACATGGCCATTTAAAAGCACAGGTTTTGGCTCGTCTCAAACTCAAGGTAGCCATAAGACTATTGGTTTAAAGCCATATACATCAGAGGAAAATAATGTTATTTCTCACCTACACACACAAGGTTCATACAGACAGCATCCTTACACTAATCTACGTATATATCTACATGAGAAAGGCCAGATAGGTATTTAAAGTTGTGACAGAGATCATATTTAAGTCAAAATATATACATATTTTCTGAATAAAGACAACCCTTGAAGTGAATGGTGTTGAATGTTCTTGATCAAGGTCTGGTTAATGCTGGAGAATAAACAAATGAGCCATTTATAAATTGCTGATTTAGGTGAATATTACTGATCAACCTAACAATACAATAATTTAAAAAATGTAAGTCTAAAATACATTACACATGAATATATCATATCACCATCAGTCTTCATCATCATTAACATCACAAATAGCATAATACAAAATCCCCTTAGCTTCATCTCCACCTTTCTGTGGAGCTCCATGACCATGGTCCTTGAGAAGCGCTAAATGAAGACATAAACAAAGGTTGAACTGCAAACATACATACATAGCTTTTAAATAGACTAAATTATGATATTTTAGTCAAATAAAAAGCTGAACATTTACTGACCCAGAATCAGGAGAAATATAATTGCTCCCATGCTCGCAGCTCCAGCAGCACGCCGACCCCGGCCTCGGGGACGGCCAGGAGGACGCGGAGCAGGGCGAGCCGGATAGTGACGGTGGAAATCCTGCAATAGGGAGGGATCGAGGATATCCCTCACCGGGACCCAGCACCGTTCCTCCGGGCCGTACCCTTCCCACTCCACAAGGTACTGAAGGCCCCACACCCGACGCCTCGAATCCAGGATGGAACAGACGGAGTACGCTGGGGCCCCCTCAATGTCCAGAGGAGGTGGAGGGACCTCCCGCACCTCAGACTCCTGGAGCAGACCAGCCACCACCGGCCTGAGGAGAGACAAATGAAACGAGGGGTTAATACGGTAATCAGGGGGAAGTAATAACCTATAGGTGACCTTGTTGATTCTCCTCAGGACTTTGAACGGCCCCACAAACCGCAAGCTCAGCTTCCGGCAGGGCAGGCGGAGGGGCAGATTCCAGGTCGAGAGCCAGACCCGATCACCCGGTACGAAGACAGTGGCCTTACTGCGGTGGCGGTCAGCGTTGGCCTTCTGTCGACGCACGGCGCGTTGGAGTTGGACGTGGGCAGCGTCCCATGTCTCCTCCGCGCGCTGAAACCAGTCATCCACCGCAGGAGCCTCGGTCTGGCTCTGGTGCCACGGTGCCAGAACCGGTTGGTAACCTAAAACACATTGGAATGGCGTTAGGTTAGTGGAGGAGTGCCAGAGAGAGTTCTGGGCATATTTGGCCCATGGCAAGAACATCGACCACTCCCCCGACCGGTCCTGGCAGTAGGACCGCAGGAACCTACCCACATCCTGATTTACCCATTCCACCTACCCATTACACTCGGGGTGGAAACCAGAGGTCAGGTTGACCGAGACCCCCAGACGTTCCATGAATGCCTTCCAGACTTTGGATGTGAACTGGGGACCTCGGTCAGACACTATATCCTCTGGTACCCCGTAGTGCCGGAAGATGTGTGTAAACAGGGCCTCCGCAGTTTGCAGGGCCGTGGGGAGACCGGGCAGAGGAAGGAGGCGACAGGCCTTGGAAAAGTGGTCCACAACGACCAGGATGGTGGTGTTACCTTGGGAGAGGGGAAGATCAGTCAGGAAATCAACACTCAGGGGAGACTATGGTCGTTGTGGAACTGGTAAAGGTTGTAACTTTCCCGCTGGGAGGTGCCTAGGTGCCTTACTCTGGGCGCACACCGAGCAGGAGACATACACCCTCACGTCCTTAGCCAAGGTAGGCCACCAGTACTTTCCGGTCAGACAGCGCACTGTACGACCGATACCTGAGTGACCAGAGGAGGGTGACGTGTGTGCCCAGTAGATCAGACGATCACGGATACGAGCAGGCACGTACTGCAGCCCAGCTGGACACTGAGGTGGAGATGGATCTGTGCTTAAAGCCTGCTCTATATCTGCGTCCATCGGCCATACTACTGGCGCCACAATGCAGGAGGCCGGGAGTATGGAGGTATTGTCTCTGGGCCTCTCCTCTGTTTCATACAGCCGTGACAATACTTCTGCCTTCACGTTCTTCGTACCCGGGATGTATGACATTGTAAAATCAAACCGGGTGAAGAATAAATCCAGCAGAACACAGGCAGCAGTAGCTGCCATTCAGGTTTTGGCAGATGCCCCCTGATAGATTAATTTGTATTTTAAGAATAATGATTAAAGGATTTCACACCAAATACAGTATAAATGTGTGAACGGTGTTAGAGTTATAATGTAGTGTCAACCCACTAACAGAGGGGGGGAGTTAGAAACTGCTGAGAAAACATTCCAGGGTGAAGGGGACTGAGAAACTGTTTAAAAGCCTCCTAAAGGTGGGCGGAGCAAAGTGCCTTTGTGTGTCAAGGGGTATAAAAGCTGTATACAGTGGGGAAAAAAAGTATTTAGTCAGCCACCAATTGTGCAAGTTCTCCCACTTAAAAAGACGAGAGAGGCCTGTAATTTTCATCATAGGTACACGTCAACTATGACAGACAAAATGAGGAAAAAAATTCCAGAAAATCACATTGTTTGATTTTTAATGAATTTATTTGCAAATTATGGTGGAAAATAAGTATTTGGTCAATAACAAAAGTTTCTCAATACTTTGTTATATACCCTTTGTTGGCAATGACACAGGTCAAACGTTTTCTGTAAGTCTTCACAAGGTTTTCACACACTGTTGCTGGTATTTTGGCCCATTCCTCCATGCAGATCTCCTCTAGAGCAGTGATGTTTTGGGGCTGTCGCTGGGCAACATGGACTTTCAACTCCCTCCAAAGATTTTCTATGGGGTTGAGATCTGGAGACTGGCTAGGCCACTCCAGGACCTTGAAATGCTTCTTACGAAGCCACTCCTTCGTTGCCCGGGCGTCGTGTTTGGGATCATTGTCATGCTGAAAGACCCAGCCACGTTTCATCTTCAATGCCCTTGCTGATGGAAGGAGGTTTTCACTCAAAATCTCACGATACATGGCCCCATTCATTCTTTCCTTTACACGGATCAGTCGTCCTGGTCCCTTTGCAGAAAAACAGCCCCAAAGCATGATGTTTCCACCCCCATGCTTCACAGTAGGTATGGTGTTCTTTGGATGCAACTCAGTATTCTTTGTCCTCCAAACACGGCCGAGTTGAGTTTTTACCAAAAAGTTCTATTTTGGTTTCATCTGACCATATGACATTCTCCCAATCCTCTTCTGGATCATCCAAATGCACTCTAGCAAACTTCAGACGGGCCTGGACATGTACTGGCTTAAGCAGGGGGACACGTCTGGCACTGCAGGATTTGAGTCCCTGGCGGCGTAGTGTGTTACTGATGGTAGGCTTTGTTACTTTGGTCCCAGCTCTCTGCAGGTCATTCACTAGGTCCCCTCGTGTGGTTCTGGGATTTTTGCTCACCGTTCTTGTGATCATTTTGACCCCACGGGGTGAGATCTTGCGTGGAGCCCCAGATCGAGGGAGATTATCAGTGGTCTTGTATGTCTTCCATTTCCTAATAATTGCTCCCACAGTTGATTTCTTCAAACCAAGCTGCTTACCTATTGCAGATTCAGTCTTCCCAGCCTGGTGCAGGTCTACAATTTTGTTTCTGGTGTCCTTTGACAGCTCTTTGGTCTTGGCCATAGTGGAGTTCGGAGTGTGACTGTTTGAGGTTGTGGACAGGTGTCTTTTATACTGATAACAAGTTCAAACAGGTGCCATTAATACAGATAACGAGTGGAAGACAGAGGAGCCTCTTAAAGAAGAAGTTACAGGTCTGTGAGAGCCAGAAATCTTGCTTGTTTGTAGGTGACCAAATACTTATTTTCCACCATAATTTGCAAATAAATTCATAAAAAATCCTACAATGTGATTTTCTGGAATTTTTTTCCTCAATTTGTCTGTCATAGTTGACGTGTACCTATGATGAAAATGACAGGCCTCTCTCATCTTTTTAAGTGGGAGAACTTGCACAATTGGTGGCTGACTAAATACTTTTTTTCCCCACTGTATGTGTTTTTTGGCGGCAGAGCTCTCCATGATTAAACATACAGATCATTCTTGCCGGTTGTGGACCTTTGTTTAATTCATGATTAAACCTGAGCCTTACACCCTCTGGGAATCATTCAGAGCATTAAGTTTGATTAATAAGAGATAGGTATTCTCGTGACAAATGGTCCTTCGAGCCGGATCTCAAAATACGTCTTTATCGTTCTGAGGACACCGAAAACCGTGCACGGGCGGATGATAGCATCCGTATAGAATAGACCTTGCCTTTGACGTTAAGGTTATAAACAGGCCGGTGATTAACCTTATGAACGATAAAGACGTTGACGAGATCTGAAAAAGCATTTAAATCCCAACTGCAAGAAAAAGGTCAGTAATTTTTATTCATGGATTTTGGTGAAATTATTTGAACTTGTTCAAGATGAGTAATTCTTGTGAAGGGCAGAGAATAGTTACCAAAATCTCATAAGGGTATAAAGGAAGGAAGGGGGGGTCCGAAAATGACTCTAGGTAATAGGCCTATACCAAAATAAACTAGTTAATATTGAGATTGTACAAGATACAGTCTTTACAATATAAACAGGAAGGGAGATAATTATCATCGTGTGAGATAGATACATTAAACAAGTCAAGAGTCATAAACAACTGGGGATTTGCTCTAACTCTGTCTATTTCATAAAACAGGAGCAGTTACGACCTCTGGGTTACGGAGAGTGTTAGTAAAAAATCGTATAAGGTTGTATACGTGTGCGACCTAATGATCCATCGAAATACGTGAAAATTGTTTCAAGGAAGGGACTAAAATAGGTCGCGTGAGAAAAAAATGGTGGTCCCATCCGTTTCATAAAACTGGTGTCTTAAAAAACTCTGGGTTACGGGTTGGATAATTTAAATGGTTGATTACAAAAGCAGATCATAAACATTTGCTCAAAAGTCGCACCAAATAATAAATCCCAAAGAAAATTATTTTGATTGAATTATTACTAAACGGGGGAATTTCTTATTTTTCTACCATGGGAAATAAATATTCTAAAGAGGTCCGAGAATTAACGGGGGATGAAAGATATATGTTAGGAAGAGATCAAAGAAATATGTTTTATGGATCCATTTGGGAGAAGAGGTATGGATTTATTGGGCATCTCGATGTAGATAAATTAGAGGCTATGATTAGGCAGATGCATGTAAACTGTGGAACGGATATGAAGAAACAGCGAGGGGAGGGGCTAGAGACAGCGAGAGTATGGCTTTTGGAGGCTCGGAAGAGAGAGGAAGGACAGAAAAGAATAAAAATGTTATGCAGAGAGAAAATTAAGTAAAAATTGAGGTTTCAGTGCCTCCCCCAGAGCAGAGGGCAGAAAGGTTACATCCAGTTTTAGTAGAGCAGGCTTGGAAAGAAAGCCCAGATGATAACGTTGTCATGTGTAGGAGAAAATTAGGAGTGGTCCCCGCCCCTCCCCCACCATATGACGGCCAAGCCGGAATGTTGGAAGAGGGGGAGGATGGAGGGGAGAGAAGGGAGTCCAATAAAGATAAGAAAGAGGGGGAAGTTTTACAGAAAGAACTTACAGAACTCAGGGAGAGTAGAAAGGAAATAGGCAGGCTAAGAGTAGAACTGGATAGAGAGAAATAGTCAGGAAGGGCTAGAGAATGTAAACATAGATAATTTAAACACAGGGAGTTGAAGACATTAGAAGACTATAATAAGCCAGGGAAGAGAGAGTGGTTAGATGATGAGGAAGGGGATGACCAGTACCCTTTGATAGCCTTGCCGAACCCAAGGGCTGGGGAGGAGCATGCACCAGACACACTGGATGTGTATAGGGCGTGGACACAGCGAGATGTAGTAAGAGCTATAGAGGGTGTAGTGCACCCTAAGACAGGAATAGAGGGGTTCAGGAGGGATTTGGAGAGTCTAGCAGCAAGCTTTAAGTTAAACACAGGGGAAATTGAGAGGGCAGTCAGAACACTAGTTGGGAAAGATTGGGCAGCTGTTCGGGGGTAGTGGGTTTCAGGGGATGCCAATGGAGCAGTCCTGCCATGGGCAGTTGATGGGCAATATGTTGGGAAAATAACTGAGTTGTGTAATAATTTAAGGGAACATTACCATCGACATGCTGACTTCTCCAAAGTACATGAATGTAAACAGGAAGACAGTGAGACCATCAGCCAATACTTAGAAAGACTGAGAAATGTATTTAACGCAAATAGTGGCATACCTGAGCCTCCCCAGTGGCAGGGAAATGATACTCCGTACCATCAGCAGCTGAAAATAGCATTCCTCAGTGGAATGAGACCAGAAATAAGCAGGAATATTAAAAGGACTTTAGTGGGATGGGGAACTACTTCGTTAGCCGAGGTCAAGAGATATGCAATCCATCATGAGCAAAATAGTAGACAGGACAGAGTAAGAAAAGAACAGAAGGGAGCAGAGTATTTAATGACCACTCTAGGGGAAATAGCTGGTAGAGGTAGAACTCCAGAAGAGAGGGGAGAAAGGCCTCACTCTTTCCTGCCCTATGGGGGAGGAAGTAAGTGCTTTAACTGTAACAAGGAAGGGCACAACCATCGCGACTGCAGACATAAAGGAAAGAGTAAGCAAGATAATTGGGGTAGAGAAGGAGAAAGGACCTACAGACACCCATCGCCCAGTTCCGGTAAGGAGGAAAAGGAGGATAACGCATGACTAGAACAAGGGGAAGATAGTAGTACAGATAGTGGAGGAGAGGGGTCAGAGGAACCCATTAATACGGGGTGTGAAGTGTTTGAATTGGCAATGATTGAATTGGCTCTGCAGCAAGAACAGAAACCATACCTCACCTTAACAGTACTGGGAAAAAAATATTAAATTATTCTGTGACACAGGGGCATGTCGCACAGTGATCTGTGCAGCCGACAAGCCCGAAGGAATTATAATTAATGGGGAAAAAATAATCTTACGCTCGGCCTCGGGCCATCAATTTATAGAGCGATTATCGGCCCCTGTGACTTTACAACATGAAGATTCAGGGGGAAAGGTATGCATACCTGTACTTGTATCAAGCCTGTGTCCAGTCAATTTACTAGGAAGAGATGCCATGACTCAGTTGAACGTAGCTGTGAAGCCGACTCTGAGTGGTATGAAGGCATATGTAGTAAGGGATAATATGGTAGTGAGCGGGGAGGGAGAACCATGCTATTGGTATAGCCAGGATCTGCTAAGAGGGGGACTTACAGACATAACGAAATCACTAATAGACCTAGCAAATGATTTAGTGATTGGATCAACCAAGATGACAGTAGATTACTTACACTGTACATTATGGTGTAATGAGCACCCAGGCCCTAACCCAGATTATGAGGAAGAATTGTTAAAAACCACAGAAAGAACAATTGGGTTAAAATGGGTTCACTATGATTAAAAAAATGTGCAGCTGTAGAGGTGGAGTTGGGACCACAGAGCCAGAGACTGTACAGAGAAAGGTGGAGCCCCCATGTTTCCCTAGTGAAAGAACCTTCAGAGGAATGGTTATCACTAGGTAAATGGGTAAAACAGGGGAAAAACATCACTGACTGGCAGAATACACCAAATGGGGATCAGTATAGCCACTCCACTGGGAGATACAGAAGAAAGTTTAATTGGAGAGCAAAAACCCAGCCCGGAGTCCACCTGGAGACAAGTTTTGACGAATGACAGGAAGATATTTTCTTAACTCAGGAACAGGAGGATGAGTTAGCAGCAATTCCGTTCAAATTATGGTCACAAGGACCTGCCGATGTGGGACTAATTAAGGGGGTAGCTCCAGTACAAGTGGTTCCTCGATCCGATCACAGACCATACCAAAAGCAATATCCTATGAAGCCAGAAGCAATAAAAGGGATAACACCTACATTTGAGCATTTACTTAAGGGAGGGGTGATCATTCCTGGAGATGAGGCACAATGCAACTCTCCAGTATTTCCTGTTAAAAAGGCGGCACCTAGCGCCGACTGGAGGATGGTCATGGACTTGCAGGGGGTTAATAAAAATATAATTCCCAGAGCTCCATGTGTACCAGACCCACATACATTGCTGAACCAATTGAAACCAGATAACTCCTATTTTACGGTGATTGATTTAGCTAATGTTTTCTTTAGTATCCCAGTTCATCCAGATAGTCAGGGGTGGTTTGGCTTTACATTTCAGGGAAGGAAATGGACTTACGCTAGGATGCCACAAGGCTACTTGGAAAGTCCTACAATCTTTGCCCAGGCTATAACTAGGAATTTGGGAAAGTTTGAACCTCAGGAAGGAAGCCAAATGTTAGTTTATGTAGATTATATTATATTAGCTAATCCCACTCAGGAGCGATGTAAGCGGGATACAATCCAATTGTTAACCTTCCTGGCAGAACAGGGACACAAAGTGAGCAAAAAGAAACTTCAACTTTGGCAGAGCGAGGTGATTTACTTAGGACACACCATAACTCAGGAGGGGCGAATGTTAAACTCATCCAGGAAAACTGCTATACTTGGAACGCCTAAACCGTTAAAAAAGAAACAAATGATGAGCTTTTTGGGGATGATAAACTACTGTAGAGCTTGGGTACCACATTATGCACTGCATACTGGGAAGTTCAGTGATCTTATTATTTTTATTTTTTTATTTTTTCGTCATTTAGCAGACGCTCTTATCCAGAGCGACTTACAGGAGCAATTAGGGTTAAGTGCCTTGCTCAAGGGTACATCGACAGATTTTTCACATAGTCGGCTCGGGGATTAGAACCAGCGACCTTTCGGTTACTGGCACAACGCTCTTACCCACTAAGCTACCTGCCACCCTTCTATGGGAAGGCAATGGCAGCCCATGATAAAATCATTTGGAACTCCGAGGCGGAGGAACAATTTAGAGAGATAAAAAGGTTGCTCACTTCCCAAACAGCCTTAGCTTTTCCTAGATATGACAGGCCTTTTACCCAAACGGTGGACTGTAGGGTAGGATATATGACATCGGTCTTGACTCAAAAACATGGGGATAAGAACAAACCCATTGCATATTATTCATCTAAATTAGACCGTAGCACAAGCAATGCCTCTATGCTTACAGTCTGTGGTAGCTGCAGCTCAGGCGGTGCAAGATTCGGCATCAATAGTTTTGTACCACGATTTAACCCTAAGGGTTCCGCATGCAGTATCCATACTGTTGTTGGAGCATAAGATGGCCTATATGTCACCCGCTAGACATTTATCTTGTATAATAATCCTGTTAAATATGCCTAATTTGACCATAGAACGGTGTACAACTCTGAACCCCTCTACTCTGGTTCCTATTGCAATAGATGGCAGCCCGCATGATTGTATAACTGAAACTGAGAAACTTGTGTTGCCAAGACCTGACTTGAAAAACCTAGCCTTAGTAGATGGGGAAGTGAATATGTTTGTTGATGGTTCATCTAGAAAAAAAACCTGATGGTACGAATGCTACAGGATATGCAGTTGTAACAGAGACAGACGTCTTGGAAGCTGAATCATTACCTAGAAATTATTCTGCACAACAGACCGAGATAGTGGCTCTCACTCGGGCATGTCATTTGGGTAAAGGGAAAAAGATTACTATTTACACCGATAGTGCCTATGCATTTAATACAGTACACGTATTTGCTGCACAATGGAGAAACAAGGGAATGGTAACCACTTCTGGCAAAACCATTACACATGCCCAGTTAATTTTGAATCTTTTAGATGCTGTACTCCTACCAGAGAAGATAGCTATCTGTAAATGTGATGCTCATACTAAAGGTGTAGATAGCATAAGCAACGGCAACAGAAAGGCAGATGAGGAAGCGAAGAAGGCAGGTCTCAAACCACAAGCACCCACATACTTACATCTGAAAGAAGAGGTGAACATTGATAAAACATTACTGATGGAGAGCCAGTTGAGAGCACCAATGAAGGAAGTGACCAGATGGGAGAAAATGGGAGCAGTCAAGAAGGGGGAAATTTGGCATCAGGGTAATTTACCTATATTACCTAAATCTCTGTTTAGATATGCAGCAATTTTGATACATGGCTTCAATTTTGATACATGGGCAAAGCCATGTATCAACCGGGGGGATGGTGGAAATAATTAGAAAGCACTTTGTAGCGTATAGAATAACAAATTACTTAAAAAATGTTTGTTCTAGGTGTGTTATATGTGCACAAAGTAATCATCAAGGAAAGCAGAGAGCACCAAAAGGGGAATTTCCCCAGGCCAGATATCCATTCCAACAGTTGGAAATTGATTTTATAGAACTTACAAGAAGTGAAGGAAAGAAATGGTGTTTGACTGTAATAGACAAGTATACCAAATGGGTAGAAGTCTTTCCAACCTCCTCCGCTGATGCATTAACAGTAGCTAAAGCTTTATGTCAGGAAATAATCCCTAGATTTGGATTGCCAGAAACGATCTATTCCGACAATGGGTCTCACTTCGCCAACCAGGTGATAGATAATATTGGACAGAAGTGACATATTAATATGAAGAAACATTGTTCATATCATCCGGAATCAGCGGGTTTGATTGAACGCACTAATTCAACGATTAAATCACGTCTGACAAAAACGCACATGAGTACAGGAAGAAATTGGGTACAATGTCTACCAATAGTATTAATGACGATTAGGGTAACACCGGATAAAGATGGGTTATCCCCCTTTGAAAAAGTGTTTGGGAGACCATATAGAATGCCCGAGTTAGGCAGACTAGAGCAGGCAGATATAGAAGTAGAAGGGACGTTGGCAGGACATATGAGAAGACTGTTCATTAACCAAACACATATGTCAAAGATTTTGTGCCCCACAGGAGAACTGTAGTGTGTTCTTAGGGTGTGAGTATGGGGTGGTACCAAACAGAAGCACTAAGGGCAGGAGAGGGTTGGCGGTTTTTGGGAATATGGGTGACCCTGAGCTGCATCATAGTCTCTGCAATAGTCTTGATATGTCAAGATCCACCACCACCCCGCACCAATTACGCTATGCCCTTACCATTATTAAGAAATAAAAGGGAAGCGACCCGACATACTGACCGTCAAGGACGAGTGACCTACAAAATAGGAGTCAGAGAAGTGTGGGGAGTAAGATTCAAAATTAGGATTAGGGATCTTATCAGGGCGGGTAAGCAAGCAACGTGGGATTATAAAATCCCATTTATGTTCAGCTCCCTCGGCGGATTGTTCCTGGGCTCAGGTGTTTAGACATACTGGGAGATGGAGATACAGTGGGGAAAAAAAGTATTTAGTCAGCCGCCAATTGTGCAAGTTCTCCCACTTAAAAAGATGAGAGAGGCCTGTAATTTTCATCATAGGTACACGTCAACTATGACAGACAAAATGAGAAAAAAAAATCCAGAAAATCAAATTGTAGGATTTTTAATGAATTTATTTGCAAATGATGGTGGAAAATAAGTATTTGGTCAATAACAAAAGTTTCTCAATACTTTGTTATATACCCTTTGTTGGCAATGACACAGGTCAAACGTTTTATGTAAGTCTTCACAAGGTTTTAACACACTGTTGCTGGTATTTTGGCCCATTCCTCCATGCAGATCTCCTCTAGAGCAGTGATGTTTTGGGGCTCTCACTGGGCAACACAGACTTTCAACTCCCCTCCAAAGATTTTCTATGGGATTGAGATCTGGAGACTGGCTAGGCCACTCCAGGACCTTGAAATGCTTCTTACGAAGCCACTCCTTCGTTGCCGGGCGGTGTGTTTGGGATCATTGTCATGCTGAAAGACCCAGCCACGTGTCATCTTCAATGCCCTTGCTGATGGAAGGAGGTTTTCACTCAAAATCTCACGATACATGGCCCCATTCATTCTTTCCTTTACACGGATCAGTCGTCCTGGTCCCTTTGCAGAAAAAACAGCCCCAAAGCATGATGTTTCCACCCCCATGCTTCACAGTAGGTATGGTGTTCTTTGGATGCAACTCAGCATTCTTGTCCTCCAAACACAACGAGTTGAGTTTTTACCAAAAAGTTATATTTTGGTTTCATCTGACCATATGACATTCTCCCAATCCTCTTCTGGATCATCCAAATGCACTCTAGCAAACTTCAGACGGGCCTGGACATGTACTGGCTTAAGCAGGGGGACACGTCTGACACTGCAGGATTTGAGTCCCTGGGGGCGCAGTGTGTTACTGATGGTAGGCTTGTTACTTTGGTCCCAGCTCTCTGCAGGTCATTCACTAGGTCCCCCCGTGTGGTTCTGGGATTTTTGCTCACCGTTCTTGTGATCATTTTGACCCCACTGGGTGAGATCTTGCGTGGAGCCCCAGATCGAGGGAGATTATCAGTGGTCTTGTATGTCTTCCATTTCTTAATAATTGCTCCCACAGTAGATTTTTTCAAACCAAGCTGCTTACCTATTGCAGATTCAGTCTTCCCAGCCTGGTGCAGGTCTACCATTTTGTTTCTGGTGTCCTTTGACAGCTCTTTGGTCTTGGCCATAGTGGAGTTTGGAGTGTGACTGTTTGAGGTTGTGGACAGGTGTCTTTTATACTGATAACAAGTTCAAACAGGTGCCATTAATACAGGTAACGAGTGGAGGACAGAGGAGCCTCTTAAAGAAGAAGTTACAGGTCTGTGAGAGCCAGAAATCTTGCTTGTTTGAAGTTGACCAAATACTTATTTTCCACCATAATTTGCAAATAAATTCATTAAAAATCCTACAATGTGAGTTTCTGGATTTTCTTTTCTCATTTTGTCTGTCATAGTTGACGTGTACATATGATGAAAATTACAGGCCTCTCTCATCTTTTTAAGTGGGAGAACTTGCACAATTGGTGGCTGACTAAATACTTTTTTTCCCCACTGTATGAGACGGGGGGGGGGCTGGACGTCCAGATGGAGGATAAGAAGGTATAACGACATCCCCACAGAGATGGTAGTAACAATAGTAAAGGTCACTAAAGAGGACATGAAAATAACTTACTGGGCTTGCGAATACGGACGGATACGGACGAATACGGACGGGATACCTGTCTACGATTACATTTGGTGGAGTCGAAAGAGATGGAGGGCCCAGGTCCTGTCATTAATCCATTAATAGCAATAGACCGAGTAGATCAGTCAAGGGATGACGGAGTCAATTCGACTAACCCGTCCACTATGAAAGATGTTCTCCTCCAAGAATGGAACCAAGGGGAAGTAGAGGGAATCCCTGATGAAAATCTCTGGTTAAAGTGGATGAAGTACACCGCTAGGTCCTTGGGGGAGACCGATTGTTATGCATGCTCCATTGGGCGACCGACAATGTTGACCGCCCCAATGCAAGAGGCAATGTTGGACTGCACACATACATACACTACCGTTCAAAAGTTTGGGGTCACTTAGAAATGTCCTTGTTTTCGAAAAGAAAACCTTTTTTTTGTCCATTAAAATAACATCAAATTGATCAGAAATACAGTGTAGACATTGTTAATGTTGTAAATGGCTATTGTAGCTGGAAATGGCTGATTTTTAATGGAATATCTACACAGGCGTACAGAGACCCATTATCAGCAACCATCAGTCCTGTGTTCCAATGGCACGTTGTGTTTGCTAATCCAAGTTTATCATTTTAAAAGGCTAATTGATCATTAGAAAACCCTTATGCAATTATGTTAGCACAGCTGAAAACTGTTGTGGTGATTAAAGAAGCAATAAAACTGGCCTCCTTGAGACTAGTTGAGTATCTGGAGCATCAGCAATTGTGGGTTCGATTACAGGCTCAAAATGGCCAGAAACAAATCACTTTCTTCTGAACTCGTCAGTCTATTCCTGTTCTGAGAAATTAAGGCTATTCCATGCGAGAAATTGCCAAGAAACTGAAGATCTCGTACAACTATGTGTACTACTCCCTTCACACAACAGCGCAAACTGGCTCTAACCAGAATAGAAAGAGGAGTGGGAGGCCCGGGGCACAACTGAGCAAGAGGACAAATACATTAGAGTGTCTAGTTTGAGAAACAGGCGCCTCACATGTCCTCAACTGGCAGCTTCATTACATTGTACCCGCAAAACACCAGTCTCAATGTCAACAGTGAAGAGGTGACTCCGGGATGCTGACCTTCTAGGCAGAGTTGCAAAGAAAAAGCCATATCGCAGGATGAGTTGCATCCCTTAATTAGACTCTAGTATAGAGGGTCTATCTCCCTCCAAGATTGACATTCCCTACATTGATCTAAAACACCAACATACACAGTATAGACACTATCGATTGCTTATCAACAGGGCCACTTAAACCAGCTGACTTATGAAAAAGCTGACTTAAATATCCATATTTCACTCTGAAGCACCGCTACTTATCTTTTTCTCTCCCTTTCAAAATATCTTGCACAAGGCAAGCCAAAACTCCATCCCACCAAAACAGGCTGACATTTCAGACTGTCTTTTCAAACAGCTCTTAAACTAAAAGGGCATTATCATAGTTTTCACAATTTCACAGTCTTATTCCAACCTCACAGTGTTTAAATATATATAAAACACAGGAAAATCATGTTTTTGACTGCACTGGGCCCTTAAGTCAGTTTGGGTGTTTGGAAGTCTTTACACCATGTGGGCAAGCCTACTGAGGCAAAAAACAAAAAAAATGGGTGTGCAATGAACAAATTCATTGTACTTTCAGTATGGTGTAGTGCTTTAGTTTTTAAGAAATGGACAGCTCATATTTAGATATTTGAATCAGAATGGAGCAAATAATAGCAAGATAATTTTTTGATTAAAATACATTTTAATACACAGGAAAAATATTACTTTCACTTAAAATAACTCGGTTACAACAACAACCAAGTGGCATGATACTGGACAAATACAGCTTTGAGTGGATATACCACTATTCTAGAAAAATTCATGCTACAAATTACAGACCATGCTTATGAGACTAAAATGACTTGTGTATTTTGCCATAGAGATGAGAGCTCTGCTGTTACAGTCTGGAACTTTTAAGCGTTATATACATGAGATATTGTATATCTATTAACATAAAGTTATGTGTTCTTATATATTTTTTGTTTGATACATTTTATACTACTTAATTAAATAAAAATGCTGGCATTTGTCCTTGCAAGCCAAGAGACAATGTTACAAATGGATTCCAAGTAAAGCTTTTCTTATAATACCAATAGTTCAAATCCATGTCTTATTTGCTATAGAGTTGTATATCCTGTTGCAGTCGGTGTCCTCCACGGCGTTTGCGACTGAAATTGCGACACCACAGGGACATGATCAGGGATAGGACCACAAAGGCCAGTGCCACAGAAATGCCCACCCACATCACCACCGACAGCTGGCCGCTTTCCTGCAAACGAGGAATAACAAGCATTAGACACACCATCTAGACAGTATGAACAAAACAACATCAGCAATCAACAAGCATCAAACTCTCCTAAATAATGTGACAAATGCATCAAATACTTAAATAATATGACATATGCATCAAACGCTTACATTCAGAAGTTTAAAAATGAACATTTCTAGAGGAACCAAAGAAGTCTCTGACACAGATATCTGGGAATATATTTTCTCCCCCTTCAGATGTGCTACACTAGCTAGGTTTCCATCCAATTGGCGACAGATTTACATGGGAATATTAAACAATCTGCATTAAAACAATATGCGCATTTTCACACCAGAGAGGTGTTTCCATCAAACTGACTTGTTGCAGATAAAATGCTGTGCGTGATGACATAGTGCACATAAAAATACCCTTTGCGGTTAAATTCCCATGTTTCCCAATTGAAAAATACAAGTTAAATGGGTTTCCATGGCATTTTCAACTCTGCTGATGGTTTTCTCACAAACATATGTTGCAATATATATGTGCCCACTCCGGTATTGGCACCTGCGCTCTAGTCCACAGCGATGTTTACGGATAAGTATATGTGCGCTGTTGGCTAGAGTGCACGTATTGCCTACATGATGAGATTATTATGGACAAAAGAGCGAGATTGTTTATATTTGTCAAACTATAGCCTAGCATCGATGATCATGTCACCAGAATAAGACCCTTGATATTTATTGCACATTCACCACCCTGTAAAGTTCATCATACATTTATTTAATCTGTTGCCTAATAAACTGCATGCTTTCCAGACGAGTCGTAGTGGGAGGACGGAAAACTGGTTAGTGTTCTCATCACCTTTTTCTGATGGATTCCCTTCAGCAGAGCAAATGTGCTGAGATGGTTGCAGGAGCACACAGTGTGGGTGGAGTTTGACATTACTGAAGTGCAACCCTGCCCAGACCACTCCCCCGGTCCATTCTCATCCGACCAATAAACACAGGTGGAGTCAACATCACTGGACTAGGATACAGTGTATATATGAGTTGGGGTTAATTCAATTTTCACTCAGTCAATTTAGGAAAAAATTTGACTTCATGCAAAATATATAAATGAAAAACATGTTTTACTGACAGACAGAGACTATTCTGAAGAGACACAAGTGTTACCTGCAGGTGATTGAAGGTGAGATTAACCGGTTGGGGCAGGTTTGTTGTGTTGGAGTTGCTAACGGACACCGTCACAGCACTGGACATGAGCTGCTGGCTCTGATGAGAAAAACTGTCCTTCAGAGTATCCAGATTCTTATAGCTGAGCAGAACGACAAAGGCAAACCCTGCACACCAAAAACAACACAAGAAAACATAAGGCCTGATACAAAAACATGTGCAACAATATCCCAAGCGAATCCATCAATGTGTGCCTGTAATAATATTTTGAGAAGATGATTGGTACTGTAGGACTGCGGCTACCTGGGTAATTCTGGTAATCTCCAACCGCCGTCTCCCAGGTGGTGTCAAGTTGAGTGTTCTCATTGGTCAGGCTGACTGGTCCTTCAGGTGGAGTCTGGTCTCTCCTCACCATAATCTCAGCCTCTGTTTATCAAGATAGACAAAATCAACACAGACCAGAAATCACCATTACTGAAAGAACACAATATTGCATTTATTTAATTTTTACGTTTTCACAATCTAATGTGCTTGTTAGTGCTCCGTTTACAGTCAGTATGGTGTTCAGATTGTGGTCAACCTATGGTACCTGCGTGGTGGTTGGTAAATTGTAAATATGTGGTCAGCGTGTGCTCAGTGTGTGTGTGTTACCTGTGTGGTTGGTCTCTATCCTGGTCACGTTCTCTGTCAGCTGTGGAGCGATCAGTCTGATAGAGATTTCAACTGTCCTCAGTAAGCTAGTCACTTCACTGCTACTACGATGACCGTTGGACTGGAGGCCCAATTGAAGAACATCAGTGGCATTAACCAGTAACTAGAGAAGAGAGACATAAGGGTCGTAGATGTGTGTGTGTGTGTTTGAATGTGTGTGTTTCTGTGTGGTGACTTACTGTCAAAAGCACATTTCCTGTAGGTCCAGACAATGTAGATTTACTCAACATCAAACAGTTGTTTCTCAACAGAGACAAGAAATGGTCAAAGCCTGGAAGAGTCTGGGAGGGAGATAAATAAAGAGAAAGAGGAGCGAGAGAGGAAGAGGAGAGAGAGAGAGAGAGAGAGAGAGAGAGAGAGAGAGAGAGAGAGAGAGAGAGAGGGGGAGAGAGATAGAGAGAGAGAGAGAGAGAGAGAGAGAGGGGGAGAGAGAGAGAGAGAGAGAGAGAGAGAGAGAGAGAGACAGAGAGAGACAGAGAGAGAGAGAGAGAGAGAGGAAGAGGAGAGAGAGAGAACATAAATACATACACTACCAGATCAAGTGAGGTATGCTTCTCTAAATTCCAAGCTTACTCATTATTTAACATGAAGAACTTACCTGTCCAGGCGTACCCTGTGTTTCATCCTGGTCACAATTTAGCTCTGAAGAAAAAACATGAAGGAAAATTATCCCAATACCCCACAAAACCAGGTCTACATACCTGCTCTACCACATGCATGACAAAGGAGTGCATCATGGACGACAGGTGGAATGGTGCTTGTCTCTCACCTACACACTTAGTTTGGTTGTTGCCGAAGTTAGTAAATCCAGCAGAACACTGGCACCAGTAGCTGCCATTCAGGTTTTGGCAGATCCCCCTCTTTCCACATACTCTGTCTATCTTACACTCGTTAATGTCTGAAAGGGAAAGAGAGAGGATGAAAGTGTGGAATGACAAGGAAAGGACGTCACACACACAAAACACACACATGAACGCAAGATGCACGCACGCGCACACAAACATTTTGCCAGTGATATTCTTGGGCTCTAATCTAAACCCAGGAAGACACAGTAGTAACTGCCTGTGGTGTTGACGCAAGATCAATTGTCCCCACAGATGGGGAGAATGTCTATACACTCATTGATATCTAAATAATATTGATGAGTCCAAGTGTACGAGAGTTTAAAATGTTTGCACCTGCATCACCGAAATGGTACCTTTTCGGTGGCGCAACTGGCTAGTGTGTTGTCAAGCGGACAGTTATGTGTGTTTGCTAAGCAGAGGATAACTAGTTTGAGCCATGGTACGGTCAGGGACAGTAAAGACTGTTACACAAGGAGTAAATAAAAGTTTCAACAGAATGTTATGGGTCAGTCAAAATAACACAGCAGTGGATGGGAGAGTCAGAAGACTCTAGAAAAATCGTCTTTCTCTCACCTACACACTGAGTTTGTCCGTCGCCAGTGTTTCTAAATCCATTGGGACACTGGCACAGGTAGCTACCCACCTGATTAAGACAGGTTCCCCATTCCCCACAAATATGTTGGTACTCAACACACTCTTCTATGTCTGAAAGATAAAGAGAGTGTTGAGATTGATGAGGATGAAGTGGAGATGGAGAGATGATGGTGAAAGTGTCTGATTATAAGGATGATACTAAAGACAGAATTCTTACCCAAGCATTGTCGAGTGGCACCAGCGACGTCCATAAACCCAGGAAGACACTCACAATAGTAGCTACCAACAGTATTGAAACAAGCTGAATTGTCCCCACAGATGAGTGAGTTGTTACTACACTCATCGATATCTATATGACACAACATATACAATATAACGTTATGACATGTGTAATGTAGTTACATGGCCATTTAAAAGCACAGGTTTTGGCTCGTCACAAACTCAAGATAGCCATAAGACTATTGGTTTAAAGCCCTATACATCAGAGGAAAATAATGTTATTTCTCACCTACACACACAAGGTTCATACAGACAGCATCCTTACACTAACCTACGTATATATCTACATGAGAAAGGCCAGATAGGTATTTAAAGTTATGACAGAGATCATATTTAAGTCAAAATAGATACATATTTTCTGAATAAAGACACCCCTTGAAGTGAATGGTGTTGAATGTTCTTGAGCAAGGTCTGGTTAATGCTGGAGAATGAACAAATTAGCTATTTATAAATTGCTGATTTAGGTGAATATTACTGATCAACCTAACAATACAATAATTTAAAAAATGTAAGTCTAAAATACATTACACATGAATATATCATATCACCATCAGTCTTCATCATCATTAACATCACAAATAGCATAATACAAAATCCCCTTAGCTTCATCTCCACCTTTCTGTGGAGCTCCATGACCATGGTCCTTGAGAAGCGCTAAATGAAGACATAAACAAAGGTTGAACTGCACACATACATATATTATATAGCTTTTAAATAGACTAAATTATGATATTTTAGTCAAATAAAAAGCTGAACATTTACTGACCCAGAATCAGGAGAAATAGAATTGCTCCCATGCTCTATAACAGGCAGTGAGTTAATGTCACATGTCAGCTTGGCTTGAATTCTAAATAATAATTTGGTAACCTCACGCATGTGGTAAGCACAGGGAAGTAACAATAGTTCATCATAACTAGCAACTTCTTTCTCAATAAAGAGCAACCGCCCCTATAAACCAAATTCTCATTTAGAAAACAGCCTATGTGTCATTAATATGAGTCTGAAACATTTATTCTATACTGTCAAAATTTGCTACAAAGTGTAAATAGGATAATTTGTCAGAAAGTCAGTCTTTAACTGAGTTCTGTGAGATTGTGGTCGTGACTACTGCATCACAACTGTGAGAGTGTGATTTGAAGGAGTCTGTCACGCCCTGGCTCTGGGGACAATGTTATGTTGAGCCAGGGTGTGTATTCTATGTTTGATTTTCTATGTTGGGCTGAGTGACTCCCAATCAGAGGCAACGAGTGACAGCTGGTTGTCTCTGATTGGGAGCCATATTTAACTATCGGTCTTTTCACTTTGTGTTGTGGTTTCTTGTTCCGTGTTGGTTTGTTTTTGTAACCAAGGACGTCACGTTTCGTTGTTTTGATCGTGTGATCTTGATAAAATAAATATGTTTGCTTTCAACGCTGCGCCTTGGTCCTCTCCCTCCTTAGACGATCGTGACAGAAGAAACCACCATAACAGGACCAAGCAGCGTGAAGAAGAGAGAGGATGGACTTGGGAGCAGTTGAGTAGGAGTCTCGACTGGGCCAAGCCAAGAGAAGAGGAGAGAGGTTGGACTTTGGAGCAGTGGGGTGAGAGTCTGGCGAGAACGATGGAGGCCTGGCCCACGGGGAGGAGAGACCCCCAGAAAATTTTTAGGGGGGGGGCTCACGACGTCGGACCAGCAGGAGGCCGCGATAGAGCGGCCCAGCGGGTTGCCAGAGGAGGCCGCCAGGTTACGGGGCCACTGGTCGAAGAGGGGATGGAGGATGTAGAGGCACGGCGAGAGGTACTGGGGTGTGTTACCAGTCCGGTCCGGCCCGTTCCAGATCCCGAGGTAGAGCCAGTGGTGTGTGTCCCCAGTACGGTCCGGCCTGTTCCAGCCCCTCGCACCAAGTGTACGGTGCGCGTCGCCAGCCCAGCCCGGCCAGTCCCTGCTCCACGCACCAAGCCTACGGGGTGCGTCGCCAGCCCAGTCCGGCCCATCCAAGCTCCCCGCACCAAGCCAGTGGTGTGCGTCATCAGTCCGGCACGGCCCGTGCCTGCTCTCCGCACCAAGTCTGTGGTGCGTTTCGTCAGCCCTGTCCGGCCCGTTCCTGCTCTCCGCACCAAGTCTGTGATGCGCGTCGCCAGCCCAGTCCGGTCCATTCCTGCTCCACGCACCAAGCCAGGGGTGCGTATCGTCAGTCCGGCTCCGGCCAGCGGGGCCAGACCGGACCAGGGGTACTTTGGGGGGTTGGAGAGGGAGTGGGGATCAGGCCCGGAGCCGGATCCGCCGCCAAGGCGGAGTGCCCACCCGGAACCCTCCCCTGTGGGATTTAGTTGGCGCGGTCGGAGTCCGCGCCTTTAGGGGGGGGTACTGTCACGCCCTGGCTCTGGGGACAATGTTATGTTGAGCCAGGGTGTGTATTCTATGTTTGATTTTCTATGTTGGGCTGAGTGACTCCCAATCAGAGGCAACGAGTGACAGCTGGTTGTCTCTGTTTGGGAGCCATATTTAACTATCCGTCTTTTCACTTTGTGTTGTGGTTTCTTGTTCCGTGTTGGTTTGTTTTTGTAACCAAGGACGTCACGTTTCGTTGTTTTGATCGTGTGATCTTGATAAAATAAATATGTTTGCTTTCAACGCTGCGCCTTGGTCCTCTCCCTCCTTAGACGATCGTGACAGAGTAAATCACAGAAGACAGAGTTTATTCCATAGTACATACATTTACATTTACGTCATTTAGCAGATGCTCTTATCCAGAGCGACTTACAAATTGGTGCATTCACATTATAGCCAGTGGGATAACCACTTTACAATATGTTATTTTTTTGGGGGGGTGGGGTAAGGGGGGGTAGAAGGATTACTTGATCCTATCCCAGGTATTCCTTAAAGAGGTGGGGTTTCAAGTGTCTCCGGAAGGTGGTGAGTGACTCCGCTGTCCTGGCGTCGTGAGGGAGCTTGTTCCACCATTGGGGTGCCAGAGCAGCGAACAGTTTTGACTGAGCTGAGCGGGAACTGTGCTTCCGCAGCGGTAGGGGGGCCAGCAGGCCAGAGGTGGATGAACGCAATGTCCTCGTTTGGGTGTAGGGACTGATCAGAGACTGAAGGTACGTAGGTGCCGTTCCCCTCACAGCTCCGTAGGCAAGCACCATGGTCTTGTAGCAGATGCGAGCTTCGACTGGAAGCCAGTGGAGTGTGCGGAGGAGCGGGGTGACGTGAGAGAACTTGGGAAGGTTGAACACCAGACGGGCTGCAGCGTTCTTGTCAAAGGCTGATGTCGATGTGTGGTGGGAGTCAGGCGCAGGACACAGAGGCTCAGTCAAAACGACTTTACTGGACTGAGAAAACAAACACTCAATACAAAGAATAAAGACCTCGACACAGGAGGTAAAACGAACACGCAAACCATGCGTAACAAGAATAATCCGATCAAGGAAAACCAAACTGACAACACCAGACAGGCGGACAATTACACACAAATACCCACAAACAAAACGAGAAACTTATAGGGGACATAATGAACACTAACTAGACACCGGTGTACAAATAAGACAAAACCAAACAAACATCGATAACATTCAACGGTGGCAGCTAGTACTCCGGGGACGACGAACGCCGAAGCCTGCCCGAACAAGGAGGAGGAGCAGTCTCGGCAGAATTCGTGACAGTACCCCCCCCCTTGACGCGCGGCCCCAGCCGTGCGCCGACCCCGGCCTCGGGGACGACCAGGAGGACGCGGAGCAGGGCGCATAGGATGACCACGGTGGAACTCAGTCAGGAGGGATGGATCTAAGATGTCCCTCCAAGGCACCCAGCACCGTTCCTCCGGGCCGTACCCCTCCCACTCCACGAGATATTGTAGACCCCCCATCCGACGTCTCGAATCCAGGATGGACCGAACTGTGTACGCCGGAGCCCCCTCGATGTCCAGTGGGGGCGGAGGGGTCTCTCTTATCTCACAGTCCTGGAGTGGACCAGCTACCACCGGCCTGAGAAGAGACACATGGAACGAGGGGTTAATGTGATAATCAATAGGCAGTTGTAACCTGTAACACACCTCGTTCAATCTCCTCAGGACTTTAAATGGCCCCACAAACTGCCGACCCAGCTTCCGGCAGGGCAGGCGGAGGGGCAGGTTTCGAGTCGAGAGCCAGACTCGATCTCCAGGTGCGTACACCGGACCCTCACTGCGGTGGAGATCGGCGCTCGCCTTCTGTTGACAGATGGCCCGCTGCAGATGGACGTGTGCAGCATTCCCACGTCTCCTCCGAGCGCCGCAACCACTCATCCACCGCAGGAGCCTCGATCTGGCTCTGATGCCATGGTGCCAGAACCGGCTGATACCCCAACACACACTGGAAAGGGGTTAGGTTGGTGGAGGAGTGGCGGAGAGAGTTCTGTGCCATCTCTGCCCAGGGGATATACCTCGACCACTCCTCCGGCCGGCCCTGGCAATAGGATCTCAGAAACCTACCCACATCCTGGTTCACTCTTTCTACCTGCCCATTGCTCTCTGGGTGGTACCCCGAGGTAAGGCTCACCGAGACCCCCAAGCGTTCCATGAACGCCCTCCAGACTCTGGAGGTGAACTGGGGACCTCGATCAGACACTATATCCTCGGGCACCCCGTAGTGCCGGAAGACGTGGGTAAACAGTGCCTCAGCGGTCTGTAGGGCAGTAGGGAGACCCGGCATTGGGAGGAGACGACAGGCCTTAGAGAACCGATCCACAACGACCAGTATAGTGGTATTCCCCTGAGAGGGGGGAAGGTCCGTAACAAAGTCCACCGAGAGGTGAGACCATGGCCGTTGTGGATCGGGCAGGGGTTGTAATTTCCCCCTGGGCAGGTGTCTAGGCGCCTTACACTGAGCGCACACCGAGCAGGAGGAGACATAAACCCTCACATCCCTAGCTAACGTTGGCCACCAGTACTTAGCGCTAAGGCAGTGCACTGTCCGGCCAATACCTGGATGTCCAGAGGAGGGTGACGTATGAGCCCAATAAATAAGACGATCACGAACTTCGAGCGGAACGTACGTCCGACCCACAGGACACTCTGGGGGAGTAGGGTCGGTACGTAACGCCCGCTCGATTTCCGCATCGACCTCCCACACCACTGGTGCCACCAGACAAGACTCCGGCAGTATGGGAGTGGGCTCAATGGACCTCAGTCAAAATGAGAAAAGGGTGTTGAGCCCCCTCAAGCCAATGCCTCCACACCTTTAGGGCTTGCACCACGGCTAACAGCTCCCTGTCCCCTACGTCATAATTTCGCTCCGCCGGGCTGAGCTTCTTAGAATAGAAAGCACAGGGGCGGAGTTTAGGTGGCGTGCCGGACCGTTGCGACAGTACTGCCCCAATACCGGCCTCTGACGCGTCCACCTCTACCTGGAATGGTAAAGCGGGGTCCGGATGCGCCAGCACCGAGCGAAGTGAACAGGTCCTTCAGTTTACCAAATGCCCTGTCCGCTTCAGCTGACCACTGCAAACGCACCGGGCCCCCCTTTCAGCAGGGAAGTTATGGGAGCTGCCACCTGTCCAAAACCCCCGGATAAACCTCCGGTAGTAATTGGCAAAACCCCAAAACTGCTGCACCTCTTTAACAGTGGTTGGGGTTTGCCAATTACGCATGGCTGACACACGGTCAACCTCCATCTTCAACCCTGACGCGGACAACCGAGTAACCCAAAAAGGAGACAGACTCCTGGAAAAACAGACATTTCTCTGCCTTGACATACAAGTCATGCTCCAACAACCTACCCAACACTCGGCGCACCAGGGCTACATGCTCGGCTCGTGTAGAAGAGTACACTAGGATGTCGTCAATGTACACTACCACACCCTGCCCATGCATGTCCCGGAAGATCTCGTCCACAAAGGATTGGAAGACTGAAGGAGCATTCATTAACCCGTATGGCATGACGAGATACTCATAATGACCCGAGGTGGTGCTAAATGCTGTTTTCCATTCATCTCCCTCCCTAATGCGCACCAGGTTGTAGGCGCTCCTGAGATCCAATTTTGTGAAGAACCGCGCTCCGCGTAATGATTCAGTCATACTCGCAATCAGAGGAAGAGGATAACTGTATTTAACATGGTCAGATTGAGACTACGGTAATCAATACACGGGCGCAAACCCCCATCTTTCTTCTTCACAAAGAAGAAACTCGAGGACGCCGGGGAAGTGGAGGTCCGCATGTATCCTTGTCTCAGGGACTCGGCTATGTAAGTCTCCATAGCCGCCGTCTCCTCTTGAGACAAAGGATACACATGGCTCCGCGGAAGGGCTGCTCCTATCTGGAGGTCTATCGCACAATCCCCCTGTCTATGAGGTGGCAACCGCGTCGCCCTCGTTTTGCTGAACACGAGTGCTAAATCCTCATACTCAGGGGGAATGTGCATTGCGGGCACTTGGTTAGGACTCTCCACCGAGGTCGCCCCCACGGAAACACCTAGACATCGCCCTACACACTGGGCAGACCACTCCTTGAGAGCCCTCTGTTGCCACGAAATGGTGGGATCATGGGTGATTAACCAGGGAAGCCCCAGCACCACGGGATACGCAGGAGAGTCGATCAGATATAACTGAATGGTCTCCTCATGACCCCCCTGCGTATTCATCTTTAGTGGTGCTGTGACTTCTCTAATCAACCCTGATCCCAACGGGCGGCTATCTAGTGCATGGACAGGGAAGGGAGCATCAACAGGCAGGAGGGGAATCCCTAACCTTACACAAAATTTCCGATCAACAAAATTCCCAGCTGCGCCTGAATCGACTAGCGCCTTATGCTGGGAATGAGGTGCAACCTGAGGAAATCTTACAGGTATACACAAGTGAACAACAGAGAGCTCTGGGTAAGTGGGGCGCCTACTCACCTGAAATGACTCCCCAGTGCGTGACCTGTTGTCCCGTCCCCCTGGAGACCCTCCCCAGCACCTAGCCGCAGTGTGCCCTCCACGGCCACAGTTGGTGCAGGGGACGGCCCCCCTCGGGCTCTCTCTCCTCCTCTCTCTAGCGCCAGCACCCCCGAGCTCCATAGGGCTCGGCTCGGAGGTGCTGAAGGATGGAATGGACGGCCCCAACTCGGGACGTCCACGGGTGGCCAGCAGGGTATCGAGACGGATGGACATATCCACCAACTGGTCGAACAATAGGTTGGTGTCCCTGCAGGCCAGCTCTCGACGAACGTCCTCCCACAGACTGCATCGATAGTGGTCGATGAGGGCCCTCTCATTCCTCCCCGCATCCACCGCTAGAGTCCGGAAATCCAGGGCGAACTCCTGTGCGCTCCTCTTCCCCTGTCGGAGGTGGAACAGACGCTCCACTGCCGCTTTCCCCTCAGGTGGATGATCGAACACTGCCCTGAAGCGGCGGGAGAACTCTGCGTAGGTGATGGTGGCGCCGTCTATTCCCCTCCATTCGGCATTGGCCCACTCCAACGCCTTGCCGGAGAGACAGGAGATGAGGGCGGAAACGCTCTCGTATCCCGAGGGCGTCGGGTGTATGGTGGCCAGGTAGAGTTCCACCTGCAGGAGGAACCCCTGACACCCGGCTGCGGTGCCATCATACGCCCTCGGGAGCGAGAGCCGAATCCCACTGGATTCCGGTGCTGGGATGTGAAGACTGGCCGATGGTGGTGGTAAGGTTGGAGGAGGTGTGGGCACCCCTCCTCTCTCCCATCGGCGCAGTGTTCATCACCTCATGCAGGGCGGATCCGAGTTGCTGGATCCTAGCGTCTTGACCGCTGACCCGATCCTCCAGCGACTCGGGTGCCGCCGCTGCTCCTGCTGACTCCATAATGGTGTGTAATTCTGTCAAAGGCTGATGTCGATGTGTGGTGGGAGTCAGGCGCAGGACACAGAGGTTCAGTCAAAACGACTTTACTGGACTGAGAAAACAAACACTCAATACAAAGAATAAAGACCTCGACACAGGAGGTAAAGCGAACACGCAAACCATGCGTAACAAGAATAATCCGATCAAGGAAAACCAAACTGACAACACCAGACAGGCGGACAATTACACACAAATACCCACAAACAAAACGAGAAACTTATAGGGGACATAATGAACACTAACTAGACACCGGTGTACAAATAAGACAAAACCAAACAAACATCGATAACATTCAACGGTGGCAGCTAGTACTCCGGGGACGACGAACGCCGAAGCCTGCCCGAGCAAGGAGGAGGAGCAGTCTCGGCAGAATTTGTGACAGTTCTGGATGAGTTGTATGGGTTTAATGGCACAGGCAGGGAGCCCAGCCAACAGCGAGTTGCAGTAATCCAGACGGGAGATGACAAGTGCCTGGATTAGGACCTGTGCCGCTTCCTGTGTAAAGTAGAGTAGTACTCTGCGAATGTTGTAGAGCATGAACCTACAGGATCGGGTCACCGCTTTGATGTTAGCGGAGAACGACAGGGTGTTGTCCAGGGTCACGCCAAGGTTCTTTGCACTCTGGAAGGAGGACACATTATGTTCTGAAAAAATATCTCACTACTAAACAGTACATACTGTTGAATGTTCCTAAACAAGGTCTGTTTAATGCTGGAGATTATCAGATGTCAACATTCCTGATCAAAGTACATTAGTAAAGCAAAATACTACACATTAAAATATAATCATATTCTCCATCATTACCAATACAATTCAGAAACCATGGTTTGGGATACGGTTGAGTAAAAACATTCCCACATCTAGTAACTCTTGCTCCTTGGTCCTTGAGTAGCGCTAAATGTGGACATAAAATAAAGGTTGAACTGCACACATACATACATATATTATATAGGTTTTAAGTAGACTCAATGATGATGTGTTGGTCAAATAAAAAGCAGAAAATTGACTGACCCACAATCAGGAGAAATAGAATTTCTACCAGGCGGTGTCACACGTCAGTTTGTCTTTAGTTCTAAAGAATAATTTGGTAACCTCATGCATGTTCCCACACTCACAGGGAAGTAACAATAGTTCACCATGACTAGCAACGTATTTTTATTTTAAGTCAAAAACAAAGAGGAACTGTCTGGGTATCACAAGAAGATAAATTCAATAGCAATTCGCATCAGGTTGATTTGTCTAGTTTCGCGTAGACCGCTTCCACTTTCCTAAATGATGGTCTATCTAGAGGAGGAACACAATTCCAGTTCATCTTCCCTCGTTTGGCCAGGGATTGCACCCACTTATTTGCACCCACTTACTTACTAGATTTCACCCAGGTACAATAATTCAGTTTCTGATTAAAAGGGAAGCATGAAAACCAGCAGACACTGATCAGGGATGAGTTGCATCCCTGAATTAGACTCTAGTCTAGAGGGTTTATCTCCAAGATAGACCCTCCAAGATTGACATTCCCTATATACATTAGAGTGTCTAGTTTGAGAAACAGGCACCTCACATGTCCTCAACTGGCAGCTTCATTAAATAGTACCCGCAAAACACCAGTCTCAATGTCAACAGTGAAGAGGTGACTCCGGGATGCTGACCTTCTAGGCAGAGTTGCAAAGAAAAAGCCATATCGCAGGATGAGTTGCATCCCTTAATTAGACTCTAGTATAGAGGGTCTATCTCCCTCCAAGATTGACATTCCCTACATTGATCTAAAACACCAACATGCACAGTATAGACACTGTCGATTGCTTATCAACAGGGCCACATAAACCAGCTGACTTGTGAAAAAAGCTGACTTAAAATCCATATTTCACTCTGAAGCACCGCTACTTATCTTTGTCTCTCCCTTTCAAAATATCTTGCACAAGGCAAGCCAAAACTCCATCCCACCAAAACAGGCTGACATTTCAGACTGTCTTTTCAAACAGCTCTTAAACTAAAAGGGCATTATCATAGTTTTCACAATTTCACTGTCTTATTCCAACCTCACAGTGTTTAAATATATATAAAACACAGGAAAATCATGTTTTTGACAGCACTGGGCCTTTAAGTCAGTTTGGGTGTTTGGAAGTCTTTACACCATGTGGGCAAGCCTACTGAGGCAAAAAATAATAATGGGTGTACAATGAACAAATTCATTGTACTTTCAGTATGGTGTAGTGCTTTAGTTTTTAAGAACTGGACAGCTCATATTTAGATATTTGAATCAGAATGGAGCAAATAATAGCAAGATAATTTTTTGATTAAAATACATTTTAATACACAGGAAAAATATTACTTTCACTTAAAATAACTTGGTTACAACAACAACCAAGTGGCATGATACTGGACAAATACAGCTTTGAGTGGATATACCACTATTCTAGAAAAATTCATGCTACAAATTACAGACCATGCTTATGAGACTAAAATGACTTATGTATTTTGCCATAGAGATGAGAGCTCTGCTGTTACAGTCTGGAACTTTTAAGCGTTATATACATGAGATATTGTATATCTATTAACATAAAGTTATGTGTTCTTATATATTTTTTGTTTGATACATTTTATACTACTTAATTAAATAAAAATGCTGGCATTTGTCCTTGCAAGCCAAGAGACAATGTTACAAATGGATTCCAAGTAAAGCTTTTCTTATAACACCAATAGTTCAAATCCATGTCTTATTTGCTATAGAGTTGTATATCCTGTTGCAGTCGGTGTCCTCCACGGCGTTTGCGACTGAAATTGCGACACCACAGGGACATGATCAGGGATAGGACCACAAAGGCCAGTGCCACAGAAATGCCCACCCACATCACCACCGACAGCTGGCCGCTTTCCTGCAAACAAGGAATAACAAGCATTAGACACACCATCTAGACAGTATGAACAAAACAACATCAGCAATCAACAAGCATCAAACTCTCCTAAATAATGTGACAAATGCATCAAATACTTAAATAATATGACATATGCATCAAACGCTTACATTCAGCAGTTTAAAAAATGAACATTTCTAGAGGAACCAAAGAAGTCTCTGACACAGATATCTGGGAATATATTTTCTCCCCCCTTCAGATGTGCTACACTAGCTAGGTTTCCATCCAATTGGCGACAGATTTACATGGGAATATTAAACAATCTGCATTAAAACAATATGCGCATTTTCACACCAGAGAGGTGTTTCCATCAAACTGACTTGTTGCAGATAAAATGCTGTGCGTGATGACATAGTGCACATAAAAATACCCTTTGCGGTTACATTCCCATGTTTCCCAATTGAAAAATACAAGTTAAATGGGTTTCAATGGCATTTTCAACTCTACTGATGGTTTTCTCACAATCATATCTTGCAATATATATGTGCCCACTCCAGTATTGGCACGTGTGCTCTAGTCCACAGCGATGTTTACGGATAAGTATATGTGCGCTGTTGGCTAGAGTGCACGTATTGCCTACATGATGAGATTATTATGGACAAAAGAGCGAGATTGTTTATATTTGTCAAACTATAGCCTAGCATCGATGATCATGTCACCAGAATAAGACCCTTGATATTTATTGCACATTCACCACCCTGTAAAGTTCATCATACATTTATTTAATCTGTTGCCTAATAAACTGCATGCTTTCCAGAAGAGTCGTAGTGGGAGGACGGAAAACTGGTTAGTGTTCTCATCACCTTTTTCTGATGGATTCCCTTCAGCAGAGCAAATGTGCTGAGATGGTTGCAGGAGCACACAGTGTGGGTGGAGTTTGACATCACTGAAGTGCAACCCCGCCCAGACCACTCCCCCGGTCCATTCTCATCCGACCAATAAACACAGGTGGGGTCAACATCACTGGACTAGGATACAGTGTATATATGAGTTGGGGTTCATTCCATTTTCACTCAGTCAATTCAGGAAAAAATTTGACTTCATGCAAAATATATAAATGAAAAACATGTTTTACTGACAGCCAGAGACTATTAAGAAGAGACACAAGTGTTACCTGCAGGTGATTGAAGGTGAGATTCACCGGTTGGGGCAGGTTTGTTGTGTTGGAGTTGCTAACGGACACCGTCACAGCACTGGACATGAGCTGCTGGCTCTGATGAGAAAAACTGTCCTTCAGAGTATCCAGATTCTTATAGCTGAGCAGAACGACAAAGGCAAACCCTGCACACCAAAAACAACAAAAGAAAACATAAGGCCTGATACAAAAACATGTGCAACAATATCCCAAGCGAATCCATCAATGTGTGCCTGTAATAATATTTTGAGGAGATGATTGGTACTGTAGGACCGCGGCTACCTGGGTAATTCTGGTAATCTCCAACTGCCGTCTCCCAGGTGGTGTCAAGTTGAGTGTTCTCATTGGTCAGGCTGACTGGTCCTTCAGGTGGAGTCTTGTCTCTCCTCACCATAATCTCAACCTCTGTTTATCAAGATAGACAAAATCAACACAGACCAGAAATCACCATTACTGAAAGAACACAATATTGCATTTATTTGATTTGAACATTGTAACAATCTAATGTGCTTGTTAGTGCTCCTTTTACAGTCAGTATGGTGTTCAGATTGTGGTCAGTAAATGGTAAATATGTAGTCAGCGTGTGTTCAGTGTGTGTGTGTTACTTGTGTGGTTGGTCTCTATCCTGGTCACGTTCTCTGTCAGCAGTGGAGCGATCAGTCTGATAGACATTTCAATTGTCCTCAGTAACTTAGTCACTTCAGCATTGGACTGGACGCCCAGGTGAAGAACATCAGTGGTATTAACAAGTAACTAGAGAAGAGAGACATAAGGGTTTTATACGTGTGTGGTTGCATGTGTGTGTGTGTGTGTGTTTCTGTGTGGTGACTTACTGTCAAAAGCACATTTGCAGTCAGCAGCTGTCTTGAAGGTCCAGGCAATGTAGAGTTGCTCAACACCAAACAGTTGTTTCTCAACAGAGACACGAAACTGTCAAAGCCTGGTAGAGTCTAGGAGGGAGGGAGGGGGGGGCATGTGCAGCCGTGGGAAAAATGCATTAAACATTTCAAGATCAAGGAAAAATACCCTTTTCTCAATTCTTAGTGTAATAATTTTAAAGTAAAGCTTTACCTGACCAGGCTGTGTTTCATACTGGTCACAATTAAGCTCTAAAGTAAAAACATGGAGACATATTATCTCAATACCCTTCTACAGTACACTATGTCCAGACCCGTGCATGACAAAGGAGTGCATCATGGACGACAGGTGGAATGGTGCTTGTCTCTCACCTACACACTTAGTTTGGTTGTTGCCGAAGTTAGTAAATCCAGCAGGACACTGGCACCAGTAGCTGCCATTCAGGTTGTGGCAGATGCCCCCCTTTCCACATACTCCTTCTGTGTTACACACGTTAATGTCTGACAGAGAAAGAGAGAGATGAGTTAGTCGCCTGAGGAAGAAATATGGATATTAGGGTGATGACAAGGAAACAGTGCACACACACAAACACACACACACACACACACACACATTAAACAATACTTACCCAAACACTGTCCAGTTGCAATATTTGTGGGCTGTAATGTGAACCCAGGAAGACACTCACAATAGTAACTGCCAATGGTATTGAGGCAAATTGAATGGTCCTCACAGATTTGGGGATTGGCCATACACTCATTGATATCTAGATGACATAACATGGAGACCAGGGGGTAAATAAAACTTAACACAGAATGTAATGGTGGTTCAGTACAGTCAGCCAGTACATGGAAGACAGACAAGTTAAGGTAGCCATCTTAGAATATTTAGACAAAACCCAATACAAGAAGACCCAATAATAATTGTTTCTCTCACCTACACAGTGAGTTCGTCTGTAGTTGTAGTTACTGAATCCTGTGGGACACTTGCACTGGTAGCTACCCACCTGATTGAGACAGATGTCCCATTCCCCACAAATATGTTGGTTCTCAGCACACTCATCTATGTCTGAAAGAGAAAGAGAGTGTTGAGATTGATGAGGATGAAGTGGAGATGGAGAGATGAGGGTGAAAGTGTCTGATTATAAGGATGATACTAAAGACAGAATTCTTACCCAAGCATTGTCGAGTGGCACCAGCGAAGTCCTTAAATCCAGTAAGACACTCACAGTAGTAGCTACCAACAGTATTGAAACAAGCTGAATTGTCCCCACAGATGAGTGAGTTGTTACTACACTCATCGATATCTATATGACAGAACATTTACAAAATAACGTTATGACATGTCTAATGTAGTTACATGGCCATTTAAAAGCACTGGTTTTGGCTCGTCTCAAACTCAAGGTAGCCATAAGACTATTGGTTTAAAGCCCTATACATCAGAGGAAAATAATGTTATTTCTCACCTACACACACAAGGTTCATACAGACAGCATCCTTACACTAATCTACGTATACAGTGAGGGAAAAAAGTATTTGATCCCCTGCTGATTTTGTACGTTTGCCCACTGACAAAGAAATGATCAGTCTATAATTTTAATGGTAGGTTTATTTGAACAGTGAGAGACAGAATAACAATGGATTTTGTTGTTGTTATTCTGTCTCTCACTGTCTCTCACTGTTCAATAAATCAAATAAACCTACCATTAAAATTATAGACTGATCATGTCTTAGTCAGTGGGCAAACGTACAAAATCAGCAGTGGATCAAATACTTTTTTCCCTCACTGTATCTACATGAGAACGGCCAGATAGGTATTTAAAGTTATGACAGAGATCATATTTAAGTCAAAATAGATACATATTTTCTGAATAAAGACCCCCCTTAAAGTGAATGGTGTTGAATGTTCTTGAGCAAGGTCTGGTTAATGCTGGAGAATGAACAAATCAGCTATTTATAAATTGCTGATTTAGGTGAATATTACTGATCAACCTAACAATACAATAATTTAAAAAATGTAAGTCTAAAAGACATTACACATGAATATATCATATCACCATCAGTCTTCATCATCATTAACATCACAAATAGCATAATACAAAATCCCCTTAGCTTCATCTCCACCTTTCTGTGGAGCTCCATGACCATGGTCCTTGAGAAGCGCTAAGTGGGGACATAAACAAAGGTTGAACTGCAAACATACATATATTATATAGCTTTTAAATAGACTAAATTATGATATTTTAGTCAAATAAAAAGCTGAACATTTACTGACCCAGAGTCAGGAGAAATATAATTGCTCCCATGCTCTCTGACAGGCGGTGAGTTAATGTCACATGTCAGCTTGGCTTGAATTCTAAACAATAATTTGGTAACCTTACGCATGTGGTAAGCACAGAGAAGTAACAATAGTTCATCATAACTAGCAACTTCTTTCTCAATAAAGAGCAACCGCCCCTATAAACCAAATTCTCATTTAGAAAACAGCCTATGTGTCATCGATATGAGTCCGAAACATTTATTCTATACTGTCAAAATTTGCTACAAAGTGTAAATAGGATAATTTGTCAGAAAGTCAGTCTTTAACTGAGTTCTGTGAGATTGTGGTCGTGACTACTGCATCACAACTGTGAGAGTGTGATTTGAAGGAGTCAGGCGCAGGAGGGTAAATCACAGAAGACAGAGTTTATTCCGTAGTACATACATTTACATTTACGTCATTTAGCAGACGCTCTTAACCAGAGCGACTTACAAATTGGTGCATTCACCTTATAGCCAGTGGGATAACCACTTTACAATGTGTTTTCTTTTTTGGGGGGTGGGGTAAGGGGGGGGTAGAAGGATTACTTTTATACTATCCCAGGTATTCCTTAAAGAGGTAGGGTTTCAAGTGTCTCTGGAAGGTGGTCAGTGACTCTGCTGTCCTGGCGTCGTGAAGGAGCTTGTTCCACCATTGGGGTGCCAGAGCAGCGAACAGTTTTGACTGGGCTGAGCGGGAACTGTGCTTCCGCAGAGGTAGGGGGACCAGCAGGCTAGAGGTGGAAGAACGCAATGTCCTCATTTGGGTGTAGGGACTGATCAGAGCCTGAAGGTAAGGAGGTGCCGTTCCCCTCACAGCTCCGTAGGCAAGCACCATGGTCTTGTAGCAGATGCGAGCTTCAACTGGAAGCCAGTGGAGTGTGCGGAGGAGCGGGGTGACGTGAGAGAACTTGGGAAGGTTGAACACCAGACGGGCTGCAGCATTCTGGATGAGTTGTAGGGGTTTAATGGCACAGGCAGGGAGCCCAGCCAACAGCGAGTTGCAGTAATCCAGACGGGAGATGACAAGTGCCTGGATTAGGACCTGTGCCGCTTCCTGTGTAAAGTAGAGTAATACTCTGCGAATGTTGTAGAGCATGAACCTATAGGATCGGGTCACCGCTTTGATGTTAGCGGAGAACGACAGGGTGTTGTCCAGGGACACGCCAAGGTTCTTTGCACTCTGGAAGGAGGACACATAATGTTCTGAAAAAATATATCACTACTAAACAGTACATAGTGTTGAATGTTCCTAAACAAGGTCTGTTTAATGCTGGAGATTATCAGAGGTCAACATTCCTGATCAAAGTACATTAGTAAAGCAAAATACTACACATGAAAATAGAATCATATTCTCCATCATTACCAATACAATTCAGAAACCATGGTTTGGGATACGGTTGAGTAAAACCATTCACACATCTAGTAACTCTTGCTCCTTGGTCCTTGAGTAGCGCTAAATGTGGACATAAAACAAAGGTTGAACTGCACACATACATACATATATTATATAGGTTTTAAGTAGACTCAATGATGATGTGTTGGTCAAATAAAAAGCAGAAAATTGACTGACCCACAATCAGGAGAAATAGAATCTCTACCAGGCGGTGTCACACGTCAGTTTGGCTTCAGTTCAAAATAATAATTTGGTAACCTCATGCATGTTCCCACACTCACAGGGAAGTAACAACAGTTCACCATGACTAGCAATGTATTTTTATTTTAAGTCAAAAACAAAGAGGAACTGTCTGGGTATCACAAGAAGATAAATTCAATAGCAATTCGCATCAGGTTGATTTGTCTGGTTTCGCGTAGACCGCTTCCACTTTCCTAAATGATGGTCTATCTAGAGGAGGAACACAATTCCAGTTAATCTTCCCTCGTTTGGCCAGGGATTGCACCCACTTATTTGCACCCACTTACTTACTAGATTTCACCCAGGTACAATAATTCAGTTTCTGATTAAAAGGGAAGCATGAAAACCAGCAGACACTGATCAGGGATGAGTTGCATCCCTGAATTAGACTCTAGTCTAGAGGGTTTATCTCCAAGATAGACCCTCCAAGATTGACATTCCCTATATACATTAGAGTGTCTAGTTTGAGAAACAGGCGCCTCACATGTCCTCAACTGGCAGCTTCATTAAATAGTACCCGCAAAACACCAGTCTCAATGTCAACAGTGAAGAGGTGACTCCGGGATGCTGACCTTCTAGGCAGAGTTGCAAAGAAAAAGCCATATCGCAGGATGAGTTGCATCCCTTAATTAGACTCTAGTCTAGAGGGTTTATCTCCAAGATAGACCCTCCAAGATTGACATTCCCTATATACATTAGAGTGTCTAGTTTGAGAAACAGGCGCCTCACATGTCCTCAACTGGCAGCTTCATTAAATAGTACCCGCAAAACACCAGTCTCAATGTCAACAGTGAAGAGGTGACTCCGGGATGCTGACCTTCTAGGCAGAGTTGCAAAGAAAAAGCCATATCGCAGGATGAGTTGCATCCCTTAATTAGACTCTAGTATAGAGGGTCTATCTCCCTCCAAGATTGACATTCCCTACATTGATCTAAAACACCAACATGCACAGTATAGACACTGTCGATTGCTTATCAACAGGGCCACATAAACCAGCTGACTTGTGAAAAAGCTGACTTAAAATCCATATTTCACTCTGAAGCACCGCTACTTATCTTTGTCTCTCCCTTTCAAAATATCTTGCACAAGGCAAGCCAAAACTCCATCCCACCAAAACAGGCTGACATTTCAGACTGTCTTTTCAAACAGCTCTTAAACTAAAAGGGCATTATCATAGTTTTCACAATTTCACTGTCTTATTCCAACCTCACAGTGTTTAAATATATATAAAACACAGGAAAATCATGTTTTTGACAGCACTGGGCCTTTAAGTCAGTTTGGGTGTTTGGAAGTCTTTACACCATGTGGGCAAGCCTACTGAGGCGAAAAAAAAAAAGATGGGTGTGCAATGAACAAATTCATTGTACTTTCAGTATGGTGTAGTGCTTTAGTTTTTAAGAAATGGACAGCTCATATTTAGATATTTGAATCAGAATGGAGCAAATAATAGCAAGATAATTTTTTGATTAAAATACATTTTAATACACAGGAAAAATATTACTTTCACTTAAAATAACTCGGTTACAACAACAACCAAGTGGCATGATACTGGACAAATACAGCTTTGAGTGGATATACCACTATTCTAGAAAAATTCATGCTACAAATTACAGACCATGCTTATGAGACTAAAATGACTTATGTATTTTGCCATAGAGATGAGAGCTCTGCTGTTACAGTCTGGAACTTTTAAGCGTTATATACATGAGATATTGTATATCTATTAACATAAAGTTATGTGTTCTTATATATTTTTTGTTTGATACATTTTATACTACTTAATTAAATAAAAATGCTGGCATTTGTCCTTGCAAGCCAAGAGACAATTTTACAAATGGATTCCAAGTAAAGCTTTTCTTATAACACCAATAGTTCAAATCCATGTCTTATTTGCTATAGAGTTGTATATCCTGTTGCAGTCGGTGTCCTCCACGGCGTTTGCGACTGAAATTGCGACACCACAGGGACATGATCAGGGATAGGACCACAAAGGCCAGTGCCACAGAAATGCCCACCCACATCACCACCGACAGCTGGCCGCTTTCCTGCAAACAAGGAATAACAAGCATTAGACACACCATCTAGACAGTATGAACAAAACAACATCAGCAATCAACAAGCATCAAACTCTCCTAAATAATGTGACAAATGCATCAAATACTTAAATAATATGACATATGCATCAAACGCTTACATTCAGCAGTTTAAAAATGAACATTTCTAGAGGAACCAAAGAAGTCTCTGACACAGATATCTGGGAATATATTTTCTCCCCCTTCAGATGTGCTACACTAGCTAGGTTTCCATCCAATTGGCGACAGATTTACATGGGAATATTAAACAATCTGCATTAAAACAATATGTGCATTTTCACACCAGAGAGGTGTTTCCATCAAACTGACTTGTTGCAGATAAAATGCTGTGCGTGATGACATAGTGCACATAAAAATACCCTTTGCGGTTAAATTCCCATGTTTCCCAATTGAAAAATACAAGTTAAATGGGTTTCAATGGCATTTTCAACTCTACTGATGGTTTTCTCACAAACATATGTTGCAATATATATGTGCCCACTCCGGTATTGGCACCTGTGCTCTAGTCCACAGCGATGTTTACGGATAAGTATATGTGCGCTGTTGGCTAGAGTGCACGTATTGCCTACATGATGAGATTATTATGGACAAAAGAGCGAGATTGTTTATATTTGTCAAACTATAGCCTAGCATCGATGATCATGTCACCAGAATAAGACCCTTGATATTTATTGCACATTCACCACCCTGTAAAGTTCATCATACATTTATTTAATCTGTTGCCTAATAAACTGCATGCTTTCCAGACGAGTCGTAGTGGGAGGACGGAAAACTGGTTAGTGTTCTCATCACCTTTTTCTGATGGATTCCCTTCAGCAGAGCAAATGTGCTGAGATGGTTGCAGGAGCACACAGTGTGGGTGGAGTTTGACATCACTGAAGTGCAACCCTGCCCAGACCACTCCCCCGGTCCATTCTCATCCGACCAATAAACACAGGTGGGGTCAACATCACTGGACTAGGATACAGTGTATATATGAGTTGGGGTTCATTCAATTTTCACTCAGTCTATTCAGGAAAAAATTTGACTTCATGCAAAATATATAAATGAAAAACATGTTTTACTGACAGCCAGAGACTATTCTGAAGAGACACAAGTGTTACCTGCAGGTGATTGAAGGTGAGATTAACCGGTTGGGGCAGGTTTGTTGTGTTGGAGTTGCTAACGGACACCGTCACAGCACTGGACATGAGCTGCTGGCTCTGATGAGAAAAACTGTCCTTCAGAGTATCCAGATTCTTATAGCTGAGCAGAACGACAAAGGCAAACCTTGCACACAAAAAAACAACACAAGAAAACATAAGGCCTGATACAAAAACATGTGCAACAATATCCCAAGCGAATCCATCAATGTGTGCCTGTAATAATATTTTGAGGAGATGATTGGTACTGTAGGACCGCGGCTACCTGGGTAATTCTGGTAATCTCCAACCGCCGTCTCCCAGGTGGTGTCAAGTTGAGTGTTCTCATTGGTCAGGCTGACTGGTCCTTCAGGTGGATTCTTGTCTCTCCTCACCATAATCTCAGCCTCTGTTTATCAAGATAGACAAAATCAACACAGACAAGAAATCACCATTACTGAAAGAACACAATATTGCATTTATTTGATTTTTACGTTGTCACAATCTAATGTGCTTGTTAGTGCTCCGTTTACAGTCAGTATGGTGTTCAGATTGTGGTCAACCTATGGTACCTGCGTGGTGGTTGGTAAATTGTAAATATGTGGTCAGCGTGTGCTCAGTGTGTGTGTGTTACCTGTGTGGTTGGTCTCTTTCCTGGTCACGTTCTCTGTCAGCTGTGGAGCGATCAGTCTGATAGAGATTTCAACTGTCCTCAGTAAGCTAGTCACTTCACTGCTACTACGGTGACTGTTGGACTGGAGGCCCAATTGAAGAACATCAGTGGCATTAACCAGTAACTAGAGAAGAGAGACATAAGGGTCGTATATATGTGTGTGTGTGTGTTTGAATGTGTGTGTTTCTGTGTGGTGACTTACTGTCAAAAGCACATTTCCTGTAGGTCCAGACAATGTAGATTTACTCAACATCAAACAGTTGTTTCTCAACAGAGACAAGAAACGGTCAAAGCCTGGAAGAGTCTGGGAGGGAGATAAATAAAGAGAAAGAGAAAGGGGAGCGAGAGAGGAAGAGGAGAGAGAGAAAGAGAGAGAAAGAGAGAGAGAGAGAGAGAGAGGTGGGAGAGAGAGAGAGAGAGAGAGAGAGACAGAGAGGAAGAGGAGAGAGAGAGAACATAAATACATACACTACCAGATCAACTGAGGTATGCTTCTCTAAATTCCAAGCTTACTCATTATTTAACATGAAGAACTTAACTGTCCAGGCGTACCCTGTGTTTCATCCTGGTCACAATTTAGCTCTGAAGAAAAAACATGAAGGAAAATTATCCCAATACCCCACAAAACCAGGTCTACATACCTGCTCTACCACATGCATGACAAAGGAGTGCATCATGGACGACAGGTGGAATGGTGCTTGTCTCTCACCTACACACTTAGTTTGGTTGTTGCCGAAGTTAGTAAATCCAGCAAAACACTGGCACCAGTAGCTGCCATTCAGGTTTTGGCAGATCCCCCTCTTTCCACATACTCTGTCTATCTTACACTCTTTAATGTCTGAAAGGGAAAGAGAGAGGATGAAAGTGTGGAATGACAAGGAAAGGACGTCACACACACAAACACACACATGAACGCAAGACGCACGCACGCGCACACAAACTTTTTGCCAGTGATATTCTTGGGCTCTAATCTAAACCCAGGAAGACACAGTAGTAACTGCCTGTGGTGTTGACGCAAGATCAATTGTCCCCACAGATGGGGAGAATGTCTATACACTCATTGATATCTAAATAATATTGATGCGTCCAAGTGTACGAGAGTTTAAAATGTTTGCACCTGCATCACCGAAATGGTACCTTTTCGGTGGCGCAACTGGCTAGTGTGTTGTCAAGGGACAGTAATGTGTGTTTGCTAAGCAGAGGATAACTAGTTTGAGCCATGGTACGGTCAGGGACAGTAAAGACTGTTACACAAGGAGTAAATAAAAGTTTCAACAGAATGTTATGGGTCAGTCAAAATAACACAGCAGTGGATGGGAGAGTCAGAAGACTCAAGAAAAATCGTGTTTCTCTCACCTACTGTCAGCTTCCTGCCTCCTGTTTGTCTCCGGGCCTCTAGAGGTCATCTGTGTTCCCCTCTGCCTTAGTTCTTCCTCGTGTGTGTCAGCTTCCTGCCTCCTGTTTGTCTCCGGGCCTCTAGAGGTCATCTGTGTTCCCCTCTGCCTTAGTTCTTCCTCATGTGTCCTAATTAGCTTGATCCAGGTCACCTGTGCCTTGTTTCCCCTTGTGTATTTTAGCTGTGTGTTTTCCCCTTGTTTCTCACTTGGTTATTGCGTCCTGACTATGTGTCTCCTGCTTTGTCCCACCGTGTCTGTCCTAGTAAGTTGTTCAAAGTTATCTTTAGTTTGTTTTTCTCCCCTCGTGGAGTTGTTTTGTTTTGCCTCCTGTTTTGGAACATTAAATCTACTTGCCTGGAGTATTGCCTTGGGTGTTTCATTTGGGTCCTACAACACCTCCTCTGTGGCTAAGGGGTAGTACCCCCAGCTCTCCACATCTGAGACCGGAGTTTCTAGCCCGGCTTGTGACAGAATAACCAAGTCAATCATGGACCCAGAAACACTCAGTTCCCCGGACCTGTTGGCGGTGATCACTCGACATGAGGCTTCTTTCCAGCGCCATGAAGCCGTTCTCAGCCGACAAGAGGAGCTGATGGCTAGTCATTCTCAACTCCTGGCCGAAATGATGAGTTCCCTCCGCCAGCTATTTGAACGCCTCCCTGGTCCTCTCCCTTCCCCCAGGTCACCCCCCAGTGACGACAGGTCGTCTCGGTTGGCGGAGCCCCGACTACCACCTCCCAAGCCCTTTTCTGGGGATCCAAGCTCTTGCCAGGGTTTCCTCACCCAATGCTCCCTCACCTTCGAGCTCCAACCCTCAAGTTTTCCCACAGACCGTTCCAAGATTGCCTACATCATTACCCTTCTTTCAGACAAGGCGCTCGCCTGGGCTTCTGCGGTGTGGCAGTCCCAGGAGGCCTGTTGTGACTCCCACGCTGCATTTGTAGAAGAGTTCAAGCGGGTGTTCGATCATCCTGTCAGTGGGCGGGAGGCTTCCAAGCGCCTACTGTCTCTCCGTCAGGGGCCCCGAAGCACGGCAGATTTTGCCATTGATTTCCGGACCATAGCAGCAAGGAGCGGATGGAATGATGAAGCGCTGAGGGTCTGCTTTCAGGGAGGGTTATCTGAGCCCCTTCAAGATGAGTTAGCCACCCGAGAACCAGCTGGTGATCTCGAGTCCCTCATAGCCTTGGCCATCCGCCTGGACAATCGTCTAAGAGAGCGGAGAACGGCTCGCCGTCAGGTGTCTCATTCCCAAGTTCCTCTGAGCAGCTCTGTTTCTCCTGTTTGGACTCCGTCATTCAGAGCTTCCCCGGCTCCTGAACTGCTCCAGGATTCCCCGGAGAGCATGCAGTTAGGCCGTTCCAGGCTTTCTCCCAACGAAAGGGAACGTCGCATGAGGGAACGTCGGTGCCTCTACTGCGGGGTTGCCGGCCACTTCCGCTCCACTTGCCCCGAGCTTTCGGGAAACGCCTGTCCCCGCCCAGCTACAGGAGGGCTGTGATGGGGAGAGTTAGAGCGCCTCCTACTAACGCTGTCCTGGCTATTCCAGCCACTCTGTCCTGGGGGCCACCAGCATCGGGTCCAGGCTATGATCGATTCCGGTGCCGCAGGTGATTTCCTGGATGTAACCTTGGCTAAGGAACTTAAGATCCCTACCCAACTACTTCCTCAACCCCAGGCAGTTACAGCCTTAGATGGCAGACCTCTGGAACCAGGAAAGGTTACCGAGGCGACTCAGTCCCTGCGACTTACCATCTCTCAACACCAGCAGGAGGAGACCTTCTATCTCATTGACTCTCCCGAGTATCCTATTATCCTGGGTCACCCTTGGCTATGCAGACATAATCCCCAGATCGACTGGCCTACGGGCACCATTCTAAGCTGGGGTCCCGCCTGCCAACTCACCTGCATGCTTCAGAGTCCCTCAGCCCCTAGTACCCAGTTTCAAGAGTCTGTTGACGTCTCCCGAGTCCCCAGTGTTTACCATCGGTTCAAGGCAGTGTTCAGCAAGGCCCGGGCTACTTCCTTACCGCCTCATCGCACGTATGACTGTGCCATTGATCTACTCCCTGGGTGCTGCCCTCCCAGAGGTCGGATCTTTTCCTTGTCCTCCCCGAGCACGCAGCTATGGACACCTACATTAAGGAGTCCTTGGCAGCCGGCCTCATCTATGCCTCTACTTCCCGGCTGGGGCGGGCTCTTTTGTTGAAAAGAAAGACGGGGGTCTTAGGCCTTGTATTGATTACCGGGGGACTCAACAAGATCACGGTTCGGAATCGATACCCCCTTCCTCTCATGGCCACTGCTTTTGAGCTGCTTCAAGGGGCTTCCATTTTTACTAAGCTGGATCTCCGCAATGCTTACCATCTCGTGCGGATCCGGCAAGGAGACGAATGGAAGACGGCGTTTCAACACGCCCACGGGGCACTATGAATATCGGGTGATGCCGTTCGGGCTCACCAATGCCCCCGCAGTATTCCAAGCCCTGATTAATGATGTTCTCCGGGATATGCTTAATCTGTTCGTCTTCGTGTACCTGGACGATATCCTCATCTTCTCGAGGTCACTGAAGGAGCATGAGGGGCATGTTAGCAGGGTTCTCCAGAGGCTCCTTGACAATCACCTCTACGTTAAGCCTGAGAAGTGTGAATTTCATGTTTCTCAGACTCAGTTTCTCGGGTTTATTGTCACTCCCGGGCACCTAGAGATGGATCCCAAGAAGGTCAAGGCGGTCCACGATTGGCCCACACCTGCCACGGTCAAGGAGGTTCAACGGTTCATTGGCTTTTCTAACTTCTATCGGAAGTTCATTAAGAATTTCAGCTCGGTGGTAGCCCCCTTGACGACGCTTACCAAGGGAGGAGGGACCAAGATTCACTGGGGTCCGGAAGCAGCAGGGGCCTTCGAGGATCTCAAGCGCCGCTTCACGTCTGCTCCGATTCTGGTGACCCCTGACCCAGAGAGACCTTTCGTGGTGGAGGTGGACGCCTCAGAGGTGGGGGTGGGAGCCGTCCTGTCACAGAGGGGTGCGGATGGGAGATTACACCCTTGTGCCTTCATGTCTCGCCGCCTGTCTGAGGCCGAGCGCAACTACCACGTGGGGGATCTAGAGTTGCTTGCGGTAAAACTGGCATTGGAAGAGTGGCGCCATTGGCTTGAGGGGGCTCAGCACCCTTTCCAGGTTCTCACAGACCACAAGAACCTGGAATATCTCCAACAGGCTAAGCGGATGAACCCTCGGCAAGCACGATGGTCCCTTTTCTTTAATCGATTCCAGTTCCTCCTGACTTACCGACCTGGCACCAAGAACGTCAAGCCGGATGCTCTGTCTCGAGTCTATTCTCCCGAGTTACAAGAGAAGCCCTTGGCATCGATTATTCCGAGGTCTAGGATCGTCGCACCTCTTCAGTGGGAACTAGAAAGAGGGGTACGAGAAGCTCTTGTCCAGGAGCCCGATCCAGGCGGTGGTCCTGCCGGTCGCCTGTACGTTCCTCTCTCTGTTCGGGGCCGCGTCTTGCAGTGGGGGTCATGAGTCGCCCTTGACATGCCATCCAGGCAGTGCTCGCACACTGGAGTTCCTCCGACGGCGGTTTTGGTGGCCGTCCATCAAGAAGGACGTGCAGGTCTATGTTGAGGCCTGCCCTGTGTGCAACCAGGGAAAGTCGACACGCCAGCGACCCCAGGGACTGCTCCATCCCTTACCTGTTCCTCGAAGGCCATGGTCACACCTTTCTCTGGACTTTGTTACGGGACTTCCTCTATCCCAGGGCAACACCGTCATCCTAGTGGTGGTAGACCGGTTCTCTAAGGCTGCCCGGTTTATTCCCCTGCCCAAGCTGCCCTCGGCTAAGGAGACTGCTGAGCTCCTCATGAACCATGTCTTCCGGATATTTGGTATTCCCCTGGACGTGGTCTCTGACCGAGGTCCCCAATTCTCGTCCCGGTTTTGGGGGCCTTCTGCAGGCTTGTTGGGGCCACAGCCAGCCTATCGTCGGGGGTTCCATCCAGAGTCTAATGGCCAAACGGAACGGATTAATCAGGATCTGGAGACCACCCTGCGGTGTATGGCGGCCAGTAATCCCACGTCTTGGGCCACCTATATCATTTGGGCTGAATATGCCCACAACACCCTCCAGTCCTCAGCCACCGGATTGTCCCCCTTCGAATGCCAGTTCGGTTACAACCCTCCATTGTTTCCAGAGGAGGAGGCGCAAGTTGGTGTTCCCTCGGCCCAGCGCTTTGTCCAACGCTGTAGGCGGACCTGGAAGAAGGCCAGGCGTGCCCTCCTTCGGACCTCCCAGAGATACCAAAGTCAGGCTAATCGCCACCGCCGGACGGCCCCTAGTTTCCGAGCTGGTCAGAGAGTTTGGTTGGCCACTAAGAACCTGCCCCTCCGGGTCGAATCCAGGAAGCTTTCCCAGAGATACATCGGGCCTTTCCGCATTGCTAGAAAGGTTAACCCTGTGTCGTATCGTTTGGTTCTCCCTCGCTCCCTTAGAGTTAACCCCACTTTCCATGTTTCACTCCTTAAACCTGTCTTGTCTTCTCCCTTTGCCCCCCCCACGCAGACCCCCGCCACCTCCCAGGATCATTGACGGCCAGCCAGCCTACACAGTCCGCCGGATACTGGACTCCCGGAGGGTCCAGAACTCTCTGCAGTATCTGGTGGACTGGGAGGGCTACGGGCCGGAGGAGCGCTCCTGGGTTCCAGCCAGGGACATCCTGGACCCAGGTTTGATCCGAGATTTTCGCACCCTGGGGCCAGGGTGTTCTGGAAGGAACGTCAGGAGTCGTTCCTAGAGGAGGGGGTCCTGTCAGCTTCCTGCCTCCTGTTTGTCTCCGGGCCTCTAGAGGTCATCTGTGTTCCCCTCTGCCTTAGTTCTTCCTCGTGTGTGTCAGCTTCCTGCCTCCTGTTTGTCTCCGGGCCTCTAGAGGTCATCTGTGTTCCCCCTCTGCCTTAGTTCTTCCTAATGTGTCCTAATTAGCTTGATCCAGGTCACCTGTGCCTTGTTTCCCCTTGTGTATTTTAGCTGTGTGTTTTCCCCTTGTTTCTCACTTGGTTATTGCGTCCTGACTATGTGTCTCCTGCTTTGTCCCACCGTGTCTGTCATAGTAAGTTGTTCAAAGTTATCTTTAGTTTGTTTTTCTCCCCTCGTGGAGTTGTTTTGTTTTGCCTCCTGTTTTGGAACATTAAATCTACTTGCCTGGAGTATTGCCTTGGGTGTTTCATTTGGGTCCTACAACACCTCCTCTGTGGCTAAGGGGTAGTACCCCCAGCTCTCCACATCTGAGACCGGAGTTTCTAGCCCGGCTTGTGACACCTACACACTGAGTTTGTCCGTCGCCAGCGTTTCTAAATCCATTGGGACACTGGCACAGGTAGCTACCCACCTGATTAAGACAGGTTCCCCATTCCCCACAAATATGTTGGTACTCAACACACTCTTCTATGTCTGAAAGATAAAGAGAGTGTTGAGATTGATGAGGATGAAGTGGAGATGGAGAGATGATGGTGAAAGTGTCTGATTATAAGGATGATACTAAAGACAGAATTCTTACCCAAGCATTGTCGAGTGGCACCAGCGACGTCCATAAACCCAGTAAGACACTCACAGTAGTAGCTACCAACAGTATTGAAACAAGCTGAATTGTCCCCACAGATGAGTGAGTTGTTACCACAGATGAGTGAGTTGCAGCAGAAACAGAGGAAGAAAATGTAGAGAGGAGGGAGTGAAAAGATGCCAGGTCCGCAGGGAGTCTAGTTTTCCTCCATTTCCGCTCGGCTGCACACTTATACATGTACTAATGAGGGGAATATGAACCAGGTGTGTGTAATTGACAAGACAAGACAAATGGAATGATGAGATATGGAGCGGCAGTGGCTAGAAGGCCGGTGACGACAAGCCTAAGCCTGCCCAAACAAGGAGGGGAGGCAGCTTCGGAGGAAGTCATGACGGTACCCCCGGGAGATGACAAGTGCCTGGATTAGGACCTGTGCCGCCTCCTGTGTAAGGTAGGGTCGTACTCTGCGAATGTTGTAGAGCATGAACCTACAGGATCGGGTCACCGCTTTGATGTTAGCGGAGAACGACAGGGTGTTGTCCAGGGTCACGCCAAGGTTCTTTGCACTCTGGAAGGAGGACACATTATGTTCTGAAAAAATATATCACTACTAAACAGTACATAGTGTTGAATGTTCCTAAACAAGGTCTGTTTAATGCTGGAGATTATCAGAGGTCAACATTCCTGATCAAAGTACATTAGTAAAGCAAAATACTACACATGAAAATATAATCATATTCTCCATCATTACCAATACAATTCACACATCTAGTAACTCTTGCTCCTTGGTCCTTGAGTAACGCTAAATGTGGACATAAAACAAAGGTTGAACTGCACACATACATACATATATTATATAGGTTTTAAGTAGACTCAATGATGATGTGTTGGTCAAATAAAAAGCAGAAAATTGACTGACCCACAATCAGGAGAAATAGAATCTCTACCAGGCGGTGTCACACGTCAGTTTGGCTTTAGTTCAAAACAATAATTTGGTAACCTCATGCATGTTCCCACACTCACAGGGAAGTAACAATAGTTCACCATGACTAGCAATGTATTTTTATTTTAAGTCAAAAACAAAGAGGAACTGTCTGGGTATCACAAGAAGATAAATTCAATAGCAATTCGCATCAGGTTGATTTGTCTAGTTTCGCGTAGACCGCTTCCACTTTCCTAAATGATGGTCTATCTAGAGGAGGTACACAATTCCAGTTAATCTTCCCTCGTTTGGCCAGGGATTGCACCCACTTATTTGCACCCACTTACTTACTAGATTTCACCCAGGTACAATAATTCAGTTTCTGATTAAAAGGGAAGCATGAAAACCAGCAGACACTGATCAGGGATGAGTTGCATCCCTGAATTAGACTCTAGTCTAGAGGGTTTATCTCCAAGATAGACCCTCCAAGATTGACATTCCCTATATACATTAGAGTGTCTAGTTTGAGAAACAGGCGCCTCACATGTCCTCAACTGGCAGCTTCATTAAATAGTACCCGCAAAACACCAGTCTCAATGTCAACAGTGAAGAGGTGACTCCGGGATGCTGACCTTCTAGGCAGAGTTGCAAAGAAAAAGCCATATCGCAGGATGAGTTGCATCCCTTAATTAGACTCTAGTATAGAGGGTCTATCTCCCTCCAAGATTGACATTCCCTACATTGATCTAAAACACCAACATGCACAGTATAGACACTATCGATTGCTTATCAACAGGGCCACTTAAACCAGCTGACTTATGAAAAAGCTGACTCCATCCCACCAAAACAGGCTGACATTTCAGACTGTCTTTTCAAACAGCTCTTAAACTAAAAGGGCATTATTATAGTTTTCACAATTTCACAGTCTTATTCCAACCTCACAGTGTTTAAATATATATAAAACACAGGAAAATTATGTTTTTGACAGCACTGGGCCTTTAAGTCAGTTTGGGTGTTTGGAAGTCTTTACACCATGTGGGCAAGCCTACTGAGGCAAAAAAAAAGAAAAAATGGGTGTGCAATGAACAAATTCATTGTACTTTCAGTATGGTGTAGTGCTTTAGTTTTTAAGAAATGTACAGCTCATATTTAGAAATTTGAATCAGAATGGAGCAAATAATAGCGAGATAATTTTTTGATTAAAATACATTTTAATACACAGGAAAAATATTACTTTCACTTAAAATAACTTGGTTACAACAACAACCAAGTGGCATGATACTGGACAAATACAGCTTTGAGTGGATATACCACTATTCTAGAAAAATGTATGCTACAAATTACAGACCATGCTTATGAGACTAAAATGACTTATGTATTTTGCCATAGAGATGAGAGCTCTGCTGTTACAGTCTGGAACTTTTAAGCGTTATATACATGAGATATTGTATATCTATTAACATAAAGTTATGTGTTCTTATATTTTTTTTTTTGATACATTTTATACTACTTAATTGAATAAAAATGCTGGCATTTGTCCTTGCAAGCCAAGAGACAATGTTACAAATGGATTCCAAGTAAAGCTTTTCTTATAACACCAATAGTTCAAATCCATGTCTTATTTGCTATAGAGTTGTATATCCTGTTGCAGTCGGTGTCCTCCACGGCGTTTGCGACTGAAATTGCGACACCACAGGGACATGATCAGGGATAGGACCACAAAGGCCAGTGCCACAGAAATGCACACCCACATCACCACCGACAGCTGGCCGCTTTCCTGCAAACAAGGAATAACAAGCATTAGACACACCATCTAGACAGTATGAACAAAACAACATCAGCAATCAACAAGCATCAAACTCTCCTAAATAATGTGACAAATGCATCAAATACTTAAATAATATGACATATGCATCAAACGCTTACATTCAGCAGTTAAAAAAATGAACATTTCTAGAGGAACCAAAGAAGTCTCTGACACAGATATCTGGGAATATATTTTCTCCCCCTTCAGATGTGCTACACTAGCTAGGTTTCCATCCAATTGGCGACAGATTTACATGGGAATATTAAACAATCTGCATTAAAACAATATGCGCATTTTCACACCAGAGAGGTGTTTCCATCAAACTGACTTGTTGCAGATAAAATGCTGTGCGTGATGACATAGTGCACATAAAAATACCCTTTGCGGTTAAATTCCCATGTTTCCCAATTGAAAAATACAAGTTAAATGGGTTTCCATGGCATTTTCAACTCTACTGATGGTTTTCTCACAAACATATGTTGCAATATATATGTGCCCACTCCGGTATTGGCACCTGCGCTCTAGTCCACAGCGCTGTTTACGGATAAGTATATGTGCGCTGTTGGCTAGGGTGCACGTATTGCCTACATGATGAGATTATTATGGACAAAAGAGCGAGATTGTTTATATTTGTCAAACTATAGCCTAGCATCGATGATCATGTCACCAGAATAAGACCCTTGATATTTATTGCACATTCACCACCCTGTAAAGTTCATCATACATTTATTTAATCTGTTGCCTAATAAACTGCATGCTTTCCAGACGAGTCGTAGTGGGAGGACGGAAAACTGGTTAGTGTTCTCATCACCTTTTTCTGATGGATTCCCTTCAGCAGAGCAAATGTGCTGAGATGGTTGCAGGAGCACACAGTGTGGGTGGAGTTTGACATCACTGAAGTGCAACCCCGCCCAGACCACTCCCCCGGTCCATTCTCATCCGACCAATAAACACAGGTGGGGTCAACATCACTGGACTAGGATACAGTGTATATATGAGTTGGGGTTCATTCCATTTTCACTCAGTCAATTCAGGAAAAAATGTGACTTCATGCAAAATATATAAATGAAAAACATGTTTTACTGACAGCCAGACACTATTAAGAAGAGACACAAGTGTTACCTGCTGGTGATTGAAGGTGAGATTAACCGGTTGGGGCAGGTTTGTTGTGTTGGAGTTGCTAACGGACACCGTCACAGCACTGGACATGAGCTGCTGGCTCTGATGAGAAAAACTGTCCTTCAGAGTATCCAGATTCTTATAGCTGAGCAGAACGACAAAGGCAAACCCTGCACACCAAAAACAACAAAAGAAAACATAAGGCCTGATACAAAAACATGTGCAACAATATCCCAAGCGAATCCATCAATGTGTGCCTGTAATAATATTTTGAGGAGATGATTGGTACTGTAGGACCGCGGCTACCTGGGTAATTCTGGTAATCTCCAACCGCCGTCTCCCAGGTGGTGTCAAGTTGAGTGTTCTCATTGGTCAGGCTGACTGGTCCTTCAGGTGGAGTCTCTCCTCACCATAATCTCAACCTCTGTTTATCAAGATAGACAAAATCAACACAGACCAGAAATCACCATTACTGAAATAACACAATATTGCATTTATTTGATTTGAATATTGTAACAATCTAATGTGCTTGTTAGTGCTCCTTTTACAGTCAGTATGGTGTTCAGATTGTGGTCAGTAAATGGTAAATATGTGGTCAGCGTGTGCTCAGTGTGTGTGTGTTACTTGTGTGGTTGGTCTCTATCCTGGTCACGTTCTCTGTCAGCAGTGGAGCGATCAGTCTGATAGACATTTCAATTGTCCTCAGTAACTTAGTCACTTCACCATTGGACTGGACGCCCAGGTGAAGAACATCAGTGGTATTAACAAGTAACTAGAGAAGAGAGACATAAGGGTTTTATACGTGTGTGGTTGCATGTGTGTGTGTGTGTGTTTCTGTGTGGTGACTTACTGTCAAAAGCACATTTGCAGTCAGCAGCTGTCTTGAAGTTCCAGGCAATGTAGAGTTGCTCAACACCAAACAGTTGTTTCTCAACAGAGACACGAAACTGTAAAAGCCTGGTAGAGTCTAGGAGGGAGGGAGGGGGGGGCATGTGCAGCCGTGGGAAAAATGCACTAAACATTTCAAGATCAAGGAAAAATACCCTTTTCTCAATTCTTAGTGTAATAATTTTAAAGTAAAGCTTTACCTGACCAGGCTGTGTTTCATACTGGTCACAATTAAGCTCTAAAGTAAAAACATGGAGACATATTATCTCAATACCCTTCTACAGTACACTATGTCCAGACCCGTGCATGACAAAGGAGTGCATCATGGACGACAGGTGGAATGGTGCTTGTCTCTCACCTACACACTTAGTTTGGTTGTTGCCGAAGTTAGTAAATCCAGCAGGACACAGGCACCAGTAGCTGCCATTCAGGTTGTGGCAGATGCCCCCCTTTCCACATACTCCTTCTGTGTTACACACGTTAATGTCTTACAGAGAAAGAGAGAGATGAGTAAGTCGCCTGAGGAAGAAATATGGATATTAGGGTGATGACAAGGAAACACTGCACACACACTGCACACACACACACACACATTAAACAATACTTACCCAAACACTGTCCAGTTGCAATATTTGTGGGCTGTAATGTGAACCCAGGAAGACACTCACAATAGTAACTGCCAATGGTATTGAGGCAAATTGAATGGTCCTCACAGATTTGGGGATTGGCCATACACTCATTGATATCTAGATGACATAACATGGAGACCAGGGGGTAAATAAAACTTAACACAGAATGTAATGGTGGTTCAGTACAGTCAGCCAGTACATGGAAGACAGACAAGTTAAGGTAGCCATCTTAGAATATTTAGACAAAACCCAATACAAGAAGACCCAATAATAATTGTTTCTCTCACCTACACAGTGAGGTCGTCTGTAGTTGTAGTTACTGAATCCTGTGGGACACTTGCACTGGTAGCTACCCACCTGATTGAGACAGATGTCCCATTCCCCACAAATATGTTGGTTCTCAGCACACTCATCTATGTCTGAAAGAGAAATAGAGTGTTGAGATTGATGAGGATGAAGTGGAGATGGAGAGATGAGGGTGAAAGTGTCTGATTATAAGGATGATACTAAAGACAGAATTCTTACCCAAGCATTGTCGAGTGGCACCAGCGAAGTCCTTAAATCCAGTAAGACACTCACAGTAGTAGCTACCAACAGTATTGAAACAAGCTGAATTGTCCCCACAGATGAGTGAGTTGTTACTACACTCATCGATATCTATATTACACAACATATACAAAATAACGTTATGACATGTGTAATGTAGTTACATGGCCATTTAAAAGCACTGGTTTTGTCTCGTCTCAAACTCAAGGTAGCCATAAGACTATTGGTTTAAAGCCCTATACATCAGAGGAAAATAATGTTATTTCTCACCTACACACACAAGGTTCATACAGACAGCATCCTTACACTAACCTACGTATATATCTACATGAGAAAGGCCAGATAGGTATTTAAAGTTATGACAGAGATCATATTTAAGTCAAAATAGATACATATTTTCTGAATAAAGACACCCCTTGAAGTGAATGGTGTTGAATGTTCTTGAGCAAGGTCTGGTTAATGCTGGAGAATGAACAAATTAGCTATTTATAAATTGCTGATTTAGGTGAATATTACTGATCAACCTAACAATACAATAATTTAAAAAATTTAAGTCTAAAATACATTACACATGAATATATCATATCACCATCAGTCTTCATCATCATTAACATCACAAATAGCATAATACAAAATCCCCCTTAGCTTCATCTCCACCTTTCTGTGGAGCTCCATGACCATGGTCCTTGAGAAGCGCTAAATGAAGACATAAACAAAGGTTGAACTGCACACATACATATATTATATAGCTTTTAAATAGACTAAATTATGATATTTTAGTCAAATAAAAAGCTGAACATTTACTGACCCAGAATCAGGAGAAATAGAATTGCTCCCATGCTCTATAACAGGCAGTGAGTTAATGTCACATGTCAGCTTGGCTTGAATTCTAAATAATAATTTGGTAACCTCACGCATGTGGTAAGCACAGGGAAGTAACAATAGTTCATCATAACTAGCAACTTCTTTCTCAATAAAGAGCAACCGCCCCTATAAACCAAATTCTCATTCAGAAAACAGCCTATGTGTCATTAATATGAGTCTGAAACATTTATTCTATACTGTCAAAATTTGCTACAAAGTGTAAATAGGATAATTTGTCAGAAAGTCAGTCTTTAACTGAGTTCTGTGAGATTGTGGTCGTGACTACTGCATCACAACTGTGAGAGTGTGATTTGAAGGAGTCGGGCGCAGGAGGGTAAATCACAGAAGACAGATTTCCATAGTACATACATTTACATTTACGTCATTTAGCAGATGCTCTTATCCAGAGCGACTTACAAATTGGTGCATTCACATTATAGCCAGTGGGATAACCACTTTACAATATGTTATTTTTTGGGGGGGTGGGGTAAGGGGGGGTAGAAGGATTACTTTATCCTAACCCAGGTATTCCTTAAAGAGGTGGGGTTTCAAGTGTCTCCGGAAGGTGGTGAGTGACTCCGCTGTCCTGGCGTCGTGAGGGAGCTTGTTCCACCATTGGGGTGCCAGAGCAGCGAACAGTTTTGACTGAGCTGAGCGGGAACTGTGCTTCCGCAGAGGTAGGGGGGCCAGCAGGCCAGAGGTGGATGAACGCAATGTCCTCGTTTGGGTGTAGGGACTGATCAGAGCCTGGAGGTACGTAGGTGCCGTTCCCCTCACAGCTCCGTAGGCAAGCACCATGGTCTTGTAGCAGATGCGAGCTTCGACTGGAAGCCAGTGGAGTGTGCGGAGGAGCGGGGTGACGTGAGAGAACTTGGGAAGGTTGAACACCAGACGGGCTGCAGCGTTCTTGTCAAAGGCTGATGTCGATGTGTGGTGGGAGTCAGGCGCAGGACACAGAGGCTCAGTCAAAACGACTTTACTGGACTGAGAAAACAAACACTCAATACAAAGAATATAGACCTCGACACAGGAGGTAAAACGAACACGCAAACCATGCGTAACAAGAATAATCCGATCAAGGAAAACCAAATTGACAACACCAGACAGGCGGACAATTACACACAAATACCCACAAACAAAATGAGAAACTTATAGGGGACATAATGAACACTAACTAGACACCGGTGTACAAATAAGACAAAACCAAACAAACATCGATAACATTCAACGGTGGCAGCTAGTACTCCGGGGACGACGAACGCCGAAGCCTGCCCGAGCAAGGAGGAGGAGCAGTCTCGGCAGAATTCGTGACAGTACCCCCCCCTTGACGCGCGGCCCCAGCCGTGCGCCGACCCCAGCCTCTGGGACGACCAGGAGGACGCGGAGCAGGGCGCATAGGATGACCACGGTGGAACTCAGTCAGGAGGGATGGATCTAAGATGTCCCTCCTAGGCACCCAGCACCGTTCCTCCGGGCCGTACCCCTCCCACTCCACGAGATATTGGAGACCCCCCATCCGACGTCTCAAATCCAGGATGGACCGAACTGTGTACGCCGGAGCCCCCTCGATGTCCAGTGGGGGCGGAGGGGTCTCTCTTATCTCACAGTCCTGGAGTGGACCAGCTACCACCGGCCTGAGAAGAGACACATGGAACGAGGGGTTAATGTGATAATCAATAGGCAGTTGTAACCTGTAACACACCTCGTTCAATCTCCTCAGGACTTTAAATGGCCCCACAAACTGCCGACCCAGCTTCCGGCAGGGCAGGCGGAGGGGCAGGTTTCGAGTCGAGAGCCAGACTCGATCTCCAGGTGCGTACACCGGACCCTCACTGCGGTGGAGATCGGCGCTCGCCTTCTGTTGACAGATGGCCCGCTGCAGATGGACGTGTGCAGCATTCCACGTCTCCTCCGAGCGCCGCAACCACTCATCCACCGCAGGAGCCTCGATCTGGCTCTGATGCCATGGTGCCAGGACCGGCTGATACCCCAACACACACTGGAAAGGGGTTAGGTTGGTGGAGGAGTGGCGGAGAGAGTTCTGTGCCATCTCTGCCCAGGGGATATACCTCGACCACTCCTCCGGCCGGCCCTGGCAATAGGATCTCAGAAACCTACCCACATCCTGGTTCACTCTTTCTACCTGCCCATTGCTCTCTGGGTGGTACCCCGAGGTAAGGCTCACCGAGACCCCCAAGCGTTCCATGAACGCCCTCCAGACTCTGGAGGTGAACTGGGGACCTCGATCAGACACTATATCCTCGGGCACCCCGTAGTGCCGGAAGACGTGGGTAAACAGTGCCTCAGCGGTCTGTAGGGCAGTAGGGAGACCCGGCATTGGGAGGAGACGACAGGCCTTAGAGAACCGATCCACAACGACCAGTATAGTGGTATTCCCCTGAGAGGGGGGAAGGTCAGTAACAAAGTCCACCGAGAGGTGAGACCATGGCCGTTGTGGAATGGGCAGGGGTTGTAACTTCCCCCTGGGCAGGTGTCTAGGCGCCTTACACTGAGCGCACACCGAGCAGGAGGAGACATAAACCCTCACATCCCTAGCTAACGTTGGCCACCAGTACTTAGCGCTAAGGCAGTGCACTGTCCGGCCAATACCTGGATGTCCAGAGGAGGGTGACGTATGAGCCCAATAAATAAGACGATCACGAACTTCGAGCGGAACGTACGTCCGACCCACAGGACACTCTGGGGGAGTAGGGTCGATGCATGCGCCCGCTCGATTTCCGCATCGACCTCCCACACCACCGGTGCCACCAGACAAGACTCTGGCAGTATGGGAGTGGGCTCAATGGACCTCAGTCAAAATGAGAAAAGGGTGTTGAGCCCCCTCAAGCCAATGCCTCCACACCTTTAGGGCTTGCACCACGGCTAACAGCTCCCTGTCCCCTACGTCATAATTTCGCTCCGCCGGGCTGAGCTTCTTAGAATAGAAAGCACAGGGGCGGAGTTTAGGTGGCGTGCCGGACCGTTGCGACAGTACTGCCCCAATACCGGCCTCTGACGCGTCCACCTCTACCTGGAATGGTAAAGCGGGTTCCGGATGCGCCAGCACCGGAGCCGAAGTGAACAGGTCCTTCAGTTTACCAAATGCCCTGTCCGCTTCAGCTGACCACTGCAAACGCACCGGGCCCCCTTTCAGCAGGGAAGTTATGGGAGCTGCCACCTGTCCAAAACCCCGGATAAACCTCCGGTAGTAATTGGCAAAACCCCAAAACTGCTGCACCTCTTTAACAGTGGTTGGGGTTTGCCAATTACGCATGGCTGACACACGGTCAACCTCCATCTTCACCCCTGACGCGGACAACCGATAACCCAAAAAGGAGACAGACTCCTGGAAAAACAGACATTTCTCTGCCTTGACATACAAGTCATGCTCCAACAACCTACCCAACACTCGGCGCACCAGGGCTACATGCTCGGCTCGTGTAGAAGAGTACACTAGGATGTCGTCAATGTACACTACCACACCCTGCCCATGCATGTCCCGGAAGATCTCGTCCACAAAGGATTGGAAGACTGAAGGAGCATTCATTAACCCGTATGGCATGACGAGATACTCATAATGACCCGAGGTGGTGCTAAATGCTGTTTTCCATTCATCTCCCTCCCTAATGCGCACCAGGTTGTTGGCGCTCCTGAGATCCAATTTTGTGAAGAACCGCGCTCCGCTTAATGATTCAGTCATACTCGCAATCAGAGGAAGAGGATAACTGTATTTAACATGGTCTGATTGAGACTACGGTAATCAATACACGGGCGCAAACACCCATCTTTCTTCTTCACAAAGAAGAAACTCGAGGACGCCGGGGAAGTGGAGGTCCGCATGTATCCTTGTCTCAGGGACTCGGCTATGTAAGTCTCCATAGCCGCCGTCTCCTCTTGAGACAAAGGATACACATGGCTCCGCGGAAGGGCTGCTCCTATCTGGAGGTCTATCGCACAATCCCCCTGTCTATGAGGTGGCAACCGCGTCGCCCTCGTTTTGCTGAACACGAGTGCTAAATCCTCATACTCAGGGGGAATGTGCATTGCGGGCACTTGGTTAGGACTCTCCACCGAGGTCGCCCCCACGGTAACACCTAGACATCGCCCTACACACTGGGCAGACCACTCCTTGAGAGCCCTCTGTTGCCACGAAATGGTGGGATCATGGGTGATTAACCAGGGAAGCCCCAGCACCACGGGATACGCAGGAGAGTCGATCAGATATAACTGAATGGTCTCCTCATGACCCCCCTGCGTATTCATCTTTAGTGGTGCTGTGACTTCTCTAATCAACCCTGATCCCAAAGGGCGGCTATCTAGTGCATGGACAGGGAAGGGAGCATCAACAGGCAGGAGGGGAATCCCTAACCTTACACAAAATTTCCGATCAACAAAATTCCCAGCTGCGCCTGAATCGACTAGCGCCTTATGCTGGGAATGAGGTGCAACCTGAGGAAATCTTACAGGTATACACAAGTGAACAACAGAGAGCTCTGGGTAAGTGGGGCGCCTACTCACCTGAAATGACTCCCCAGTGCGTGACCTGTAGTCCCGTCCCCCTGGAGACCCTCCCCAGCACCTAGCCGCAGTGTGCCCTCCACGGCCACAGTTGGTGCAGGGGACGGCCCCCCTCGGGCTCTCTCTCCTCCTCTCTCTAGCGCCAGCACCCCCGAGCTCCATAGGGCTCGGCTCGGAGGTGCTGAAGGATGGAATGGACGGCCCCAACTCGGGACGTCCGCGGGTGGCCAGCAGGGTATCGAGACGGATGGACATGTCCACCAACTGGTCGAACAATAGGTTGGTGTCCCTGCAGGCCAGCTCTCGACGAACGTCCTCCCGCAGACTGCATCGATAGTGGTCGATGAGGGCCCTCTCATTCCTCCCCGCATCCACCGCTAGAGTCCGGAAATCCAGGGCGAACTCCTGTGCGCTCCTCTTCCCCTGTCGGAGGTGGAACAGACGCTCCCCTGCCGCTTTCCCCTCAGGTGGATGATCGAACACTGCCCTGAAGCGGCGGGAGAACTCTGCGTAGGTGATGGTGGCGCCGTCTATTCCCCTCCATTCGGCGTTGGCCCACTCCAACGCCTTGCCGGAGAGACAGGAGATGAGGGCGGAAACGCTCTCGTATCCCGAGGGCGCCGGGTGTATGGTGGCCAGGTAGAGTTCCACCTGCAGGAGGAACCCCTGACACCCGGCTGCGGTGCCATCATACGCCCTCGGGAGCGAGAGCCGAATCCCACTGGATTCCGGTGCTGGGATGGGAAGACTGGCCGATGGTGGTGGTAAGGTTGGAGGAGGTGTGGGCACCCCTCCTCTCTCCCATCGGCGCAGTGTTCATCACCTCATGCAGGGCGGATCCGAGTTGCTGGATCCTAGCGTCTTGACCGCTGACCCGATCCTCCAGCGACTCGGGTGCCGCCGCTGCTCCTGCTGACTCCATAATGGTGTGTAATTCTGTCAAAGGCTGATGTCGATGTGTGGTGGGAGTCAGGCGCAGGACACAGAGGTTCAGTCAAAACGACTTTACTGGACTGAGAAAACAAACACTCAATACAAAGAATAAAGACCTCGACACAGGAGGTAAAACGAACACGCAAACCATGCGTAACAAGAATAATCCGATCAAGGAAAACCAAACTGACAACACCAGACAGGCGGACAATTACACACAAATACCCACAAACAAAACGAGAAACTTATAGGGGACATAATGAACACTAACTAGACACCGGTGTACAAATAAGACAAAACCAAACAAACATCGATAACATTCAACGGTGGCAGCTAGTACTCCGGGGACGACGAACGCCGAAGCCTGCCCGAGCAAGGAGGAGGAGCAGTCTCGGCAGAATTCGTGACAGTTCTGGATGAGTTGTATGGGTTTAATGGCACAGGCAGGGAGCCCAGCCAACAGCGAGTTGCAGTAATCCAGACGGGAGATGACAAGTGCCTGGATTAGGACCTGTGCCGCTTCCTGTGTAAAGTAGAGTAGTACTCTGCGAATGTTGTAGAGCATGAACCTACAGGATCGGGTCACCGCTTTGATGTTAGCGGAGAACGACAGGGTGTTGTCCAGGGTCACGCCAAGGTTCTTTGCACTCTGGAAGGAGGACACATTATGTTCTGAAAAAATATCTCACTACTAAACAGTACATAGTGTTGAATGTTCCTAAACAAGGTCTGTTTAATGCTGGAGATTATCAGAGGTCAACATTCCTGATCAAAGTACATTAGTAAAGCAAAATACTACACATGAAAATATAATCATATTCTCCATCATTACCAATACAATTCAGAAACCATGGTTTGGGATACGGTTGAGTAAAACCATTCCCACATCTAGTAACTCTTGGTCCTTGGTCCTTGAGTAGCGCTAAATGTGGACATAAAATAAAGGTTGAACTGCACACATACATACATATATTATATAGGTTTTAAGTAGACTCAATGATGATGTGTTGGTCAAATAAAAAGAAGAAAATTGACTGACCCACAATCAGGAGAAATAGAATCTCTACCAGGCGGTGTCACACGTCAGTTTGGCTTTAGTTCTAAAGAATAATTTGGTAACCTCATGCATGTTCCCACACTCACAGGGAAGTAACAATAGTTCACCATGACTAGCAACGTATTTTTATTTTAAGTCAAAAACAAAGAGGAACTGTCTGGGTATCACAAGAAGATAAATTCAATAGCAATTCGCATCAGGTTGATTTGTCTAGTTTCGCGTAGACCGCTTCCACTTTCCTAAATGATGGTCTATCTAGAGGAGGTACACAATTCCAGTTAATCTTCCCTCGTTTGGCCAGGGATTGCACCCACTTATTTGCACCCACTTACTTACTAGATTTCACCCAGGTACAATAATTCAGTTTCTGATTAAAAGGGAAGCATGAAAACAAGCAGACACTGATCAGGGATGAGTTGCATCCCTGAATTAGACTCTAGTCTAGAGGGTTTATCTCCAAGATAGACCCTCCAAGATTGACATTCCCTATATACATTAGAGTGTCTAGTTTGAGAAACAGGCACCTCACATGTCCTCAACTGGCAGCTTCATTAAATAGTACCCGCAAAACACCAGTCTCAATGTCAACAGTGAAGAGGTGACTCCGGGATGCTGACCTTCTAGGCAGAGCTGCAAAGAAAAAGCCATATCGCAGGATGAGTTGCATCCCTTAATTAGACTCTAGTATAGAGGGTCTATCTCCCTCCAAGATTGACATTCCCTACATTGATCTAAAACACCAACATGCACAGTATAGACACTGTCGATTGCTTATCAACAGGGCCACATAAACCAGCTGACTTGTGAAAAAGCTGACTTAAAATCCATATTTCACTCTGAAGCACCGCTACTTATCTTTGTCTCTCCCTTTCAAAATATCTTGCACAAGGCAAGCCAAAACTCCATCCCACCAAAACAGGCTGACATTTCAGACTGTCTTTTCAAACAGCTCTTAAACTAAAAGGGCATTATCATAGTTTTCACAATTTCACTGTCTTATTCCAACCTCACAGTGTTTAAATATATATATAACACAGGAAAATCATGTTTTTGACAGCACTGGGCCTTTAAGTCAGTTTGGGTGTTTGGAAGTCTTTACACCATGTGGGCAAGCCTACTGAGGCAAAAAAATAAATAATGGGTGTGCAATGAACAAATTCATTGTACTTTCAGTATGGTGTAGTGCTTTAGTTTTTAAGAAATGGACAGCTCATATTTAGATATTTGAATCAGAATGGAGCAAATAATAGCAAGATAATTTTTTGATTAAAATACATTTTAATACACAGGAAAAATATTACTTTCACTTAAAATAACTCGGTTACAACAACAACAAAGTGGCATGATACTGGACAAATACAGCTTTGAGTGGATATACCACTATTCTAGAAAAATTCATGCTACAAATTACAGACCATGCTTATGAGACTAAAATGACTTATGTATTTTGCCATAGAGATGAGAGCTCTGCTGTTACAGTCTGGAACTTTTAAGCGTTATATACATGAGATATTGTATATCTATTAACATAAAGTTATGTGTTCTTATATATTTTTTGTTTGATACATTTTATACTACTTAATTAAATAAAAATGCTGGCATTTGTCCTTGCAAGCCAAGAGACAATTTTACAAATGGATTCCAAGTAAAAGCTTTTCTTATAACACCAATAGTTCAAATCCATGTCTTATTTGCTATAGAGTTGTATATCCTGTTGCAGTCGGTGTCCTCCACGGCGTTTGCGACTGAAATTGCGACACCACAGGGACATGATCAGGGATAGGACCACAAAGGCCAGTGCCACAGAAATGCCCACCCACATCACCACCGACAGCTGGCCGCTTTCCTGCAAACAAGGAATAACAAGCATTAGACACACCATCTAGACAGTATGAACAAAACAACATCAGCAATCAACAAGCATCAAACTCTCCTAAATAATGTGACAAATGCATCAAATACTTAAATAATATGACATATGCATCAAACGCTTACATTCAGCAGTTTAAAAAATGAACATTTCTAGAGGAACCAAAGAAGTCTCTGACACAGATATCTGGGAATATATTTTCTCCCCCTTCAGATGTGCTACACTAGCTAGGTTTCCATCCAATTGGCGACAGATTTACATGGGAATATTAAACAATCTGCATTAAAACAATATGCGCATTTTCACACCAGAGAGGTGTTTCCATCAAACTGACTTGTTGCAGATAAAATGCTGTGCGTGATGACATAGTGCACATAAAAATACCCTTTGCGGTTACATTCCCATGTTTCCCAATTGAAAAATACAAGTTAAATGGGTTTCCATGGCATTTTCAACTCTACTGATGGTTTTCTCACAAACATATGTTGCAATATATATGTGCCCACTCCGGTATTGGCACGTGTGCTCTAGTCCACAGCGATGTTTACGGATAAGTATATGTGCGCTGTTGGCTAGAGTGCACGTATTGCCTACATGATGAGATTATTATGGACAAAAGAGCGAGATTGTTTTATTTGTCAAACTGCAGCCAATCATCGATGATCATGTCACCAGAATAAGACCCTCGATATTTATTGGAAAGCAGCATCGAGCTCATCACCTTGCACATTTACCACCTTGTGAAGTTCATCATAAATGTATTTAATCTGGTGCCTAATAAACTGCATGCTTTCCTGACGAGACATAGAGGGAGAACCACACACGTCATAGCGTGACTCCAAATTTACTTCGATATGATGGTTATTACATCAATATTTGCGCATAAAAGCGTTTCCACCTACATTTCTTGCAGATTTATTTTTACCGACACAAAAAGATGCCACCTTGTCTAGCGTATTTTGTTTTCTTGACATTTTGAAAGTTTACCAAAACATTTTCTGTTTCCATCAGTTCTGTCATGACATTTTTTTATCCGACATGTACTTTACTCGCATAAAAAAAGTTGGATGGAAACTGGTTAGTGTTCTCATCACCTTTTTCTGATGGATTCCCTTCAGCAGAGCAAATGTGCTGAGATGGTTGCAGGAGCACACAGTGTGGGTGGAGTTTGACATCACTGAAGTGCAACCCCGCCCAGACCACTCCCCCGGTCCATTCTCATCCGACCAATAAACACAGGTGGGGTCAACATCACTGGACTAGGATACAGTGTATATATGAGTTGGGGTTCATTCCATTTTCACTCAGTCAATTCAGGAAAAACATGTTTTACTGACAGCCAGAGACTATTAAGAAGAGACACAAGTGTTACCTGCAGGTGATTGAAGGTGAGATTAACCGGATGGGGCAGGTTTGTTGTGTTGGAGTTGCTAACGGACACCGTCACAGCACTGGACATGAGCTGCTGGCTCTGATGAGAAAAACTGTCCTTCAGAGTATCCAGATTCTTATAGCTGAGCAGAACAACAAAGGCAAACCCTGCACACAAAAAACAACACAAGAAAACATAAGGCCTGATACAAAAACATGTGCAACAATATCCCAAGCGAATCCATCAATGTGTGCCTGTAATAATATTTTGAGGAGATGATTGGTACTGTAGGACCGCGGCTACCTGGGTAATTCTGGTAATCTCCAACCGCCGTCTCCCAGGTGGTGTCAAGTTGAGTGTTCTCATTGGTCAGGCTGACTGGTCCTTCAGGTGGAGTCTTGTCTCTCCTCACCATAATCTCAGCCTCTGTTTATCAAGATAGACAAAATCAACACAGACCAGAAATCACCATTACTGAAAGAACACAATATTGCATTTATTTGATTTGAACATTGTAACAATCCAATGTGCTTGTTAGTGCTCCTTTTACAGTCAGTATGGTGTTCAGATTGTGGTCAGTAAATGGTAAATATGTGGTCAGCGTGTGTTCAGTGTGTGTGTTACTTGTGTGGTTGGTCTCTATCCTGGTCACGTTCTCTGTCAGCAGTGGAGCGATCAGTCTGATAGACATTTCAATTGTCCTCAGTAACTTAGTCACTTCACCATTGGACTGGACGCCCAGGTGAAGAACATCAGTGGTATTAACAAGTAACTAGAGAAGAGAGACATAAGGGTTTATACGTGTGTGTTTGCATGTGTGTGTGTGTTTCTGTGTGGTGACTTACTGTCAAAAGCACATTTCCAGTCAGCAGCTGTCTTGAAGTTCCAGGCAATGTAGAGTTGGTGTGCTGCCATCTTGTTAGAAGGTAACAGATTATTTTATTATAGTGATTAAGAGTGACTTTCATTGTGTTCCATGGTGTTTAGCGCCCCCTAGTGGAGCTTTCTGGTACTTAGAATTATGTACGAAAACCCGGAAGTAAAGTTGTCATTATGCACGCAGACAAGCAGCTAGAAACAACGCTACTGTACAGTTCTTTCAGTGCAACTATTTCTTGTTACGCTTCAGCCTCGGAAAATATTTGTTTGTAAGTTCAATTCAAGCATATTGCAAGTGATGATAATATTGTTATTGACAGAATTGCTTACTTATCAATGTTAATTGGTTACATTTACTCACGCAAATTGCATTGACTTTCATGGATGCCGTTAGCTGTATTAGTTTGCTCGTGCGTCATGTAAAAGAAGTGTAAAACATACTATAGTTTGTTACTGTTTCTAGTGTAATATGCTTTGTTATTGTACAGAGGTGTTTGTACATTATTAGAGTAATGAAAGGAGTTGGCTAGTTGTTACTCATAGAGTAATTATCTATTTGGTTTGTCGTCATGCCAGATATATGGTAACTTGGCACTCGCTTTGTATTTATGCAACTTCAACTTGAAATGTATAATGTACAGCTACAGTATGTCAATGTGAATTGAATACTAAAGTATATTATTTTCTGTATTTGCAGTTTCACAACATAAACGTTTTCAATACATTCGTTCAAGAAAAGTCACGCCTTGGAAGTTTTATTGAAGACTCAGTTGTTAGCTATCTGTCTAGTTTTGCACGGGAACGCAATTCCAGGGCAGAATAGTGAAAAAACATCATCACGGCGGGCTCAAGCACAAGAATAATCGCACGTGGTGGTTATGATTCTACGTTCATTAGCCAAAAAGCCTCTGATCCTAGGGATGACCAGCAGTCTACGATGCAGCAACCAGAGGCAAGTGTTCGACAGAAAGAGGAAGAGGAGCGAGTAAGAGAGATGGAGGAGCCTCTTCAGCACATTGAGACCAAGTCTCAGTCTGCAAGATCAAGGTCATCAAAACAGTCAAGCAGATCCTCAACGGCGAGTTATGCAGCCATCAAAGCACGTGCCAAGGCGGACGCAGCGCGTGCTAGAGTCTCCTATGCTGAAAAGGAAGCTTCTATGATGAAACAAAAGGCGGAACTGGATGCGAGTTTATATGTTCTCCAAGTTGAGAGAACAGCTGCTGCTGCGTTGGCTGAAGCTGTAGCCTTTGAAGAAGCTGTAGAGTCTAAACGCAGAGAGCTCCACAGAGAACTCAACACAGGGACACAGCCCTTAAGTCCAGTCCAACGTACTTGTGAGTATGTGCAACAACATGCTAGGCCCTACTTTGCTGAAATGCCATTTGAAGTAGAGACACAAGAGCTTAGTGTTGACCCAGCTACAGGCCACAATCCAGAAAGTAGCAAACAACGGAGCATGAGCAGAGACTCTCCGTACAAAAGAAATGAAAAGCAGCATGGTGGAAAGGGAAAACAAACCCACTTCCAGTCACCGACACAAGGCTTCCCTGAGTCACAAGTGGCACCAGAACTCACCAAGTACCTCCTGCGCCGTGAGATGGTGAGTTCCGGACTCCTGAAGTTTGATGATCGTCCTGAAAATTATTGGGCATGGAAAGCATCTTTTCTCAATGCGACCAGAGACTTGAATCTATCAGCCAGGGAAGCGTTAGATCTAATTACCAAGTGGCTAGGGGCAGAGTCGTCTGAGCAAGCAAAGATAATTAGATCTGTCTACATTCTCAATGCAACAGCAGGGCTTAACATGGTCTGGCAACGACTAGAAGAGTGCTATGGTACACCCGAAGTGATCGAGAATGCACTGTTGAAGAAAATTGATGAATTTCCAAAACTGTCTAACAAAGACAATCACAAACTAAGAGAACTGGGTGACATTCTTCTCGAACTGGAGTGTGCTAAAGAAGAAGGGTACCTTCCAGGCCTCGCTTATCTGGACACATCTCGTGGGGTAAACCCTATAGTAGAGAAACTTCCATTCAGTTTACAAGAGAAATGGATAGCACAGGGATCCAAATACAAGGAGGACTATCGGGTAGCATTCCCACCATTCTCGTTTTCTCGAGATTCATCAGGAACCAGGCGAAAATTAGAAACGACCCCAGCTTCACCCTCTACACCTCAACTACCCAGGTGTCTGTGAAAAGTGAGAAACCTGTCAGGTACAGCAGCAGGACACCTGTGACTGTACACAAAACAGATGTGTCATCTGAGCCCTCAGACCACCAAACCAAACCCAGTAAGACAAAGGTTGAAAGCCCTGACCATCACTGTCCAATACATAACAAGCCTCATCCTCTTAAAAAGTGTCGCGGGTTTAGATACAAAACTCTAGATGAGCGCAAATCATATCTCAAAGAGAATGGCATTTGTTTCCGATGTTGTGGGTCAACTCAGCACAGAGCTAAAGACTGTAAGGTGTCAATCAAGTGCTCCGAGTGTGACAGCGACAGACATCTTGCTGCTCTGCATCCAGGTCCAGCTCCTTCAACGATAGACACCGCTACAGCAGAGAAAGAGCATGGCGGGGAGCAAGGTGAAGATGCTCTTCTATCAGTCACCTCAAAGTGTACCGAGATCTGTGGTGAGGCAGCCAATCCAAGATCATGTTCAAAAATATGCCTAGTCAAAGCTTATCCAGCTGGGAAAAGAGAGAAAGCTGTCAAAATGTATGCAGTGCTTGATGAACAGAGCAACAAATCTCTGGCCAAGACAGAGTTTTTCAATCTCTTCAACATCAATGACAACTCTGCTCCATACACCATGAAGACCTGTTCTGGGGTAACAGAGACTTCAGGCAGGAGAGCCGTCAACTTCATGGTGGAGTCTATAGACGGACACAAGCAGCTCACTCTCCCTACTCTGATAGAGTGTGACATGATGCCAGACGATAGAATGGAGATTCCCTCCCCAGACATTGCGCATTATCATCCCCATCTGCAACCAGTGGCGGACAAAATTCCAGCTGTAGACCCAGACGCTCCCATTCTCCTGCTCTTAGGGACGAGACATCTTAAGGGTACACAAGGTACGAGAACAAATCAATGGGCCCCACGACACTCCTTATGCACAGCGACTCGACCTCGGGTGGGTCATCGTGGGGAAGTTTGTCTGGGAACGGCTCACCGACCAGCCAGTGTTAACGTGTTCAGGACAAACATACTTCAAAATGGTCGCACGTCCTATCTGAGCCCTTGCCCTGACATCATCCAGGTGAAAGAGAACTACAGCAGCGTAGCTCAGCAACACATTTCTCTCTCTACAGGGCACTCGAGAGATCCAAGCACAACTGTAAACACTGACAGCAATCCAGCAGACCATGCAACCAGGCCTATACGAGCCGCACTCTTAAAGCACACCAATTGGTTCTCAGGTCCCCCCTTTTCTGGCTCAAGCAAACTCAAGTGAGTCTGAGACCATCCATTTTGACCTTGTAGAGCCTGGACGCAGACGCAGAGATTCGGCCAGACGTCACTGCCTTCGTCACTAAGGTTTCTGGAGCTCAATTCGGCTCTCATCGCTTTGAGAGGTTCTCGAACTGGAAAGCTCTCAATCGAGCCACAGCACGACTCATTCATGTTGCCAGATCCTTTCACAAAAGTGCGGACGACAACAACTGCAGAGGCTGGCATCAGTGTAAAAAACCATGCAGTACAAGTGAGTTGTCACAAGCCAAAACAGCAATCATTCACTGTGTGCAACATGAAGCCTTCAAAGAGGAATTCAAATGCCTTGAGAAAGGAAAAGAGTTACCAAAACAAAGTACACTCAAAAAGCTGAACCCAGTGATTGATGAGGATGGGTTGCTGAGGGTGGGAGGCCGATTATCCTCTGCCGACCTGTCACAAGACGAAAAACATCCTCTCATCATCCCACGGACGCATCATGTCGCCACTCTGCTGGTAAGACATTATCACGAGCAAGTGGCTCACCAGGGCCGTCATTTTTCAGATGGAGCTATTCGAGCAGCAGGCTTCTGGATTATTGGGAGCAAACATCTGGTCTCTGGTATCATCCACAAGTGTGTCACCTGCCGTAAGGTTAGAGGAAAGTCAGTTGACCAAAAGATGGCGGACTTACCTGCAGACAGACTCACATCAGAGCCACCATTCACCAGTGTTGGACTTGATGTGTTTGGACCATGGAATGTCATAACTCGTCGCACTAGAGGTGGTAGTGCAGACTCCAAGCGCTGGGCGGTACTCTTTACATGTATGTCTACTAGAGCAGTCCATATTGAGCTCATCGAATCCATGTCCACATCCAGCTTCATCAACGCGCTGAGGCGTTTTTTCTCTATCCGCGGTCCAGCAAAAGTGCTACGCTCTGATCGAGGTACAAACTTTATAGGTGCCTGCAGGGAGCTGGGAATCGACACAAATGACTCAGAGTTGACTAAATACCTCTCAGACAAGGGATGTACTTGGATATTTAATCCCCCACACTCGTCTCATATGGGTGGTTCTTGGGAGAGACTCATTGGGGTTGCCAGACGTATCCTTGATGCTATGCTGTTTCAGACGGGCTCCACTCGTCTCACACATGAGGTCTTGAGCACTCTTATGTCTGAAGTTATGGCAATAATCAATGCGAGACCCCTAGTGTCAGTGTCAACCGATCCTGACATGCATGCCATTCTTACACCCTCAATGTTACTGACACAAAAGACCAACGCTACCTCAGCCCCTTCTGGATATTTCCACATGAACGATCTTCATGGAAAACAGTGGAAGCAAGTCCAGTGTCTCGCTGACACTTTTTGGAAAAGGTGGAGACAGGAGTACCTGACAACACTGCAGAGACGCAGAAAATGGACAGCAGAAAAGCCAAATGTGAAAGTGGGAGATGTTGTCTTATTGAAAGACAGTCAGACGCACAGAAATGACTGGCCAGTCGGACTTGTGGTCAAAACCTTTCCCAGTACTGACGGAAAGGTCAGGAAAGTAGAACTAAAGGTTGTCAAGCAAGGGATTGCTAAGGTGTTTCTGAGACCAATCTCAGAGATTGTTGTTCTTCTTTCTGAAGCATCCTAGAGGCAAAATATTTGATTTCATAGTGGCACAATCTCATTATACCAGGCGGGGAGTGTGCTGCCATCTTGTTAGAAGGTAACAGATTATTTTATTATAGTGATTAAGAGTGACTTTCATTGTGTTCCATGGTGTTTAGCGCCCCCTAGTGGAGCTTTCTGGTACTTAGAATTATGTACGAAAACCCGGAAGTAAAGTTGTCATTATGCACGCAGACAAGCAGCTAGAAACAACGCTACTGTACAGTTCTTTCAGTGCAACTATTTCTTGTTACGCTTCAGCCTCGGAAAATATTTGTTTGTAAGTTCAATTCAAGCATATTGCAAGTGATGATAATATTGTTATTGACAGAATTGCTTACTTATCAATGTTAATTGGTTACATTTACTCACGCAAATTGCATTGACTTTCATGGATGCCGTTAGCTGTATTAGTTTGCTCGTGCGTCATGTAAAAGAAGTGTAAAACATACTATAGTTTGTTACTGTTTCTAGTGTAATATGCTTTGTTATTGTACAGAGGTGTTTGTACATTATTAGAGTAATGAAAGGAGTTGGCTAGTTGTTACTCATAGAGTAATTATCTATTTGGTTTGTCGTCATGCCAGATATATGGTAACTTGGCACTCGCTTTGTATTTATGCAACTTCAACTTGAAATGTATAATGTACAGCTACAGTATGTCAATGTGAATTGAATACTAAAGTATATTATTTTCTGTATTTGCAGTTTCACAACATAAACGTTTTCAATACATTCGTTCAAGAAAAGTCACGCCTTGGAAGTTTTATTGAAGACTCAGTTGTTAGCTATCTGTCTAGTTTTGCACGGGAACGCAATTCCAGGGCAGAATAGTTGGTCAACATCAAACAGTTGTTTCTCAACAGTGACACGAAACTGTCAAAGCCTGGTAGAGTCTAGGAGGGAGGGAGGGGGGGGCATGTGCAGCCGTGGGAAAAATGCATTAAACATTTCAAGATCAAGGAAAAATACCCTTTTCTCAATTCTTAGTGTAATAATTTTAAAGTAAAGCTTTACCTGACCAGGCTGTGTTTCATACTGGTCACAATTAAGCTCTAAAGTAAAAACATGGAGACATATTATCTCAATACCCTTCTACAGTACACTATGTCCAGACCCGTGCATGACAAAGGAGTGCATCATGGACGACAGGTGGAATGGTGCTTGTCTCTCACCTACACACTTAGTTTGGTTGTTGCCGAAGTTAGTAAATCCAGCAGGACACAGGCACCAGTAGCTGCCATTCAGGTTGTGGCAGATGCCCCCCTTTCCACATACTCCTTCTGTGTTACACACGTTAATGTCTGACAGAGAAAGAGAGAGATGAGTAAGTCGCCTGAGGAAGAAATATGGATATTAGGGTGATGACAAGGAAACACTGCACACACACAAACACACACACACACACACATTAAACAATACTTACCCAAACACTGTCCAGTTGCAATATTTGTGGGCTGTAATGTGAACCCAGTAAGACACTCACAATAGTAACTGCCAATGGTATTGAGGCAAATTGAATGGTCCTCACAGATTTGTGGATTGGCCATACACTCATTGATATCTAGATGACATAACATGGAGACCAGGGGGTAAATAAAACTTAACACAGAATGTTATGGTGGTTCAGTACAGTCAGCCAGTACATGGAAGACAGACAAGTTAAGGTAGCCATCTTAGAATATTTAGACAAAACCCAATACAAGAAGACCCAATAATAATTGTTTCTCTCACCTACACAGTGAGTTCGTCTGTAGTTGTAGTTACTGAATCCTGTGGGACACTTGCACTGGTAGCTACCCACCTGATTGAGACAGATGTCCCATTCCCCACAAATATGTTGGTTCTCAGCACACTCATCTATGTCTGAAAGAGAAAGAGAGTGTTGAGATTGATGAGGATGAAGTGGAGATGGAGAGATGAGGGTGAAAGTGTCTGATTATAAGGATGATACTAAAGACAGAATTCTTACCCAAGCATTGTCGAGTGGCACCAGCGAAGTCCTTAAACCCAGTAAGACACTCACAGTAGTAGCTACCAACAGTATTGAAACAAGCTGAATTGTCCCCACAGATGAGTGAGTTGTTACTACACTCATCGATATCTATATGACACAACATATACAATATAACGTTATGACATGTGTAATGTAGTTACATGGCCATTTAAAAGCACTGGTTTTGTCTCGTCTCAAACTCAAGGTAGCCATAAGACTATTGGTTTAAAGCCATATACATCAGAGGAAAATAATGTTATTTCTCACCTACACACACAAGGTTCATACAGACAGCATCCTTACACTAACCTACGTATATATCTACATGAGAAAGGCCAGATAGGTATTTAAAGTTATGACATAGATCATATTTAAGTCAAAATAGATACATATTTTCTGAATAAAGACACCCCTTGAAGTGAATGGTGTTGAATGTTCTTGAGCAAGGTCTGGTTAATGCTGGAGAATGAACAAATTAGCTATTTATAAATTCCTGATTTAGGTGAATATTACTGATCAACCTAACAATACAATAATTTAAAAAATGTAAGTCTAAAATACATTACACATGAATATATCATATCACCATCAGTCTTCATCATCATTAACATCACAAATAGCATAATACAAAATCCCCTTAGCTTCATCTCCACCTTTCTGTGGAGCTCCATGACCATGGTCCTTGAGAAGCGCTAAATGAAGACATAAACAAAGGTTGAACTGCACACATACATATATTATATAGCTTTTAAATAGACTAAATTATGATATTTTAGTCAAATAAAAAGCTGAACATTTACTGACCCAGAATCAGGAGAAATATAATTGCTCCCATGCTCTCTAACAGGCAGTGAGTTAATGTCACATGTCAGCTTGGCTTGAATTCTAAATAATAATTTGGTAACCTCACGCATGTGGTAAGCACAGGGAAGTAACAATAGTTCATCATAACTAGCAACTTCTTTCTCAATAAAGAGCAACCGCCCCTATAAACCAAATTCTCATTTAGAAAACAGCCTATGTGTCATTAATATGAGTCTGAAACATTTATTCTATACTGTCAAAATTTGCTACAAAGTGTAAATAGGATAATTTGTCAGAAAGTCAGTCTTTAACTGAGTTCTGTGAGATTGTGGTCGTGACTACTGCATCACAACTGTGAGAGTGTGATTTGAAGGAGTCAGGCGCAGGAGGGTAAATCGCAGAAGACAGAGTTTATTCCATAGTACATACATTTACATTTACGTCATTTAGCAGATGCTCTTATCCAGAGCGACTTACAAATTGGTGCATTCACATTATAGCCAGTGGGATAACCACTTTACAATATGTTATTTTTTTGGGGTGGTGGGGTAAGGGGGGGGTAGAAGGATTACTTTATCCTATCCCAGGTATTCCTTAAAGAGGTGGGGTTTCAAGTGTCTCCGGAAGGTGGTGAGTGACTCCGCTGTCCTGGCGTCGTGAGGGAGCTTGTTCCACCATTGGGGTGCCAGAGCAGCGAACAGTTTTGACTGGGCTGAGCGGGAACTGTGCTTCCGCAGAGGTAGGGGGGCCAGCAGGCCAGAGGTGGATGAACGCAATGTCCTCGTTTGAGTGTAGGGACTGATCAGAGCCTGAAGGTACGCAGGTGCCGTTCCCCTCACAGCTCCGTAGGCAAGCACCATGGTCTTGTAGCAGATGCGAGCTTCGACTGGAAGCCAGTGGAGTGTGCGGAGGAGCGGGGTGACGTGAGAGAACTTGGGAAGGTTGAACACCAGACGGGCTGCGGCATTCTGGATTTGTAGGGGTTTAATGGCACAGGCAGGGAGCCCAGCCAACAGCGAGTTGCAGTAATCCAGACGGGAGATGACAAGTGCCTGGATTAGGACCTGTGCCACTTCCTGTGTAAGGCAGGGTCGTACTCTCCGAATGTTGTAGAGCATGAACCTACAGGATCGGGTTACCGCATTGATGTTAGCGGAGAACGACAGGGTGTTGTCCAGGGTCACGCCAAGGCTCTTTGCACTCTGGGAGGAGGACACAATGGAGTTGTCAACCGTGATGGCGAGATCATGGAACGGGCAGTCCTACCCCGGGAGGAAGAGCAGCTCCGTCTTGCCGAGGTTCAGCTTGAGGTGGTGATCCGTCATCCACACTGATATGTCTGCCAGACATGCAGAGATGCGATTCGCCACCTGGTTATCAGAAGGGGGAAAGGAGAAGATTAGTTGTGTGTCGTCTGCGTAGCAATGATAGGAGAGGCCATGTGAGGATATGACAGAGCCAAGTGACTTGGTGCGAGAATAGGAGAGGGCCTAGAACTGAGCCCTGGGGGACACCAGTGGTGAGAGCACGTGGTGCGGAGACAGATTCTCGCCACGCCACTTGGTAGGAGCGACCTGTCAGGTAGGACGCAATCCAAGAGTGAGCCGCGCCGGAGATGCCCAACTCAGAGAGGGTGGAGAGGAGGATCTGATGGTTCACAGTATCAAAGGCAGCAGACAGGTCTAGAAGGACAAGAGCAGAGGAGAGAGAGTTAGCTTTAGCAGTGCGGAGAGCCTCAATGACACAGAGAAGAGCAGTCTCAGTTGAATGACCAGTCTTGAAACCTGACTGGTTAAGATCAAGAAGGTCATTCTGAGAGAGATAGCAAGAGAGTTGGCTAAAGACGGCACGCTCAAGAGTTTTGGAGAGAAAAGAAAGAAGGGATACTGGTCTGTAGTTGTTGACATCGGAGTGATCGAGTGTAGGTTTTTTGAGAAGGGGTGCAACTCTCGCTCTCTTGAAGATGGAAGGGACATAGCCAGCGGTCAAGGATGAGTTAATGAGCGAGGTGAGGTAAGGGAGAAGGTCTCAGGAAATGGTCTGGAGAAGAGAGGAGGGGAGGGGATAGGGTCAAGCGGGCAGGTTGTTGGGCGGCCGGCCGTCACAAGTCGCAAGATTTCATCTGGAGAGAGAGGGGAGAAAGAAGTCAAAGCATAGGGTAGGGCAGTGTGAGCAGGACCAGCAGTGTCATTTGACTTAACAAACGAGGATCGGATGTCGTCAACCTTCTTTTCAAAATGGTTGACGAAGTCATCCACAGAGAGGGAGGAGGGGGGGAGTGGGAGGAGGATTCAGCAGGGAGGAGAAGGTGGCAAAGAGCTTCCTAGGGTTAGAGGCAGATGCTTGGAATTTAGAGTGGTAGAAATTGGCTTTAGCAGCAGAAACAGAGGAAGAAAAAGTAGAGAGGAGGGAGTGAAAAGATGCCAGGTCCGCAGGTGTGTGTAATTGACAAGACAAGACAAATGGAATGATGAGATATGGAGCGGCAGTGGCTAGAAGGCCGGTGATGACAAACGCCTAAGCCTGCCCAAACAAGGAGGGGAGGCAGCTTCGGAGGAAGTCGTGACGGTACCCCCGGTAGATGACAAGTGCCTGGATTAGGACCTGTGCCGATTCCTGTGTAAGGTAGGGTCGTACTCTGCGAATGTTGTAGAGCATGAATCTACAGGATCGGGTCACCGCTTTGATGTTAGCGGAGAACGACAGGGTGTTGTCCAGGGTCACGCCAAGGTTCTTTGCACTCTGGAAGGAGGACACATTATGTTCTGAAAAAATATATCACTACTAAACAGTACATAGTGTTGAATGTTCCTAAACAAGGTCTGTTTAATGCTGGAGATTATCAGAGGTCAACATTCCTGATCAAAGTACATTAGTAAAGCAAAATACTACACATGAAAATATAATCATATTCTCCATCATTACCAATACAATTCACACATCTAGTAACTCTTGCTCCTTGGTCCTTGAGTAGCGCTAAATGTGGACATAAAACAAAGGTTGAACTGCACACATACATACATATATTATATAGGTTTTAAGTAGACTCAATGATGATGTGTTGGTCAAATAAAAAGCAGAAAATTGACTGACCCACAATCAGGAGAAATAGAATCTCTACCAGGCGGTGTCACACGTCAGTTTGTCTTTAGTTCTAAAGAATAATTTGGTAACCTCATGCATGTTCCCACACTCACAGGGAAGTTACAATAGTTCACCATGACTAGCAATGTATTTTTATTTTAAGTCAAAAACAAAGAGGAACTGTCTGGGTATCACAAGAAGATAAATTCAATAGCAATTCGCATCAGGTTGATTTGTCTAGTTTCGCGTAGACCGCTTCCACTTTCCTAAATGATGGTCTATCTAGAGGAGGTACACAATTCCAGTTAATCTTCCCTCGTTTGGCCAGGGATTGCACCCACTTATTTGCACCCACTTACTTACTAGATTTCACCCAGGTACAATAATTCAGTTTCTGATTAAAAGGGAAGCATGAAAACCAGCAGACACTGATCAGGGATGAGTTGCATCCCTGAATTAGACTCTAGTCTAGAGGGTTTATCTCCAAGATAGACCCTCCAAGATTGACATTCCCTATATACATTAGAGTGTCTAGTTTGAGAAACAGGCGCCTCACATGTCCTCAACTGGCAGCTTCATTAAATAGTACCCGCAAAACACCAGTCTCAATGTCAACAGTGAAGAGGTGACTCCGGGATGCTGACCTTCTAGGCAGAGTTGCAAAGAAAAAGCCATATCGCAGGATGAGTTGCATCCCTTAATTAGACTCTAGTATAGAGGGTCTATCTCCCTCCAAGATTGACATTCCCTATATTGATCTAAAACACCAACATGCACAGTATAGACACTATTGATTGCTTATCAACAGGGCCACTTAAACCAGCTGACTTATGAAAAAGTTGACTTAGAATCCATATTTCACTCTGAAGCACCGCTACATATCTTTGTCTCTCCCCTTTCAAAATATCTTGCACAAGGCAAGCCAAAACTCCATCCCACCAAAACAGGCTGACATTTCAGACTGTCTTTTCAAACAGCTCTTACACTAAAAGGGCATTATCATAGTTTTCACAATTTCACAGTCTTATTCCAACCTCACAGTGTTTAAATATATATAAAACACAGGAAAATCATGTTTTTGACAGCACTGGGCCTTTAAGTCAGTTTGGGTGTTTGGAAGTCTTTACACCATGTGGGCAAGTGTCACGCCCTGGCTCTGGGGACACTGTTATGTTGAGCCAGGGTGTGTAGATCTATGTTCTCTATTTCTATGTTGGCCTGAGTGACTCCCAATCAGAGGCAACGAGTGTCAGCTGTTTGCTGGTTGTCTCTGATTGGGAGCCATATTTAAACTGTCGGTTTTTCCTTTGGTTTTTGTGGGTTCTTGTTTCAAGTTGGTTGTGTTTGACCGTGTACTGTCACGTTACCGTCTTTGTTGTTTTGATCGCGTTTCGCTCAATAAAGAGTATGTTTGCCTGCAACGCTGCGCCTTGGTCCTCATCTGTTCCCGACGATCGTGACAGCAAGCCTACTGAGGCAAAAAAAAAGGAAATTGGGTGTGCAATGATCAAATTCATTGTACTTTCAGTATGGTGTAGTGCTTTAGTTTTTAAGAAATGGACAGCTCATATTTAGATATTTGAATCAGAATGGAGCAAATAATAGCAAGATGATTTTTGGATTAAAATACGTTTTAATACACAGGACAAATATTACTTTCACTTAAAATAACTCAGTTACAACAACAACCAAGTGGCATGATACTGGACAAATACAGCTTTGAGTGGATATACCACTATTCTAGAAAAATGTATGCTACAAATTACAGACCATGCTTATGAGACTAAAATGACTTATGTATTTTGCCATAGAGATGAGAGCTCTGCTGTTACAGTCTGGAACTGATAATAGTTATATACATTAGATATTGTATATCTATTAACATAAAGTTATGTGTTCTTATATTTTTGTTTGTTTGATACATTTTTATACTACTTAATTAAATAAAAAATGCTGGCATTTGGATGTCCTTGCAAGCCAAGAGACAATGTTGCAAATGGATTCCAAGTAAAGCTTTTCTTATAACACCAATAGTTCAAATCCATGTCTTATTTGCTATGGAGCTGTGCATCATGTTCCAGCCGGTGTCCTCCACGGCGTTTGCGGCTGAAATTGCGACACCAGAGGATCGTGATCAGGGACAGGACCACAAAGGCCAGTGCCACAGAAATGCCCACCCACATCACCACCGACAGCTGCCCGCTTCTCTGCCAACGAGGAATAACAAGCATTAGACACACCATCTAGACAGTATGAACAAAACAACATCAGCACTCAACAAGCATCAAACTCTCCTAAATAATGTGACAAATGCATCAAATACTTAAATAATATGACATATGCATCAAACACTTACATTTAGCAGTTTAAAACATGAACATTTCCAGTGGAACCAAAGGAAGTCTCTGACACAGATATCTGGGAATATATTTTCTCCCCCTTCAGATGTGCTACACTAACTATGTTTCCATCCAATTGGCGACAGATTTACATGGGAATATTCTAAAATGCGCTTTAAAACACTAAAAATGTTCCCACCAGAGAGGTGTTTCCATCAAATTGACAGATAAAGGGCTGTGCGTGATGACATAGTGCACATACAAATACACTTTGCGGTTAAATTCCCATGTACCAAAAAAAAGTTAAATGGGTTTCCATGGCATTTTCAACTCTACTGATGGGTTTCTCACAAACATATGTTGCAATATATATGTGCCCACTCCGGTATTGGCACGTGTGCTCTAGTCCACAGCGATGTTTACGGATAAGTATATGTGCGCTGTTGGCTAGAGTGCACGTATTGCCTACATGATGAGATTATTATGGACAAAAGAGCGAGATTGTTTATATTTGTCAAACTATAGCCTAGCATCGATGATCATGTCACCAGAATAAGACCCTTGATATTTATTGCACATTCACCACCCTGTAAAGTTCATCATACATTTATTTAATCTGTTGCCTAATAAACTGCATGCTTTCCAGACGAGTCGTAGAGGGAGGACCACACACGTCATAGCGTGACTCTAAATGTACTTCGATATGATGGTTATTATATCAATATTTACGCATAAAAGCGTTTCCACCTACATTTCTTGCATAATTATTTTTACCGAAACAAAAAGATCCCACCTTGTCTAGCGTATTTTGTTTTCTTGACATTTTGAAAGTTTACCAAAACATTTTCTGTTTCCATCAGTTCTGTTATTACATTTTTTATCCGACATGTACTTTACTCGCATAAAAAAGTTGGATGGAAACTGGTTAGTGTTCTCATCACCTTTTTCTGATGGATTCCCTTCAGCAGAGCAAATGTGCTGAGATGGTTGCAGGAGCACACAGTGTGGGTGGAGTTTGACATCACTGAAGTGCAACCCTGCCCAGACCACTCCCCCGGTCCATTCTCATCCGACCAATAAACACAGGTGGAGTCAACATCACTGGACTAGGATACAGTGTATATATGAGTTGGGGTTCATTCCATTTTCACTCAGTCAATTCGGGAAAAAATGTGACTTCATGCAAAATATATAAATGAAAAACATGTTTTACTGACAGCCAGAGACTATTAAGAAGAGACACAAGTGTTACCTGCAGGTGATTGAAGGTGAGATTAACCGGTTGGGGCAGGTTTGTTGTGTTGGAGTTGCTAACGGACACCGTCACAGCACTGGACATGAGCTGCTGGCTCTGATGAGAAAAACTGTCCTTCAGAGTATCCAGATTCTTATAGCTGAGCAGAACGACAAAGGCAAACCCTGCACACAAAAAAACAACACAAGAAAACATAAGGCCTGATACAAAAACATGTGCAACAATATCCCAAGCGAATCTCACCTGCTATGGAAGAGACAGCACTGCGCAATCGTGAGGGGATATAGAGAACAGCTGATACTTCGCAAGGTATCTCTACCTGAAAATACATGATCTAAGTGATTGATAGTTGGTATTCAGCAGTCATAAAAGTATGCCTTATTTCCTTTGAAGAACTACAAAATAGTGATTTTGTCAGACAGCAGAGCAACAGCTCTAGAGATGAGATGATGACTTGGAATGAAATAATAAAGTTGTCAAATAAAACACACCCTGTAACTCTTCTGCAGTAAAATCTCTTAAACCCAAATACTTCTCTGCAGCTGCCACCACAACACCTATTTTCTGAAATGTACATTCTATTTCTGCAGTACAGTTGAGCACCATGGCAATGAATGCTAAAAAGCCAACCTCACTGAAGCACATTTCATTGGTAGGCCTATCACTCTGTCCTGGCAAAAGTCTGCTACTCACCAGGAGCCTCTTAGGGTCCCTCTCCCAAATCAAATCAAATCAAATGTATTGGTCATATACACATGGTTAGCAGATGTTATCGCAAGTGTAGCGAAATGCTTGTGATTCTAGTTCCGACAGTGCAGCAATATCTAGCAAGTAATATCTAACAGTTCCACAACAAATACCTAATACACACAAATCTAAGTAAAGGAATGGAATAAGAATATATAAATATATGGATGAGCAATGTCATTGTCAGAGCGGCATAGGCTGAGATGCAAAAGATAGTACAGAATACAGTATACACATATGAGATGGGTAATACAAGATATGTAAACATGATTAAGATAGTATAGAATGCAGTATATACATATGATATGGGTAATGCTAGATATGTAAACGTTATTAAAGTGGCATTATTAAAGTGACTAGTGTTCCATTTATTAAAGTGGCCAGTGATTTTCAAGTCTCTGTGCTAGTGATGGCTGTCTAACAGTCTGATGGCCTTGAGATAAAAGCTGTTTTTCAGTCTCGGTCCCAGCTTTGATGCACCTGTACTGACCTCACCTTCTGGATGATAGCGGGGTGAACAAGCAGTGGCTCGGGTGGTAGTTGCCCTTGATTATCTTTTTTGCATTCCTGTGACATCGGGTGCTATAGGTGTCCTGGAGGGCAGGTAGTTTGCCCCTGGTGATACTTTGTACAGACCACACCACCCTCTGGAGAGCCCTGCGGTTGTGGGCGGTGCAGTTGCCGTACCAGGCGGTGATAAAGCCCGACATGATGCTCTCAATTGTGCATCTGTAAAAGTTTGTGAGGGTTTTAGGTGACATGCCAAATTTCTTCAGCGGTTGAAGAGATGCTGTTGCACATTCTTCACCACACTGTCAGCATGTACGCCGAGGAACTTAAAACGTTTCACCTTCTCCACTGCTGTCCCGTCGATGTGGATAGGGGGGTACACCCTCTGCTGTTTCCTGAAGTCCACGATCATCTCCTTTGTTTTGTTGACATTGAGTGAGAGGTTATTTTCCTGACACCACACTCCGTGAGCCCTCACCTCCTCCCTGTAGGCTGTCTCATCATTGTTGGTAATCAAGCCTACTACTGTTGTGTCGTCTGCAAACTTGATGATTGAGTTGGAGGCGTGCATGGCTACACAGTCATGGGTGAACAGGGAGTACAGGAGGGGGCTAAGCACACACCCTTGTGGGGCCCCAGTGTTGAGGATCAGCGAAGTGGAGATGTTGTTTCCTACCTTCACCACCTGGGGGCGGCCCGTCAGGAAGTCCAGAACCCAATTGCACAGAGCGGGGTTGAGACCCAGGGCCTCAAGCTTAATGATGAGCTTGGAGGGTACTATGGTGTTGAATGCTGAGCTATAGTCAATGAACAGCATTCTTACATAGTTATTCTTCTTGTCCAGATGGGATAGGGCAGTGTGCAGTGTGATGGCGATTGCATCGTCTGTGGACCTATTAGGACGGTAAGCAAATTGAAGTAGGTCTAGGGTGACAGGTAAGATGGAGGTGATATGATCCTTGACTAACCTCTCAAAGCACTTCATGATGACAGAAGAGAGTGCTACGGGGCGATAGTCATTTAGTTCAGTTACCTTTGCATTCTTGGATACAGGAACAACGGTGGCCGTCTTGAAGCATGTGGGGACAGAAGACTGGGATATGTATGCCGACAAAGCACATTAGTGTAACAATGGTCCAGTGTTTTTCCAGCGCGAGTGCTACGGTCAAAATGCTGATAGAATTTAGGGAGCCTTTTTCTCAAATTTGCTTTGTTAAAATCCCCAGCTACAATAAATGCAGCCTCAGGATATATGGTTTCCAGTTTGCATAAAGTCCAGTGAAGTTCTTTGAGGGCCGTCGTGGTATCAGCTTGAGGGGGGATATACACGGCTGTAACAATAACCGTTTTAAAGGGGCAATCTGCAAATCCAACAATAACAAATCGGCTCACCCTATCACAGTTTGGGTAAAAAGCTAAGGGATTTGGCTAGATAAATGTGACCACTCTCAAAACAAATAATCTGGTTAACCTCACACATTCTTACAAACATATTTTTTACTTTGCAAACACAACAGTGGTCAAATATGTTTTTCTGAATATGACAACATTTGTGACTCCACAGATGACATTTGTGACCTGCGTTTTACATATTTGTGAGTTGAGTTTTACAGATCAATTTGTGCAGATTTATGTTACAGATTACAGATTAGGGCATCCTCAATTCTCATAAAAATAAGGTAAAAATTAATATATCACAATTACTTTTGGTAGCCAAGCTTCCTTTCTTCCTTTCATATCTTATTTTGTCTTCCTATCCTAGCTTGCTTTCCCAGATCCCCTTCCTTCCTTTCCTCCCCTCCTTTGCTTTCCTAACTCTCTTTCCTCCTATCCTTGCTTCCTTCCCTCCATTCCTTGCTCCCTTTCCTTCACTAGCTTCCTTTCCTACCTTCCTTTCCTTGCTCCATTTCCTTCCCTGGCTACCTCTCATCACCTCCTTTCCTAGTACACTTTAATTTCATCATTTCTTATCTTCCTTCCCTATCTTCCTTTCCTCATATAATTTCCTAGCTCCCTTTCCTTGGTCTTTCTTATCTTCCATGACTTCTTTCCTAACTCACTTTCCTCCTATCCTTTCCTAGCTATCTTTCCTTTCCTCCTTTCCTACCCTTCTTTTCTTTCCCATCTTTCGTTCATCCTTCCCTAGCTTCCTTTCCTCATTTCCTGGCTTTATTTCCTAATTTCCTTGTTCTCTTTCTTTCCCTAACTTCCTTTCCTCTTCTCCTTTCCTAGCTCCCTTTCCTCCTATTATTTCCTAGCTTCCTTTCCTTGGTCTTTACCATCTTCCATTTCTCATTCCCTAGCTTCCTTTCCTCTCCTCCTTTTCTAGATCTCTTTCCTCCTTTCCTAGCATAATTTCCTCATTTCCTTTTTCCCTTTCTTTCCCTAACTTCCTTCCCTCCTATCATTTCCTAGCTACATTTCCTTTCCTCCTTTCCTAGCATCCTTTCTTTGATCGTTTTCCTTCCTTTCCTCCTTTGCTATGCTAGCTCTCTTTCCTCCAATCCTTTCCCAACTCTCTTTCCTTTCCTCCTATCATAGCTTCCTTTCTTTTTTCCTTGCTCCCTTTCCTTCCCTAGATACCTTTCCTCTCCTCCTTTCCTAGATCAAGTTCTTCCTTTCTTAGCTTCCTTTCCTCCTTTCCTTACTCCCTTTCCTTCCCTAGCTTCCTTTCCTACATCCCTTTCCTCCTTTCCCAGCTTACTTTCCTCCTACTACAGTATTGACTTTGGGAATTCTACACTACTACTACTGCTACTAGTACAGTCACTAGCAGGGGCGGCAGGTAGCTTAGTGGTTAAGAGCGTTGTGCCAGTAACCGAAAGGTCGCTGGTTCTAATCCCCTAGCCAACTAGGTGAAAAATCTGTCGATGTGCCCTTGAGCAAGGCACTTAACCCTAATTGCTCATGTAAGTCGCTCTGGATAAGAGCGTCTGCTAAATAACAAAAAAAAATAAAAAATAAACTAGCAGCAAATCAGTGGCCTTGTGGGAGAGTGTCCACCCTGAGATTGAAGAAAATTTACTTAAAAATGGAGATAGCCTCAATGGCACTGCCCATGCTGTTGCAGACGCTATAATCAAAGATTTTTATAACTAACCCAAGATAGACCAGACAGAACCTGTCGTTTCCAATGGGAGCAAATTAATCATAGTGGGCAGAACAAGCAAGGTGGTGGGCAGAGCCAAGCACAAGCTAGTGAGATCCTATTGGCTCGTTGTAGCAAATATTTGTATATTTCCGTTAGGGAACGCCTACTCTGTGAAGTGCAAGTGTGCAATAACTAAATTCGCCCTTGCACTCCACAACTTGGCAAAGGGTCTACAAAGTCTACAAAACGCAGTCCACTCTGTTTGTTACAGATTCTAGTTTTGGAAACAGAAAACTGTATGGACATCAAATATTTCATTGATGAGAACATTTGCAGAACGTCGGACAAAATCTATCTCACTCCATCTTCTCCCAAGGCCGGCCACTGGGCTTCCCCTCATCACCACATTTGGTAGTAAGTGAAAACGCCAACCAGATGCTTCACATTTATACATCCAGTGAAATATCTGGCTCATTGTTCTATTTGTGCCATAAAGGCACAGATACAAAGATGAGTCCTCAATCTCTATGGGGCAGACATATATGTTTCCACCAGGTGGTGCTAATGTCACTGGTCTCACTGAGAAGCGTATTTTGCAGGCATTATATATCCTCGATACTATTGGCAGATGGAGGTGAAATCAATAACAAATGGATACTATTTGATTTAACTTGCTGGGTTGTAATGTACAGATTTGGGACATAATTTTTTTCAATATTAGTTTCTGCAGTTGGAACGAAGGTGAGAATGTATAACTTTATCCGAACTGCATGAGATAGCTAGCTCATGTGCAATACATTTACATTTACATTTTACATTTTAGTCATTTAGCAGACGCTCTTATCCAGAGCGACTTACAGGAGCAATTAGGGTTAAGTGCCTTGCTCAAGGGCACATTTACGTCATTTAGCAGACGCTCTTATCCAGAGCGACTTACAAATTGGTGCATTCACCCTATAGCCAGTGGGATAACCACTTTACACTTTTTTTTTTTTTTTTTTTGGGGGGGGGGGGGGTGGAAGGATTACTTTATCCTATCCCAGGTATTCTTTAAAGAGGTGGGGTTTCAAATGTCTCCGGAAGGTGGTGAGTGACTCCGCTGTCCTGGCGTCGTGAGGGAGCTTGTTCCACCATTGGGGTGCCAGAGCAGCGAACAGTTTTGACTGGGCTGAGCGGGAACTATGCTTCCGCAGAGGAAGGGGAGCCAGCAGGCCAGAGGTGGATGAACGCAATGCCCTCGTTTGGGTGTAGGGACTGATCAGAGCCCGAAGGTACGGAGGTGCCGTTCCCCTCACTGCTCCATAGGCAAGCACCATGGTCTTGTAACGGATGCGAGCTTCAACTGGAAGCCAGTGGAGTGTGCGGAGGAGGGGGGTGACGTGAGAGAACTTGGGAAGGTTGAACACCAGACGGGCTGCGGCATTCTGGATGAGTTGTAGGGGTTTAATGGCACAGGCAGGGAGGCCAGCCAGCAGCGAGTTACAGTAATCCAGACGGGAGATGACAAGTGCCTGGATTAGGACCTGTGCCGCTTCCTGTGTAAGGCAGGGTCGTACTCTCCGAATGTTGTAGAGCATGAACCTGCAGGATCGGGTCACCGCCTTGATGTTAGCGGAGAACGACAGGGTGTTGTCCAGGGTCACGCCAAGGCTCTTCGCACTCTGGGAGGAGGACACAACGGAGTTGTCAACCGTGATGGCGAGATCATGGAACGGGCAGTCCTTCCCCAGGAGGAAGAGCAGCTCCGTCTTGCCAGGGTTCAGCTTGAGGTGGTGATCCGTCATCCATACTGATATGTCTGCCAGACATGCAGAGATGCGATTCGCCACCTGGTTATCAGAAGGGGGAAAGGAGAAGATTAGTTGTGTATCGTCAGCGTAGCAATGATAGGAGAGGCCATGTGAGGATATGACAGAGCCAAGTGACTTGGTGTATAGGGAGAATAGGAGAGGGCCTAGAACTGAGCCTTGGGGGACACCAGTGGTGAGAGCACGTGGTGCGGAGACAGCTTCTCGCCACGCCACTTGGTAGGAGCGACCGGTCAGGTAGGACGCAATCCAGGAGTGAGCCGCGCCGGAGATGCCCAGCTCGGAGAGGGTGGAGAGGAGGATCTGATGGTTCACAGTATCAAAGGCAGCAGACAGGTCTAGAAGGACAAGAGCAGAGGAGAGAGAGTTAGCTTTAGCAGTGCGGAGAGCCTCCGTGACACAGAGAAGAGCAGTCTCAGTTGAATGACCAGTCCTGAAACCTGACTGGTTTGGATCAAGAAGGTCATTCTGAGAGAGATAGCAAGAGAGTTGGCTAAAGACGGCACGCTCAATAGTTTTGGAAAGAAAAGAAAGAAGGGATACTGGTCTGTAGTTGTTGACATCAGTGGGATCGAGTGTTGGTTTTTTGAGAAGGGGTGCAACTCTCGCTCTCTTGAAGACAGAAGGGACATGGCCAGCGGTCAAGGATGAGTTGATCAGCGAGGTGAGGTAGGGGAGAAGGTCACCGGAGATGGTCTGGAGAAGAGAGGAGGGGATGGGGTCAAGCGGGCAGGTTGTTGGGCGGCCTGCAGTCACAAGTCGCAGGATACATGATGTACTAGTAGCTAAGCTCCAAAGCCAGGTTTTAGTTGTAAGATAACCTTGCTGCTGCTCGTTTGCAACAGATTTCTTGAGTGGTTCCTATTCCTCTAAAGTTGCAGCAAAGCGAAAAAAAAAAGTTCCAATGTCCATTGACCTTGTTGCCCATGTAGCTAACTAGGTAGGCTGATCAATCAGACAGCTACCAGCTTTCTGGTAACACAGCCTGAAACAAAGCACTGCAAAAACCTGGAAAGCTGGTATCACAGTCTGATTTATCAGCCTACCCAGCTAGCTACACAGGCAACAAGTTATATACAAATGTGCCAATGGTGACTGTTGGTTTACAATCTACTGTGCAACTTATTTAGCCCATTCACAAATGAAGCCTACTTCTCATAAAAATGGTCCTCTTAAAGATTTGTCACAATGCTGTCGCAGAAGATTAGCAGGCACGTGAGACCTGGCTCACTGCAGACATTACATCAAATCAACCACCTTTCATCCAGAACTCCCATTGCCTGTGACCACCACACAACACACCGCAACCACATCCCTCTTTGGGTGGCCACATTATCCTGCCTCCGTCCTAGTCTGCCTGTCAAATCAACTTTATGCTTTCAGCCCTGTAGACCAGCATCTACAACCAGCGGTAGAGGCTGGTATGAGAGCATAGCAGACTCTACTCCTGTCCATCTGACTGAGCAACTACTGATATCTGTCCATCAGACCACAGGTCTACCATGGTGGGCCAGTATCGTGTGTACCACCGTGGCCCTGAGGACAGTCGTAATACTGCCACTGGGAGCCTATCAGGCGGTCATCATCGCAAAGGCCTGTGTTGCATCAAGAAACAAGCATCCTATTATACAAAGTGTTTTTTCAGCTCTTGTTGGTGCACACACTAGTCCCAACAGGGTCAGAGTTGAGATTGAGAAGCCCTGGGGTGCATCTCCATAGTCTAAAGTAAAGTAGCATCCTTCCTCATCTGCACAGATGTGCAAGAACTGACAAGGTGAAAGCAAATATCCAGGAAGCATCAACAAGTGGTTTCACCTATTTTGTGAATACAGATGGATGCAGGTGAAGGAAAAGAGATACGAGGAGGAAGCTACTTTAGACTATTGAGGTACACCCCTGGTGTAATGTATCATTTGCTAAACAATTTAAAATGTAAATGTACAGTATCCAAACAACCAGATCAGATTTTATCAGGAAAGAAATGTGATTTGAAGTGCTCATCAATATTGTTGTGTGAAACAAGTGGGCTGTGAAACATGATATAGTCACAATGGGGAGATGTTCTCTGCTGCTCACTATTCCACCAGAGGGAACACGAGACACTTGTTGAAACTCCCTCGTCTCCCATCCTTTTGTCTGTTACTGAAGCATCCCAGGAATATCAAGATGTTTACACACATTCTGGGGAACTATGACAGGCATTTTAAAGTCAGCCAATGCTGTAAACTGGTGCAAACGTTGCTGTGCGCTTGGCCTTATTAAGCATTCTTTCCCACTCCTACGTCCTTCCTCAGCTGTGGGATGTTGTTTCTTTTTCCAGTTTTTTTCCTGCCTCCACTTACTCCTTTCCCTCCCCTCCCCAGTGCTGCTCTCTCCCCCACTGTGTGAGAACAAGGGTCAGCATATCGCTCCCCCCTCTCACAGACCTGACACACAGACACACAGACACACACGCAGCAGCAGCAGCTGCTGCAGCAGTATTCTACTCAAGTCTGTGAATGACCTTCATGAGTCATCATGAGGAAAAACAGCATTTTGACTTTAATATTTGGCTGTAATACATCAAGGTCCCTGACTCTTGGAGGACTTTGAGAACTTGATTTAAAAAAGGAGCAGTCGGGTTGAATGTTTTGTTGTCATAACTCAGAGAGATTGCTCCCTTGTGACCAGAATACCTGGCTAGCCTGATTCCCTCTACGACCCATGTCCAGTTTTGGGTTACTAATGTGTGCAGTGTAATTTTATAACTTTTGGCTGCACTTCAGGGGGACTCCATGTTGAATCAAAGTTAACCCCCGTGCTCCTCTTTGCCTCCAGCTAAGTTGAAGCCCTGAAAGAGGAGATAGCGGAGCTGGCTAAAAGGCTGCACTACGAGATCTCAGTGCGAGCCAAGTGATAAGGGCTGGATGGAAAAACACTGCCGGTAAAGAAATGACCTTTGACCCAGGCACCTGGAGGGCTGCCTCTGGGAGCTTGGCGCCAACCTCAGGACTCTAGTCTATACATATCAACAGAAATACAACACACTGCCTCGCTCAATACGGAAGTGGTCAGATGATGCAGATGCTTAGCTACAGGACTGTTTTTCTAGACTGGAATATGTTCCGGGATTCACACGATGGCATTGAGGAGTATACCACATCAGTCACCGGTGCATTCATCAATAAGTGCATCGATGACGTCGTCCCGACAGTGACCATATGTACATATCCCAACCAGAAGCCATGGATTACAGGCAACATCCGCACTGATCTAAAGGCTAGAACTGCCGCTTTCAAGGAGCGGGACACTAATCTGGACGCTTATAAGAAATCCCGCTATGCCCTCCGACGAACCATCAAACCGGTAAAGCGTAAATACAGGACTAAGATTGAATCCTACTAGACCGTCTCTGACTACCAGACGAGCTAAATGCCTTCTATGCTCGCTTCGAGGCAAGCAACACTGAACCATGCATGAGAGCTCCAGCTATTCCGGACGACTTTGTGTTCATGCTCTCCGTAGCCAATGTGAGTAAGACCTTTAAACAGGTCAACATTCACAAGGCCGCAGGGCCAGATGGATTTCCAGGACGCGTACCCAGAGCATGCTCTGACCAACTGGCAAGTGACTTCACTGACATTTTCAACCTCTCCCTGGCTGAGTCTGTAATACCTACATGTTTCAAGCAGACCACCATAGTCCCTGTGCCCAAGAACGTCAAGGTAACCTGCCTAAATGACGACCACCCCGTAGCACTCACGTCTGTAGCCATGAAGTGCTTTGAAAGGCTGGTCATGGCTCACATCAACACTATCATCCCAGAAACCCTAGACCCGCTACAATTCACATATCGCCCCAACTGATCCACAGATGATGCAATCTCTATTGCACTCCACACTGCCCTTTCCCACCTGGACAAAAGGAACACCTATATGAGAATGCTGTTCGTTGACTACAGCTCAGCGTTCAACACCATAGTGCCCTCAAAGCTCATCACTAAGCTAAGGACCCTGGAACTAAACACCTCCCCCTGCAACTGGATCCTGGACTTCCTGATGGGCTGCCCCCAGGTGGTAAGGGTAGGCAACAACACATCTGCCACGCCGATCCTCAACACGGTTGCCCCTCAGGGCTGAGTGCTTAGTCCCCTCCTGTACTCCCTGTTCACCAACGACTGCATGGCCATGCATGACTCCAACACCATCATTAAGTTTGCCGACGACACAACGGTGGTAGTTCTGATCACCGACAATGATGAGACAGCCTATTGGGAGGAGGTCAGAGACCTGGCAGTGTGGTGCCAGGACAACAACCTCTCCCTCAACGTGATCAAGACAAAGGAGATGATTGTGGACTACAGGAAAAGGAGGGCCAAGCACGCCCCCATTCACATCAACGGGGCTGTAGTGGAGCGGGTCGAGAGCTTCAAGTTCCTTGGTGTCCACAACACTAACAAACTATTATGGTCCAAACACACCAAGACAGTCATAAAGAGGGCACGACAATGCCTAGATTTGGTATGGGTCCTCAGATCCTCAAAAAGTTCTACAGCTGCACCATCGAGAGCATCTTGACTGGCTGCATCACTGCTTGGTAAGACTCCAGCCACCCAAGTCATAGACTGTTCTCTCTGCTACCGCACAGCAAGCGGTACCGGAGCGCTAAGTCTAGGTCCAAAAGGCTCCTTAACAGCTTCTACCCCCAAGCCATAAGACTGCTAACCAGTTAATCAAATGGCTCCCCGGACTATTTGCATTGACCCCCTTTTTTACGCTGCTGCTACTCGCTGTTTACTTTCTCTGCATAGTCACTTTACCCCTACATATTACCTCAATTACCTCGACTAACCTGTACAACCGCACATTGACTCGGTACCGGTACTGCCTGTATATAGTCTCATTATTGTTTTTTTATTGTGTTACTTTTTTTAAACTTTAGTTTATTTAATTACTAAAAACTCTGCATTGTTGGTCCCTTGAAAAAAAGGTAGGGGCGTGGATCAGAAAACCAGTCAGTATCTGGTGTGACCACCAGCGCGGCACATCTCCTTCACATAGAGTTGATCAGGCTGTTGATTGTGGCCTGTGGAATGTTGTCCCACTCCTCTTCAATGGCTGTGTGAAGTTGCTGGATATTGTCAGGTACTGGAACAGGCTGTCATACACGTAGATCCAGAGCATCCCAAACATGCTCAATGGGTGACATGTCTGGTGAGTATGCAGGCCATGGAAGAAGTGGGACATTTTCAGCTTACAGGAATTGTGTACAGATCCTTGCGACATGGGGTCGTGCATTATCATGCTGAAAGATGAGGTGATGGCCGCGGATGAATGGCACAACAATGGGCCTCAGGATCTCGTCACGGTATCTCTGTGCATTCAAATTGCCATCATTAAAATGCAATTGTGTTCGTTGTCCGTAGCTTATGCCTGACCACATCATAACCCCACCGGCACCATGGGGCAAACTGCTCGGCTACACGACGCCATACACGCTGTCTGCCATCTGCCCAGTACAGTTGAAACTGGGATTCATCCATGCGAGCACACTTCTCCAACGTGCCAGTGGCCATCGAAGGTGAGAATTTGCCCACTACAGTCAGATCAAGACCCTGGTGAGGACAACGAGCATGCAGATGAGCTTCCCTAAGACGGTTTCTGACAGTTTGTGCAGAAATTCTTTGGTTGTGCAAACCCACAGTTTCATCAGCTATCCAGGTGGCTGGTCACAGACGATCCCGCAGGTGAAGAAGCCGGATGTGGAGGTCCTGGGCTGGCGTGGTTACACGTGGTCTGCAGTTGTGAGGCATGTTAGACGTACTGCCAAATTCTCTAAAACAACGTTGGTGGTGGCTTATGGTAGAGAAATTAACATTAAATTGTCTGGCAACAGCTCTGGTGTACATTTCTGCAGTCAGCATGCCAATTGCACGCTCCCTCAAAACTTGAGACATCTTTGGCATTGTGTTGTGTGACAAAACTGCACATTTTAAAGTAGCCTTTTATTGTCCCCAGCACAAGGTGCACCTGTCAGGTGGATGGATTATCTTGGCAAAGGAGAAATGCTCACTAACAGGGATGTAAACACATTTGTGCACAACATTTGAGAGAAATTAGCTTTTTGTGCGTATGGAACATTTCTGGGATCTTTTATTTCAGCTCATGAAATATGGGACCAACACTTTACATGTTGCATTTATATTTTTGTTCAGTATAGATCTGATTAGTTATGAAATAGAATTTAACTTCTATGATGAAATTCCATGTTGTTCAACTGACAACTGATACATTACACTGTATCAGCTTTCCAATGTCAGCTATGAGGTTTAACTTCCTTAAAAAATCCTTTGTGTCCCATTAGATACCAATTCAAGAAGAACCTGAAGAGAATAGTGTCTGAGCTGTATGTGAGAGATAACTGCCACCCCTTCAAGGCCAGCCTGCTGGTATGGGTGCAGCTGCCCATGTGGGTGTGCCTCTCTCTGGCCCTGCGGATCCTGAGCCTGGTAGTGTCTGATGCCGCCACTGGCAAACCTCCACACTCACTCACCTACTCAATCAATCAATCAATTCACAATCAAGGCTGTTGTATCTTCAACAAGAGACATAATCACATATGTACTGCTGTATTCTGACTATGGAATATTTAAAATATGAATTGATTAATAATGTATTTATTTCAGTGTTGCAGACAGACCTGGCAGTAGGGGGCGCTCTATGGTTCTCTGACCTGACATTGCCTGACTCCACTTGGATCATACCCGTCTCCCTGGGCCTCATCACCTCAATTAGACACACAATAGGGAACCCTTTTAGAGGAGAGCTTTGATCCACCCAGTATTCAGACCCTCTGGCTGCTTTTTTTTTACAAGAGGACACTCCTCACCTGATGTGCTTTCAGCTAGACCTGTGTTAAACTCACAATATATTTCTACCGTGATATATTTGCAAAGGATAGAGATATGAGCAGGGTTGCTAAAACAGTTTTACATTTACGTAATTTAGCAGACGCTCTCCTCCGGAGCAATTACGGTTAAGTATCTTGCTCAAGGACAGATTTTTCAACTAGTCGGCTCGGGGATTCAAACCAGCAACCTTTCAGTTACTGTCCCAACGCTCTTAACCGCTAGGCTACCTGCCGCCCTGATTCAGACATACTGTATGTGATTGACACATCTGTTTTTGATTTTAGTTTGGTCATTCTGCATCCCTCACTGACCCATGAATATACAGAATGTATTTCCTACTAGGAATGCCAGGTATTTGCTCATGCGGAGGATAGAGGCATCCAGGTTCCAGAAGTATGTAACCAACTTTATCAGAGGGATCTCTCTGGTGATGATACCCATAGCTGCCACCGTGCCCTCAGTACGTTTGTGTGTGTGTGTGTGTGTGTGTGTGTGTGTGTGTGTGCGTGCGTATAAATTCTCGTGTTCGTGCATGTGTGTGCGTCCATCCGTGCTCATGCATGCGTGTACATATGTCTGCATGTATGCACATGCATGTCTGCATGCTTGTCTGCACACGCAACCACAAACCAGAAACTTTTTTGCCTTCAACAACATTTAATCACAAAAGCTGTTAGACATGCCACATCACTTTCCCCTGTAGATTAACAGACAGCTAGCACATTTCACTAGCTAGCCCTATGTTAACATCCTCCCACTAGCTCTGAAACTAAATACTTTAGACACACCTCTGTCTCCCACGTCTCCCTAACTCCCATTGCCCCTGTGAGCCTATCCACCCATTACATTAGGGATGGATGAGAGGAACACTTTATTTAGAAGCCCACCTAAATGGTAATAGTTGAAAACACACTGAGGATGTTTTCTCCCCGACTTTAGTGACAATTCCACCAAGTCCACAGACCCATGCACAGGACGTCTCTCTTATCTGGAAGATACACACACACACACAGTCAGAGACATACACACAATCACACTCACACACACACACACACACACAGTCAGAGACATACACACACACACACACACTGTACACTTTACAGTTGGGCAGATGTTGCAACAGACAAACCCTGCTTGTCCCTGAAGAGCCTCGTCTGGTTTTGAAAGCCCTATATCGCTCTTTCCCAGGTACACTGATGCATCCTCCCAGTCTAGCCCCCTGCAATCTTACTCGATAATCTGGAGTGTGATTTTGTTGTCTTCCTTTGGAGCACCATGATGTTTACATAAGAAGTCGATCTGCCAAAGAGAATCCCAAAACACTGGTCCACGTGAGAGTCGGCCTTGTGAAATCCTGCAAGGGAGACTGAAAAAATCAGAGGCTTTTCCTGACCTTTGGTTTAGTTAGATATATTCTAGTAGGGGGATGTTTCGTATGCTTTTTCAGATATAATTCTGAAGGGCTGCCCATATGCACCTCTATTTTTAAAGCTTCCAGTTGAATTTTATTTAAAGGCTATGCATGGTATTAAACCTTGCTTATTTGTCTATGCTGAATGCCAAAGATTGATACGCTCTCCTTTTCCCCTCCTCATTCTTCCCCAGTCCATGGCTCTGTACTGGTTGAGCTCCATTTGTGTGGGACTGGGACACAATCTGCTCCTGCGCTCACCTCGCCTCCGGAGGCTGTGCCACATCCCCTCCACGCGCCCCGACTCAGACACGCCTTAAAGGGACAGTGCTTCCTCCTTCGTTTCCAAATACATCAAGTGAAAACGATTTTTCATCTCATACTGGATAAGAGACTTTCAATCCTAAATCAACCCTAAAGCTCCTTCCCCAATTCAGCCAATCAAGGTATTAATGATTAGCTGAATAATCACGTGTTAGCACTGGGTTGGCACATACACCTGCGCTGTACACTCTGTATCTCTCCAGGACCAGGGTTGGTGACCACT